>NC_139241.1:71229529-71753992 GCF_977018435.1 Lepisma saccharinum
CACTTTGCTATTTCAACATATATTTTTCCTGGTTTTTATAAATTGTCTGACTCAATGCAGACATTCAAAACAGGCCCGTAGCCAGGCAGGGGTCAGCCACCTTAACATTAGACAAAACTTTTTGTGTAATTTGTTTGCAGTGAAGAGTGAAAATGGAGACAGCAGATATTATTTTGCTCACAACTTTCATGAAGAAAATTCACAGAACATGAACAAGAGCTAATACATTTGTTCATCTTATACAGGGTGACTGGTAATTAGATGTATTCCCTGAAAAGGGTTAAAGTAGAGACAATTTGCAATAAATTTGACCATATGATACCCCGTCCGAAAATTAGTAGTTTTCGAGATAATCGAATTTCAATTGTTTTTTAAAAAAATGACAATTTTCCACATAAAAAGATGAATTGAGAAAAAACTGCTCATTGTATGGAACTTATTTCAGCGTTTTCTGATAGCTAACATATAAGTGGTTTGTTGAAAAAAAAGGTTTTCCCAAATAACAATCACATGTAAGTAACGGGTGGGTCTAAACTTACAAGTGATGATAAAAAAATGCACTCTTAGTTTACTCGGCAACGTATTAATAACAAAAATGGTATGACACGAAGCGTACAAATTACTTAAATTATTTCCTTGTGACATCTGCTATCCAACAAGGTACAAATGTTGCTAACATTCATATTTGTGTACAAGAAATAATACTTCATTCATCTTCATGTGAATGGAATCAATGAACAATACAATTAAAGAACATTATACGTCTTGCTCAAAGTGGGCACCTCCGTTACAAATGCAGGCACGTTGGTTTTTACGGACATTTGGTCTCTTAACTCGTGATGTGATGGTGCCCTTGATGTGTTGACCAGCTGTTAAGATCCTCTCCCTGAGCTCTTCTTGCGAGTTTACCGGTGTCTTGTCATGTGGCTCAAAATGTAAAAGTCGCAAGGCGTCAATTCGGGGGATCGAGCCGGCCATGGAATCTGGTCGCCTCGGCCAATCCATTTCTTTGGGTAATTTTCATCCAGCCACTGTCACACGCCCAGGCAGAAGTATGGATGGGTGTCATCAACAATCATTTGATTGAGACATTTTTCCTGCCCCAAATCTTAAATGGCATCACTTATGAACATTTTTTGAGGAACGGGATGGCAATGTTGTTGGAGGATGTGCCTCTAGCTACAAGACGTGACATGATTTATCAGCATGATGACTGCCCAGCTCGATCCCCCGATCGATTTGACGCCTTGCGACTTTTACATTTTGAGCCACATGACAAGACACCGGTAAACTCGCAAGAAGAGCTCAGGGAGAGGATCTTAACAGCTGGTCAACACATCAAGGGCACCATCACATCACGAGTTAAGAGACCAAATGTCCGTAAAAACCTGCGTGCCTGCATTTGTAACGGAGGTGCCCACTTTGAGCAAAACGTATAACGTTCTTTAATTGTATTGTTCATTGATTCCATTCACATGAAGATGAACAAAGTATTATTTCTTGTACACAAATATGAATGTTAGCAACATTTGTACCTTGTTGGATAGCAGATGACACAAGGAAGTAATTTAAGTAATTTGTACGCTTCGTGTCATACCATTTTTGTTATTAATACGTTGCCAAGTAAACTAAGAGTGCATTTTTTTAACATCACTTGTATGTTTAGACCCACCCGTTACTTACATGTGATTGTTATTTGGGAAAACCTTTTTTTTCAACAAACCACTTATTTGTTAGCTATCAGAAAATGCTGAAATAAGTTCCTTACAATGAGCAGTTTTTTCTCCATTCATCTTTTTATGTGGAAAATTGTCATTTTTTAAAAAAACAATTGAAATTCGATTATCTCGAAAACTACTAATTTTCGGACGGGGTATCATATGGTCAAATTTATTGCAAATTGTCTCTACTTTAACCCCTTTCAGGGAATACATCTAATTACCAGTCACCCTGTATATAAGAAGATGTCTTAAGTAGTGGCAAGTACAGTGTTTCTATAAATTAGTTATACAAAAGTAACCGTTAATTGTGAAGAAAGTGTATTTGTAATGGAAATGGTTGATACGTCAATGAATACAGCATATCTTCCAAGTTTTCTCTACTCGTGTTTAATATGTCATCCTTTCATCTCGCAGCAAATGTCCCAGCGGTATTCGATTTCATGCACCTGTTCATGAGAAGAGAAACAAATGCCTCGAATGGCAGCGCCTGAAACTAACAACTGGAAACAAATGACGTGCGACAATAAAATTGAAGACATGCTGTATTCATAGCTGTATAAACACTTTTTCACAATTAATGCTTACTTTTGTATAACTAATTTATAGAAACCCTGTATTTAGAAGATTCTGTTCTCTAGACTCTAGAAAGTTCTTTCACAGGGGAGCTTCTTTATCTGTACCTTTGTTGCCCCTGTTGCAACCTCCTGTTTATACAGAAATCCATGACTTCGATGCCATCATGCATATTCCATCTGCATCAAAGGTCAACAGCTCCCAAGTCTTTGGTACGATGTTTCATTGCTTGCGCAAATGGAATGTACTGTAGACACTATGATTGAATATTGTGCATTTGTACTTGTGTAATATAAATATCTGTATCATCAAAAGTAGCATGGAGTGTGCAGTAAGGGATGATTTCAGTAGCAGTGAAGACTTAAAAAATCGATGTTTTAAGAGAGATAGAAAAATTTAGTATATATTTCAAAATTTTATATAACTTAATAACCCCCTCCTGCCAACACACTGTAATTTACCTTCATTTAATACGGTTAAACTTTGGAAAATTGGACTTGGTTTACAAAGTCCCCGCTGGAGATGAATTCTAGCTATGGACCTGATTCAATATTATTAAAATTAGATTAATTGATAAAGGTTTTGCTATTTACATGCTTTAAAACAATTAAAATTTTGACTTAAGTAATTTTTCTTCAGAGTATTTTTTTCCTAGCATATATCCTTGTGTCCTATCGGATAGTGCACATCCTGCCGGGTAAAGGAAAGTTAACTGTTGAATTCAGGCATATTCAACATGTTATCCCACTAAGGTAATAGAGCTTGTTAGTTTATTAGTTCATCACGAAGCAATGTGCTTGTCAGTTCCATAGGAAAGTGGCCTTATCCTCTCTTGAATCGGTTAATTAGTAACAAGTTCTTAATTCTTGTTCATGGGAATTGTGAAATAGTGTGTTCAAATTGCGATAACTTGCTTTTCGTTCTTTCGAAGCAACTGCATGAACACAGCATATTGTGATTTATTCCTAAGTATCTGTTGTTCATGGAAAATGTAAAATAGTGTGTTCAAACAGCAATATATATATATATATATATATTGAAGTCAACACAAACATAAGATGTGATTAATTCCTCATTATGTATTGTACGTTGCAAATATTTTAATAAACTGTATCAAAATGATATTTAGCCGTTCATATTATTACTATATAACTTTCACCCATTTTATTTACGTACTGTTTAGCCTTTCTAATTTTTCCATTTTGTGTGTGGGTGTGTGCGCGCGTGCAAGCATGCGTGTGCGCACATGTATTGACAGATTTTATTCATAACAACTGTCAACCAAACAGCAGTTTTGCTCATAATAGAACTTCATATGGTATTTCAGTTTCAAAAAGGTAACATGATTAAGCTTTGTTTCCATGCTAGAAAAATACTGAAGCTTTAGAGCTTGGGATTTGCTGGGGAAAACACTTTAACACCATTAAATCTAACCTGCCTAACCTATCTACATGTTTATTTCTGCTATTAGATGCATACACAAGTTAGCTAGGCATGTCAGGTTTAGTGCTGTTAGCATGTATCTTCAAGTTGCTATAGTTGTCGCTAGCTGCTTGTATCTTGACATTTAAGTAAAGAATGCTTTACATGAAACGTTTCAATCTTTATAAAGGTTTTCCTTCAGACCAAGAACCTCACAAAAAAAAGTATTTAGGGTTCAACGTTGTGTGTGAAGTATTTTTTTATGGAAATAGTTTCATAAAGACATTTAAAGTGTCAGTTTATAATTACACTGCAGGTTATACAGGTGATAGTGTGCAAGTACAAAACAAAACGGTATCAGTTCGTTACGTCGGAGACACTTTAAAATCTGATATTTTGTGTTTTGTATGGTTCGTACTTACCAATTGTGTGTTGCGGAACATATTTGAAGGTGCCATTAAGGTTTTCACATGATTAGAAAAAAAAAATTACACTAAAATATGCCATTTCTCTAAGTGTTACGGAACACATGTCATGGTGCGAACCCCAAAAACCATTTGAGATCGTATAACCATCCACGAATAGCCCCACGGACTATTCACAGAAGGTTAGGTTAGGCAAACATAGTTAAAAAACGGCGTGGTTATTTTTTCGCTGAAATTGAAGCAACTGGAATTGATTTCCATCTGAAATAGATTGAAAGATGAAAGAAAATACCTCGAAGAACTTCGACAATGCTACAGAAACAGATTTCAGTAAGTAGTTTCTCCTGTAAATTTGAAGAAAAGTGTCTCTGATATAATGAACTGTTACCAACAAAACTAAAGACCTAAATTAAACAATTCCTTTAAAAATGAGAAAGTTTTAATAAAATTATTTATAAAAGTGTGCCTGGTATTATGTATATACTCTATATTGTATTATCTTTGCAGCCCACTATACAATTACTGTGAATGTATTTTTGTTTGCATGGAGGAATTGCATTGTGCGTGAAAATTGCTATCTTTCTCCAATTAAGAGAAAGTCTAGAACCAATATATACGAGAATAGCAGAATTATTAGTTGCAAATAGGAAACAACTATGTTTTAAAATTATTGCATTATAAAGTACAGGTTTTCTTATAAAAATTTTGAATCCATATTATTTTTATAAAATCGTTTTGTCGCTTACTCTATTAAGGAGGTGCAAGGAGAAAAACAGAATATTCTATATATTGGTTGTGAAGTTTTTTCTAATTGAAAATGTTCGAATTTCTTGCAAGGGGTAATTTCTCCATACTATAACAAAAATACGTCATTTACAGTAATGCTACAATCTACTGTAAGGATAATACAAAGTTAGCAACACTAGCGATCTACCTAAATCGAAAATTTACAAAGTTGGCAACACTAGCGAGCTACCTAAATCTAGAGAATTTGTAAACTGGATGGCTACACTGCCAGCAGCAACTGCAAGTAGTTCCGTTGGTACAACCAGTCGGCGCCACTTGCAGACAAGATTTAGTTCAACTGTTTAACACGGCTCTTTCCAATCTTTCCCTTAGGGGATATATGATCTGTGAACGTGCCGTGTACTACGATGAGAGGGGAAGGAGCATGCTCGCGAGTCGACTCTTTCCTTCGTTCAAAGAGTCGTGGCACACTTTAGCGACTCTTTGAACGAAGGAAAGAGTCGACTCGCGAGTGTTGTTTGCAGAGAGAGAGCGCGCAACCTCAGCCCATGACGGGCAGCGAAGAACAGCCAACAAATTTGTCCTGTAGTTTCAAGTTCGGCCATACCATTAGCGCTAAAATTACAAGAAATTAAATGTTAGTAAAAAATATTAGGGGAGTCTTGTAAAGATTTTGGGAAGGTGTTAGGCACAGACCTCTTGATTACAATATTCCGATTAGCCTATTTTGAGTTGTTATTGTTTAAGTCCACTTTATGTGCAGATAGGATAGTCGGGACTGGACCTACAGTTTAAAGTGGGATCCGAACCTCCACTTTGTATTGAACACGGTACCCCTTGATTACCGGCGACGTTATCACTACGCCATCGGGGAGACCCGATTAGCCTATTAGAGCATAAAAGTGGACTTATAACAATTTTGGCAAGCAAACCATTTTAATACATGACAGCGTTAACCACTATGCTATTAGGGTGAATCAGAAAAAGGGGCCAGTAATTTATAATTTGTAACACAAAATACTTAGTGTGGAAAGCGATTGTTACTTTTAATTATTTTCTAAAGCGCCGGCCTCCATGGTGGAGTGGTTAGTACACCTCATTACACACCCTGATCTCCGCGATTACCCAAAAAAAGTGACAGAAAAGCGAAGTAAAATAAACCAAATCAATCAACCAATCATTATTTTCTAAAGCAAGATCAAAGACAATAAACACCTTTTGTTTTATGTTACTCCAAATCCAAAAATGACGTAATACAAGCAGCAAGCACAAGTTCAAATGATAAACCTTTAGTGAAAATAACAAACATGTATTAAAACAAAAATTATAACTTACAATTTTTTATATTCAGTTAAGAATTACCTAATAGAACAAACCACATGATAATGAATTAATTATAAGTGGACTCGTGAAATGAAGGTCTTTTTATATTTGAATACTACATTATGTTCTGTTTCCTGATTTTTTTTTATAAAGAACCTGAGAGACAAACACACGCTCACACACGCAGTTATACATAATTTCTTATAATCCGATCTATAATGGACATTCAATTTGTTATAACATTAATTTAATATATTTTGTGTAATACAAGGAACAAATTTGAAATTATGCGGGGAACGGTGGGGATTTCCCCTCTAACGATCATATCATGCAATTTCCCAATACAATCGCTCTCTCTTTCTCTCTGTATGCATGTGTACATACATATACTTACATATTATACACGTGAGATTAGAAGATTAAAATTTAAATCACATTGGAATGATAAAGTTATTAGAGACGAATCACAAATTTACACCAATAGAAACACAGCATTATATACAAAATAAAAGTAAAACACAAATGAAAAGCAAAGATAAATATGAAAATTCAGTGCGCAAAATCATTGCAAAACAAAATTAATATTGACAAAACTAACTCAAGTATTCTATAATGTATGCCGGCGTGGTTAGCACATCAAGGGTCTCGAGAAATATAGTTTAAGGGATGTAAGGGATGATCCTTCCACGTAGTACACCCAATTGTCAACCTCACTTCCACATAGTACACCCTGGACTGCATTTTGCAGACTAATGAGGCGCTGGCGTCTATACCTACGGCCAGTGTAATTTTCGTAGGAATGTGTGTGTGTGTGTGTTGTCCTGTGTTTTGTTCTTATGTGTGATGAGTGCCTTTACAGCTTGAACCCATCACTAAATCACGGACTCAGCCAACTCAATAATGGAAGCCGGCAGGAATCAAATAGACTCGACTGACAAACTTCTTCCAAAAAGAATATTAAGAAGTGAAGTACGGATCCATTGTATTTTCAGACGTCCACCCCCCCGTAGTCTACATGAAAATTTTATGAAAAGTACCTGTGGGAATTTTCACTAATATATTCTAGATTTGAATGAACATAATGCTTAGAAGCATGGATTCACGTGTGTTAGGCTAAATACGTATTTTTTAATTAAAAGATACTGTAAACTACATTGATCACTTAATAACGTTTACAATCTCCAGAAGAATTGTTGCACAGTTACGTCTCACTGGCGCTGTCATCTGGCGGCAATAGGTGAAACTACAACATGCGTTATGCTGCTGACGGAGCGAATAACACATTTAAGCAGATTGCTTTATTATTTCTTTGCAAATTAAAACGCAACGAATAAATCACGGACAACACGGTAAAAAAAATATTAACAAAATATTATTCAAGTTCTCTGTGCCGTATTTTTTCATCTTCTTTCTGTGCACTGCTTTTATATCAGTGCAAGTTGATCGGGAATATCAGGATGAACAATAAACTTGACAATGGATGCAGTGTATAAAAATGTTATAAAATATACTCTACATATTTACAGCACTTGACATGCTTACGTTTAAATTGAGAAAAAGGCAAATTTTGAAGACACGTTTAGAATGCTAGACTGAACAAAATTTTTTAGTCACTATATTCGGCAAATAATAATTGCCGTCTAGTAATTAAGTGTTAAACATTTTTCCTTGAAGCAGTATTTCATCATTTGTGGATTTATTTCAACAATGTAATATTTACAACAGTTAGTGTGTGATATTTTAAAAGTACATAGCCTACTATGTAGATGAAGAAGGGAGTTCTTACATTTTCCTACATTTTTGCACATTATTATTATTATTATTATTGTGACCAAAATTACGTTAATTATTTGTTATTATATTTTTATTGCAAATGTAGAGTATATTACATTCTTCAAGAAATAACTAAACAATAGCGGAAGGCAATAAAGGCCATAAAGCTTAACAATTTAATCAAATAAACGCTTTCTTTGTTGATTTCTTTATTATTGCCTTCATTGTTAGAGTAAGTAAAATATCAGAAAATTAAAACTACGTACAGTATATACAAAATAATTACGAAAAAATGAAACAGACTGCTTGAACGAAAATATTACATTTTATCAATAAAATGATGATTCTTTCTTGCGGCGGAGTGTAAAACTTGTAGATTATTTCTTAAGTTTTAAAACGGTAGACATTTTCAAGTATAGAAACGGGGATGGGAGAAGAAGGAAGACGGTTGAAAGCATTTCCAGAGTAATTCCTCATTGCGCTTATTGTCTGTTCTTACGTAGCCACCGGTGTCCAATCGGTACGGAGTCCGTCTCCCACGCTGGAATTCCGGCTTCAATTCCCATGGTACATATTCTTAAGTGGGAATTCTCCATATCTAGTCTCTATGTAAGGAACCTCTGAAGAGACAAAGCCTACAATAAAATGGGCATCTGGGAAGGGGCCGCCAGAGTGTGGTACTGGTCACTTCACTTCCACAATGACCGACAAAGAGAATGTGTGGAACTTCAATCCAGTTCTGTAGTCCCAAAATTTCACAGGGAATATTCTTTGTTTCGTAAAACATTAAATGGAGATCATGTATGTTTTATGATAGTTATCTCATAACATAAACACATGGGTGGGTGGGTGGGGAGATGGACGGAAGGAAAAAGTTCATATTCGATTTTTCCACGTATCTGACTTAATTGTCTGGTTGCTTATGCGCGGCACTGGTACGCAGAGCAATATTCTGTGCCCTCTAAGCCGCAGATTATATACACGGGCCCTTGGGTGAAAAAATTCATTGCGCAACTGTAACGGACATAAACAGTGATGACTTGGATTTGTATGTAATTGAAATATTCCATTCCTTTCTTTTGATACATACCTTCAACACAAAAATCTCAACGAATTATGTAACTAAGATCATTATGCATAAATTTTATGTTACATATTTACCAGGATATTACATATTTTACATAAGTGTTAATTTACTTTACATAAAAAAAACATATTTCGACAATTTTTTTCCTATCTTGATCCTTCTCCCTATATTAGATGACGTCATATTTTCTAATCAACGAGATGCATAGTGATTACAGTCAGCTAAAATTGATTGCCAACTCGAAACACAGGTTAAAGACAAAAGAGAAAAAAAATACTGGAGCTGTTATTTATCGAAAGATGCTGGAATTTCTCTCCCCTCCCCTTTCTGGTTACATATTTTCGTTTCGCTTTTAGGTTTAGCCAAAGCACCTAGAAACTTGGCATCTGTGGACAAGAAAGCTACCTTCCTGTACGCAGCGAGTTACACAATATATTCCCTTGTACACAAAAGTACAAAAGTAGCTAAGTATTTTCATTCGATTGTTCTCTCTGTACACGCATTTTTTTACAATTTGTTTCGAAAGTTACGAAGAGCTCTCCTACATATTTACGTATTCTACAATAATTTGCTATGTGAAAAGTAAATAATGGTTGGCAAAATTAGTTTTTTAAATATGTGCACGTTGCTGTGCTCTTTTGAGTTTATAAATTTCATACAGATTTTAATTTGAACAGCTTTTGTCTTTAAAATTACGTTGAATATGTTCAAATAAAATAAATATCTAGCAGAATTCTTGAAATTACTTGGAAAATTGATTATTATGAATAATACATATTCTATGATACTACATATTTAGTTACATATCCTTTTGATAATACATATTTAGGTACATATTTTATCAATTACTACCGGCCCCCTAGGAGGAGTGATCAGCACATCGCGCTACGATGCCAGGGGTCCCGGGTTCGAATCCTGACCTGGGCATGGACGTTACAAACTTACATAATTGATATAATTCCACTTCCTAAAGAATCAAAGTAACACAATTTCCACACCCTGCTGGTTCTGGTTTTCAGAATTGACACTAATCGGCTTCGGTTTTCCAGCTCTAAATTGAAAACATAACAAAATACGACGTCGCAGATACAAGCTGATAAAATTAAAAACGAAGTTAATAACGCTGCTTTCGTCCCCAGAATAGCGAAATCAATGTAAAAAACTAACAATACTTGTATCATCTTTATATATTGTTTACTATGTATTATATTATATTATGTTACTTTATGTACTGTAAAATTGAACCAATAAATATGAAATGTAAGGGCGCAATAATTCACGCAACTTACGTCATGGTATATTTTAAGGAACCAGAAAAAAAGGAAGCGAAGTAAAATAAAGCAAATCAATCAATCAATTATCAATTACAATTACAGATTTATGTACATATTTTGTACTTTGATATTAATAAAAATCTAAACTCTATTGATGACTATAAAGGGTTAAACGAGCGAACAAAAATTTTGTAGTCCCTCCCCCTGAGCTACAAAGGACAAGGAATCAACATGTCCAGCTATAAATATGCTGTACTCAGCCTTCCCACGTACTTTTGTTATCTATATGTGTGAAGTGGCTTCTGGGAATTCATCAAGATGTTATGAATGCCGACATAAGTAACCAGGAGACTAAATTGCAGATATTAAAGTTTACATCAGTGACGCAGCAGAGCGAAATTCTTGGTGTTGACCCACCATCGTGACGACAATAGAGTCTACATATAACCTGATAAGTTAAGTCCCAATATGTGCAGATCGCTGCGGAGCACTTCCTATTACATCATCCTCAACACCACTCTTCTATTTACTGTTCTGGCTTTGAGAGTACCAGTGGTGCGAACCAAAAGTGACAAAAAGGCGACGTTAAATATCAAGGTACGACATAATGAGAAGCGTTCCTGCGTACAAGTGTCGACAAACCAGAAAATATTATACGAAAGGATAACTGCTTCTTTTGTTTTTGGAAATAGAAAATTTGCTGTTTTCTTGTACTGTAGTCAACGTGAAGCGAACAAATTGAAGAGAAGTTACTTCACGGAAGTTATCAGGAATCAAGTAAAACCCAACGGGGGTTAACTAACTGCGAGGGGAACGTAGCAACGTACGTCTTATGTTTAATCACGGACTCAAACTACATCTACAACAACTCAATAATGGAAGCCGTCAGGAATCAAACAGACTCCACTGACAAACTTCTTCCAAAAAGAATATTATGAAGTACGAATCCATTGCATTTTTGTCTACCCACCCCCCGTAGTCTACATGAAAATTTTATGAAAAGTACCTGTGGGAATTTTCACTAATATATTCTAGATTTGAATGAACATAATGCTTAGAAGCATGGATTCACGCGTCTTAGGCTAAATAATTATATTTTCCAATTAAAGGATATTGTAAACTACATTGATCACTTAATAAAGTTTACAATCTCCAGAAGAATTGTTGCACAGCTATGTTTCACTGGTGCTGTCATCTGGCTGCAATAGGTGAAACTACAACATGCGTTATGATCTGCCGGACGACTAACACATTTAAGCAGATTGCTTTATTATTTCTTTGCAAATTAAAACGCAACGAATAAATCATGGACAACACGGTAAAAAAAATATTAACAAACTATTATTGAAGTTCTCTGTGCCGTATTTTTACATCTTCTTTCTGTGCACTGCTTTTATATCAGTGCAAGTTGATGGGGAAGATCAGGATGAACGATAAACTTGACAATGGAACAATGATGAATGCAGTGTATAAAAAGGTTATAAAATATACTCTACATATTTACAGTACTTGAAATGCTTACTTTTAAATTGAGAAAAAGGCAAATTTTGAAGACACGTTTAGAATGCTAGACTGAACTGAAATTTTTAGTGACGATATTCGACAAATTGATGCAAATATACTCAGCGGGTAAAAATAATTGTCCTCTTGTAATTAAGTGAATTTTTCTTTCTTTGAAGCAGTATTTCTTCATTGGTGTATCTATTTCAACAATGTAATATTTACAACAGTTAGTGTGTGATATCTTAAAAGTACATACTATGTAGATGAAGAAGGGAGTTCTTACATTTTCCTACATTTTTGCACATTATTATTATTATTATTACTATTGTAACAAAAATGACGTTAATTCTTTGTTATTATATTTTTATTGTCTCGCTGCTTATGCGCGGCACCGGTATAAGCATAGCAATATTCTGTTCCCTCTACGCCGCAGATTATATACACGGGCCCGTTTGTGAAAAATTCATTGCGCAACTGTAACGGACATAAACAGTGATGACTTGGATTTGTATGTAATTAAAATATTCCATTCCTTTCTTTTGATACATAGCTTTAACACAAAAATTTCAAGGAATTATGTAACTGACATCATTATGCATAAATTTTATGTTACATATTTACCAGGATATTACATATTTTACATATGTGTTAATTTACTTTACATAAAAAAAACCATTTTCGACAATTTTTTCCTATCTTGATCCTTCTTCCTATATTACATGACGTCATATTTTCTAATCGACGAGATGCATGGTGTTTACTGTCAGCTAAAATTGACTGCCAACTCGAAAGACAGGTTGAAGACAAAAGAGAAAAAAAAATACTGGAACCGTTATTTAGCGAAAGATGCTGGAATTTCTCTCCCCTCCTTTTTCTGGTTACATAATTATTTTCCTTTCGCTTTTAGGTTTAGGCAAAGCACCTAGAAACTTGGCATCTGTGGACAAGAAAGCTACCTTCCTGTACGCAACGAGTTACACAATATATTCCCTTGTACACAAAAGTACAAAAGTAGCTAAGTATTTTCATTCGATTGTTCTTTCTGTACACGCATTTCTTTTACCATTTATTTCGAAAGTTACGAAGAGCTCTCGTACATATTTACATATTCTACAATAATTTGCTATGTGAAAAGTAATTAATGGTTGGCAAAATTGGTTTCTTAAATATGTGCACGTTGCTGTGCTCTTTTGAGTTTATAAATTGGATACAAATTATTAATTTGAACAGCTTTTGTCTTTAAAATTGCGTTGAATATGTTCAAATAAAATAAAAATCTAGCAGAAAGTAGTGCAGGTGCCCCGGTTCTAAGCCCTCATTTGGGGCTCGAATCATCATGTGGGGCTCGTCGTAGCCTTTTATCATGTATATTTTGAGGGCAGAGTTGGCAACACTGTGGGCCCTTACTGTAGCCTTTTATGAGGGGGATCTATTGCCCTCTGTTTACATCTGGCAACACTGCCGTAGATTCTTTGACAGTGTTGTCAACCTACTGGGTTTTTCACTGTAAATTTTCATTAAAGGACCTGAGGGGCCCATGTACCTTTTATGTCTGGCAACACTGTTGGGGGCACAGAGTTGGCAACACTGTGGGCCCTTACTGTAGCCTTTTATGAGGGGGGTCCATTGTCCCCTTTTTATATTTGGCAACACTGCCGTAGATTCTTTGACAGTGTTGTTAACCTACTGGGTTTTTCAGTGTAAACTTTTATCAAAGGGCCTGAGGGGCCCATGT
Source organism: Lepisma saccharinum (assembly GCF_977018435.1). Lineage (NCBI taxonomy): Eukaryota > Metazoa > Arthropoda > Insecta > Zygentoma > Lepismatidae > Lepisma > Lepisma saccharinum. The sequence goes on from NC_139241.1 coordinate 71,243,113, forward strand.
ATTTTTTATGTCTGGCAACACTGTTGGGGGCCTAGTGTTGCCAACACTGTGGGTTTTTACTGTAGCCTTTTATGAGGGGGACCCATTGTCCCCTTTTTATATTTGGCAACTCTATTGGATGTTTCTTTTTTGAGGCTTGGGTTTTGCCAACCCATCCGAAGAAAATTCCACTATATGATTTTTCACTAGCTAAGCTAACCTACAAATAGGAATTGGCAGCACTGACGAGGCTCGAATTATTATTTGAGGCTCGAATCATCATTTGACGCTCGAATCATCATTTAATGCTCGTCGGTGTTGCCTACCCACTCTACAAAAATTCTACTATATGATCTTTCACAGGCTAAGCTAACCTACAAATAGGAGTTGGCAGCACTGACTTATAAACCCACTGGGTCCTCTTGGCATGTTTTTTCATGATGTCTTGCTAGGTTATTGAGCATCTTGGCGTATACAATGTATATATTTTGAGAGGGGGGGTTATAGCTTTTTATGCTGTACGAATACTGGAAGCTTGACAGTGACAACCAACAGAGTAGGTAAACCTACATCCAGGAACTGGCAACACTAGTTTCTGACAGTGAATTTGAAATAAAATATTAAACAAAATACATGAGTAAGCACTGTGAGTACAAATAGTACCAGTGTTATGCCCCCAACTCCAACTGGGCAACTGGGGGAAATAATTGTACAACAATTTGTACCTAATTGTACAATACTTGTACCTAATTGTACAACATACATATACACAGACATAAAAGAAAAAGCCTTCCCGTAACTTACTTCATGTACAATTTATATGATTTTACAACTGTGAAAAGAAAGCATATGTGTTCTGTATGCACATATTTATTCTTATTTTTCGAAGTTGAATGAAAGCACATGTTTTTACGTTCTCGTAATACTAACCTTGCTCCACTGATTTTAAATTGCTTCCATCCGCTTTTTTTTCTGTGTTATTTCCGTATGCACGCAACATTCGCTTTCAATAGTATAATGAAACACAGAAGGAGTGTTAGTATAGCAGGCTTCGAGTTTACAATTTATTAAATTAAACAATAATTTATGTAAGAATATACTTGTACTTACCGAACACAAAATAATAAAAGCACATGTGAATGTTTGCGTGTGTTCATGTTATATGACGACTGAGTAAAAAAATAATGTTGACTCCCCGAAAGATAAAGTTCCTAGTTCGACATCAGATGCATGCAAATTTTATGTTTTGCTCTCCAAAATCTTGATTTTATGTTTGTGCTATTTGTCATACAGCAGAGGAGGAGGAGAAAAGGGGGAGAGGAGAAGAGGGGAGAGAGAGAGACAGGAGGTACTATCAGCGCCATCTATTAGCAAACAATAGAAATAAAAAGTAGGTCAAACTTTTTCAACACCCAAACATTTTAAACGTCCTCGCGTAGTAATACGATCTAGCTAAAGACGTTTAAAAGAGTACTCTTAGTCGACGAAGCTAATTGCTAGGGCCCTTATATTACTAAAATATTCTTTAATTTGCATATTTCTCATACCGCCATATGTTGTTCTAGTTGACTTCTTCCAAAAAAAATGCTAATTAGCGAGAGTTAATTAAGCAAGGCAAGTAAAAGAAGCAAAATAGAACAACATATGTGCCGGCGTGAGAATATGTAAAAATTCGATTCAGAGGTGGATCGAATTAAAATTGGGGGATATTTTGCATTTTTTCCCTATAATATACAAAACATTTACCGTACATAATTCTTTCCATTTACAACAGTATAAAATAAGAGGAATGTGTGACAATATCCATATTAATTAGGAAGGTATGTTGTATGCTAGGTTAGCTAATTGTGTCTTCTACAGCTTCACTGTATAGAGGGAAGATGGAAAAAAGAGAGCTCTACGGAAACTGACGCTCTTAACAATATTGTATGCCCGTGAAAATTATATATAAATAAGACTTAAGCGTATTATCTGCTTTCATGTGAGATTTTGCCAACCTGTAAGCGGTAGTGTTTAGGTGACAAGCGACCTGCTCAAATATGATACTGTTGACAATATTGTACGCCCGTGAAAATTACATATAAATAAGACTTAAGCGTATTATCTGCTTTCATGTGAGATTTTGCCAACCTGTGAGCTGTAATGTTTAGGTGACAAGCGACCTGCTCAAATATGATACTGTTGACAATATTGTACGCCCGTGAAAATTACATATAAATAAGACTTAAGCGTATTATCTGCTTTCATGTGAAATTTTACCAACCTGTGAGCTGTAGTGTTTAGGTGACAAGCGACCTGCTCAAATATGATACTGTTGACAATATTGTACGCCCGTGAAAATTATATATAAATAAGACTTAAGCGTATTATCTGCTTTCATGTGAGATTTTGCCAACCTGTGAGCTGTAGTGTTTAGGTGACAAGCGACCTGCTCAAATATGATACTGTTGACAATATTGTACGCCCGTGAAAATTATATATAAATAAGACTTAAGCATATTATCTGCTTTCATGTCAGATTTTGCCAACCTGTGAGCTGTAGTGTTTAGGTGACAAGCGACCTGCTCAAATATGATACTGTTGACAATATTGTATGCCCGTGAAAATTACATATAAATAAGACTTAAGCGTATTATCTGCTTTCATGTGAAATTTTACTAACCTGTGAGCTGTAGTGTTTAGGTGACAAGCGACCTGCTCAAATATGATACTGTTGACAATATTGTACGTATATTGTATTGTATAGGAGACTAGAAGCATATAATTTGGCGAAAAAAAAACCAAGTAAGGTCATAGAGAATAGTTAAAAAAAAAGTGAACAATTATATTTTGCATTGCACAGCATTGGATATTAAATAACATACCCCCAAAAAATCTCTGCATTATGCGTTCTGTAAAAAATTGCCCTACGTGCCAAACTGCTGTGTCAAGTAAACATTTTCAAAGGCACTGTCGTACTTGTGTGCCGGGAAAACAAATATGTGCGACCAAACTGTGCTCTAAGTGTGGAAAAAATATTTCTATTGCCAACTTCAAGCGACACCAGCTTACTTGCAAGAGCACTGGAACATCTCTACCGCAACCTTCCAAGCGAAAGGTAGAAGTAACCTCCCTCGATGCATCGCCACCTGCCAAACGCGTCATGCTGGCGAAGAAAGCAGACCGATTTGCGTTTGAGCATTTATTAGAAGACTTTAACATAACATCAGACAGCTTCTGCGATGTGCGTAGTTTTCTGGAGAGCGAGCGAGCTAAGATAATATCCATCCTCAACGATGCATTGGCTACACACTCCACTAAATTCTATGCTGTGCTATGCTGCAAGTATAAGAAACCGTCTGATGAAATATATAAATTCTTCCATGCCACAAAAACAAAAACACTGCATCAGGCAGATGTCACTGACCTCGACAGCATCTACGACAAGTTTGTCGAGGAGCTTGTGGCAAAGCACGAGGAGCATCAGGCTGAAGGCTCGGGCGGTTCGCTGTGTGGCGACCCCCACAAACTTCGTCTGAAACTTAACAAATTCCTGCCACTGGCAGGGTCTAGCTATATTGCCCTGCCACCCGAGGTTGAAGCAAGAAAAGCTGTTCTCAATATTCAGAACAAAGACACCAAATGCTTCCTCTGGTCGGTGCTGGCAGCATTGCACCCTGTTCACTGGAAAAACCACTCGTACCGTGTTGCACACTACAAGCAGTATGAGTCGGAACTGGAGGATGCAATGGCCGAGATTGCCTACCCTGTAGAAGTCTCGCATATTCGCAAGTTTGAGGTTCGTGCTCGTGACTTGTTGGGCCTACAATTAGCCATCAATGTTTACGGTCTCACCGAGAACAAAAATGAGGTCCACCCCATCCGGGTGAGCAACGTGAGCAACAACAACGAGGTACGAGAAATCAACCTCCTGCTCATCAAGGACGAGACACAACACCACTACACCCTCATTCGCTCGCTCTCTCGGCTTGTTTCGACCCAACGGAGCAGTGATAGTCACCACGTCGAGGTGTGTCGCAGGTGCTTGTCTACATTTCATAATCGAGAACAGCAGGATTACCGGCGCATCAGAAGTCCCAACATTGCTGCTGAGAAGCTAGCTCGCCACATGTTCTACTGTGGTACCAACAAGCCTGCACGAACTATCCTGCCCGAACCTGGTGCAGTAGAGTGTTTTCTCATGCACAGTGCTATGGTGAAGCATCCTGCCTATATTGTAGCAGACTTCGAGGCCTTTCTTCAACCTCTGTCTAACTGCCATCCCAACCCCGAAACATCCTCTACTATTCCTTTCCAAATCCACGAGGCCTCGAGTTACTCCTATGTTGTGGTGTGGCGAGACCAACATATTGCCTCCGAGCCCTATGTGTATCGCGGTCCCGACCCGGTCAAACACTTCCTGGTGAGAATGCAACAGGAAGGCATCAAGATAGGGAAGGTGCTGTTGGCCCCCAAGCCCATGCTGCCTCTGTCTCCGGAAGACAAGCATCAGCACGAAATGGCTCTAAATTGTCCTGTTTGCAACTCGGTCTTCACTGACGATAACAAAAAGGTCCACCACCATGACCATTATGGGACCGGAAGCTACATTGGCCCGTGGTGCAAGAGATGTAACTCAAGAGCCAGGGACCCGCGCTTCATACCGGTTTTTTTTCACAATGGCTCAGGATATGATTTCCATCACTTGGTCACACATCTAGGGTACGACAATGCAAGAATCAATGTCCTGGCACAAAACGAGGAGTGTTATATTAGCGTCAGCAAGTGGGTGCCGATCCCCGCCGACTCAAAAAACAGGAGCATCGAGCTTCGGTTCCTCGACTCTCTGAGGTTCCTCCAGGCAAGCCTGGATGCTCTTGCTGGGAAGCTCAGAGACGACCAACTAGCCATTACCACATCAAGTTTCCCGAACTTAGATGTCACACTCATCAGACGTAAAGGGGTCTACCCCTACGAATACGTCACAGACCCTTCCAAGTTCGAAGAAGAGTTGCTGCCTCCCCAGGATAAGTTCTACAGCCAGCTGAGAGGTTCAGGTATTACCGACGAGGAGTACAAGCATGCTCAGTCTATGTGGGTCGAGTTGGGTTGCCGAACTTTCGGTGATTACCACGATGCATACCTGAAGCTTGATGTGACGCTTCTTGCCGATGTGTTCCAGGCGTTTCGGGCGACTGCGATAAACATTTACAACCTGGACCCTGTATATTTTTACAGCCTTCCTGGACTGGCATGGTCAGCCATGCTCCTGCAGACTAAAGTTAAACTTTCACTTATCTTCGATGTTGATATCATGCTTTTCATCGAGAGAGCTATCCGGGGCGGCATGGTCCAAGTGTCGCAACGCTTCGCATATGCCAACAATCACCACATGGCCACTGGTTACGACCCCTCCCAACCATCAAGCTACATCATGTACACTGACGTGAATAATCTTTACGGGCACTCCATGATGCAACCACTCCCAACAGGACAGTTTGAGTGGGTTGATCCTTTATACCACGACATCGAAAAAGAGTGCGACGAGTTTGGGTTTTTTGCCGAGGTGGACCTTGACTTCCCCGAGAAGCTGCAGGATACATTCTGTGACCTTTCGCCTGCTCCGGAATTCAAGTGTCCACCTGGCTCGGATCAACCGAAGCTCGTCATGGACTTGGAGCCCAAAAAGCGTTATGTGCTACACTACCGGAACCTCCAGTGGTTAATGCAGCAAGGGGTCTCGGTCAAAGCAGTTTACCACGTGCTCTTGTTCAGGCAGTCTCCATGGTTGAAGCCGTACATCGAACTGAACACCAAACATCGCACTGATGCCACTTCGGAACTTAATCGCGATTTTTTCAAATTAATGAACAATGCGGTATTTGGGAAGACCATGGAGAATGTGCGAAATCGCGTTGATGTGAGGTTGGTAACGAAGAAAACACAGTGTCGTCGACTTGTTGCAAGCCCGCTGTTCAGGTCTCGAACAATTTACAACGAACAGATGTCTCTGATTCACATGAACCGGGGCGAGGTGCTACTCAACAAGCCCATCTATGTGGGAGCTGCAGTTTTGGATCTGAGCAAGTTGTGCATGTTCGAGACATATTACGACATACTACGTGCACACTACAACCACAATATCTCGCTCCTCTACACAGACACAGACAGCTTGGTGTACCATGTTCGCACAGCCGATGCGTATGGTGATATAGCCAAAGTTCCAGCTCTTGTCAAGCTCTTCGACACATCGGGCTATCCCCAGCTAAACCGGTATGGAATTCTGCCCCGGAACAAAAAAATACCCGGCAAACTCAAGGACGAGAAAGACGGGGATGTGATTGTGGAGTTTGCTGGACTTCGTGCCAAAGCCTATGCGATCCGGGCTGAGGGTTCTGTAACAAAAAAGGCAAAGGGTGTAAGCAGGCAAGTGGTTCGGGAGCACCTCAAGTTTGAGGATTACCTCGAGTGCCTCAGAACAAAATCGCCCATTCTACAAAAAGAGCATCGTATCCAAAGCGTCGATCATGTGCTTACAACTAATATTGTCAGGAAAGTTGCTCTGGATGCACACGACGATAAGAGGTGTATTCTTGAATGTGGGGTCCACACACTTCCGTGGGGCCACTATCGCCTCCAAACTAGTAAGGCCTGCCCAGAGTGCAACAAAAAGTAATAGGCAATGCAAAATGAAAAAAAAAATCAATTTTAATTTACTTCAACTTCCTCGATTACATGCATGGCACAGCAAAATTAAATTTCTGGGAAACTGCTTATTGTAGTTTGTACTTGTGTATATAAAATTCCACATTTCTTATTGTGTGCTATTTTTTTAATTTTTTTTGTATCTAAAACTGTTCAGTTACTCTTTCATTCTTGACGTCATACACAAATGTTTTCTCTGCAATAAGAATGACGCTGCACAGAGTATCTGCAGGCAAGGCGTCGTGGAACTCGCATACGATCTTTATGTTGGTACGATCGTTGACAACCACCTGCTTCCTCTTAGATGTGTTGATGACGAACATGGGTCTGCGAGCTATGAACTCGTTGGGGTTGTAGTACACGTCCACATTGCTGGAGGTCACTCTCTTGTAAGCTGTGTACGCCTCGTAAAGTTTCAGGTAATCGTTGTTCGTAATGTTTAGATTGTAGTTCTCGCGTGGGAAAACTTCATTCCTGCCATTTTTGAGGTAAACATTCTTAATTTTGCAATTATCGAACTGGCTAGAATCTTTCTCTTGGTTATTATCTTTCCCTGTCTGGAAGAGCACGACGGTAAACTCTGGCATATCGTACCGGATGCTGTTGAACTGCGTAGTAACATCAAATTCAAAATGGCTGCCGGAAGCAGGTTTCTGCACGCACTGGTAGCCGTAAAATTGGATGGGTACTTGGGGGTTCTTCAAGATGTCGGCTTTGTACTTGAGACCGTAATTAGATTCGTATTCTACCACAGGCATGCGCAGCTCCATGGACTGGATGACGCACTTGGCAGCGTCGGGTAGTGTGTTGGCAAGTGCTGTACCGTCTGCACCCAAGGTGCTGTAACGCATCAGCACATCGTTGTCGTTGGCGCTTCTGCGAAAAGTGACGCGTAAACCACCCTTCCACATAATCTCCGTGTAGTCGGAGAAGAAGCCTGGAAGCAAGCGCATGGGAAACAGTACTGTGTGGCTTCGAGTTTTGATTTTTGTATCTGCTTCGAATCCCCCTGCCTGGTAGTATGCTGCATCGGTCTTGGAGAGCTTCAGTGTTCCCACAGCTGTAGAAGTAATCCCGGGGTAGTCAACCCTATCGATGACGGTGCCATGCTTTCTAACTTCCACTTGCGAGAACAGATGCGGCACAAAATTGTCCACAAGTCTTAAATTTGCATTGGCGTTAAATGCTTCGCCGTTGTCTCTCTTCACCACATCAAACTTGATATACAAATCAGCTCTGTGAGGGTGAATGAACCCATCCCCAACGTCCACATCGTATTCGATCTCCCTGTTCGGCTCGTTCAAATTGGCGAACGTGCGACGATTGGGTGGGAAGGACTGCAACTCGTAACTTTCGATTTGCTCCATGATTGTTATTTATTATACGTTAATCTCCACGACGGCGGTGGTAGTAGCTCCGGCAAAATTCACCACCTCATTTTTTTCGTTTGTCACTGCCAATTTTATGTTGTCTATGCGATTACGAGATATAGGGAAGTATATCGGTGGTGAGGGTGTGTATATAATCGGTTCCATGAATTCAGAGTTTGGTTTGAACGTAGCGATGATACCTGTTTGCTTGTGGCTGCCTGGGATGCCATCCGAGGATTTGGTGATCATGCCTTCTGCCACATTGCAATGTATGTTCAGAGTCTCGATGGCTAGAAATTTAGGAATGTTGGCACCGATGTGCTTGATGCCAGGTTCGAGCTTTGTGTTGTTCTCGAATCCCAGAAGCTCTCCAACAGTGCCTAGGTCTACTGTTTCCGTAGCAGACAGAATTTCAACTCTGTGAGTTACAGAATTTTGAGATAGCAGTATATTTCTTGGCAATTGGGCTTGCAAGGTAGACAGATTGTACTGTCCTGGCGTGATAACTATTTTTTCATTTCCAACAGTAATTTTGTTATTGTGCTCCGTGACATTGGGTATCAGGTACATGCTGTAGAATGCACGAAGAGCAATAGATTTAGGATAGATGATGTCGTCATGCAACGCGAGTTTCAAGACCGAAGTCTCGCTGGTGAGATGGAACACTCCCATGGTGTTTTAGGTACCACAATGCTTTCTGAAAATGCTCCACTGAGGGGTTATTTATTTTAGACATGTATGCGAGAACGGAAAGGCATAGGTGGCCGCAGTTAACATCGGTGAAACCCTGGATGCGTTCGTCATTGTAGTAGAGGTTGGCAACACTGAGATACTTCACCAACCTGGCAGGCGGTGTGCCACCGAACGAATCGAAAACAAATGCTTTGTCATCGTCAATTTTGAGGTAGCATATCCAATGTGTACCAGGATTTTTGTAACTGTCCAGGTTGACCACGCCATACTCCTTTTTCTTCACAGCAGAGGGTAGAGAATCGGACATGAAAACACCCCTAAAGTTCCTTATTCCCAACAGTTCGATCAGAGATTCAATATCGAAGTTGGACAGGGCTTCTTCTTTTTTTTATATTTCTTCAAAGCATCGAGGTTGTTTTTTCGCTTTTTGGTCACACCTTTCCAATTCTTTTCCATAGCCAGGTTGTGACGTTTCTGTTCTTCCAGCTCGGCCTTGTTCTTTTTTGCATCGATGACGGTTTTGGCAATGGCAGCACTGCCTCCTGCCAAGCTGCCCACTGCACCCAAAGCTGCCAAGATGGCCGGAATGCTGAATATGAAACCTCCAATCTTCTGCTGCTTCCGCGAATGCTGCAACTTTTTCAATTGTGGAGTGCTGAGCAGCAATTTCATTCCGTGTCCTTTAGACAAGCATGAACGTTTCTTCTCGCGTTGTTTCTTGGTGAGTAACCCATCGAGGGCACCCAGCGTTTTCAGATTCGAATATGGTATCTGGTACACGACGCCCTTGGCCTTCATGATGTAATTTTTTTTTTATGGTATGTTATTTTATATATGTTCAGAGATTTTTTGTTTTCCCTCCCGTGTAATTTTTTTACGGTATGTTATTTATATATACTTTGCAGCTATTAAACAAATTCGATTATGTGCTTTGTTTTCTTACCAAGAAGTTCTTTTGTCCCCTTGTACACGATTCGAGTTGTGTTCTCGATTAAAATGGATAGCTTCTCGTCGGATAACATGCTAGCGTATCGATCTGGTAAAAATAGACTGTATTGTCCGTTGAGCAACAGACGTACTTTAGGACCAAACTGGGTTGCAACAATTGAACCAGAAGTTATTGCATAAGGTTTGTCCACTTCCAATTCCTGAATTTTTATATATTCGACTGACAAATTTAGCATTTGTTTTAATGCCTGGACGTCACTAATTTTTTCACTCATATCGAAGAAATATTTTTTTTGGTCTCGTAGATTTTTTACAGTGTGTTATTTATAGAAAAAAATTTCGGCATTGCCTAATGCGATCAAGTGATCGATGATCCTGCTGGTTTCAGCATTTGAAGCATACCAGTCGTCTGTATATCGTCTCCTCCCCTGTCTCCACTCGTGAAGTTCGTCCATCTTATCAGCCAATTTTTCATCAGCAGCCCGAAAAAAAGCATAGGGAGAAGAAGAAGATTTTACACCGCTTATTTTTCTCAGATGATCCAGAAGTAGCATTTCACAGGGCAAGCAAAATTGTGGTGTTATTTTAACTAAATCAATAAGCTTTTTAACATCCTCGTGACTATCGTCGAAAGTAAATGTAAATATTTTGTATAACACTTCTGTTGGTAAGTCTGTTATATGCGTAGACATTTTTTTACTGTATGTTATTTAATTACAGCCCCCACCCCAATTTTCGTTTTGTATTCATGGCAATGGTCGTGCCCAATGCTGCAACCCGTTCACCCAGCGAGGCGTCTCTGCTGACGAGTCTCCCGAACGCGGCATGCTCCAATTTTCTATCAGCATCGTGACGCGCATCTAAATTCGTATATGTGTTGTAAGCAATGTCGTGATCCTTGCATGCAGCATCCAGCAGATTTACCCCCTTGTCTCCTCTCTCCAGTCGCCGTTCCAGTTTAGTACCCGGTCCGCAGTATTGGTAACCTGGTAGGTGCATCTCGAAGGGTAGCTTGTTGTTGATGTCGTTCACGAGACCTCGACCCTCGGCCACATTCCAGAATTTGGGAGGCAGGGTGTTGATGATTTTGATAAGGTAACCTATACCTTTGTTGTCGTTGACAATAAAGTTGCTAAGCTTGGTGCTAATCATGTCCATGATGCCCACCTTCTCGTTGTGGAAGTTGCGATTGCCTGCATTTTCTTCGCCTGCGATAACCAGCAATCGATCTACAAGCTTCCTTACGTCGTCTACCCAAACAAACTCTTTAGGTAGGGTATTGTAGAGTTTGACACCGCTGCCAGTCTTGAGCTGGTTCCATATTGGCTTGATGAGGTTCCTGTATTTTTCTCCACTGCTTGATTTTACGCGATTCTGTGTTGCATCGTTGTTTTGGTACAGGGCATCCGTCATGATTAAAATTTCTGTGTAACTTTGGTAATCCTCGTCTGTGTAATCTTTAGGTTGCTTTTTGGTGATAAGTTCCCACAGGCCCACAGTGCCAGGATACCTAGTCCAGCTGTTCTTCTCGCCCAAATTAATTTTCACGTCGTCACCTTCGAACGTAACTTTTGACTTTCCAATTTTCCAAACCACACCCTCGTTAAGTTCCACAGAGGGGTACAATCCAAACACCTCGTCCTTTTCAAATTTTCCGGTGCTCAGGTAATCTCTCGCCAACGGACCTAATTCAACTACCTTGTCCGAAGAGGTACTGCCTAGAACCTGACGTCTCAGAGGTGCAGCTCCAAGTTCGAACGGAGTAGTGTGAATACTGGATATCGGTGTAGGCACAGCATAATTTCGAGCAGCAAGTGGCACGAGCTCGTTGATTAAATCTTTATTTTGCTCGGTAACATCTTTGATGTCTTTACCTAGTCCACTTATAGCATCAATAATAGGTTGGTCCTGTCGCTTTTTCTCTTCGTAAATTCCGCGATTCTCTGATTTCCAACCCCTGAAGCGTTTGGCCAGGTAGTCGCGCAGCTTCAAGTTGTCGTCTGCGAGTTTGCGTTTCATTATTTGTTATTTATAATACGTCAAGACGTTTCTTGTAACGTCGCAACGTTTAGAAAGTTGTTTATTTTGTTTCTGTATTTTCCGTCATTGGGTTTCCTCGTCATGTCTATCGTGGCGAATCCGAAATCATCTTGATTCCAGCATGAAGAGCAAAATTTGGAAAACTGATTGTAGTTCATGTCCCCGCCTACATAATCATCGTAAGCATGTTTTAAATTGGTGTGGTCTTGACGAAACAAGCAAATAAAATTAGCGTTGTCTCGGAGAAGCTGCTTGGGAATTTTAGAAAAAGTCTGAGCAAGGTAGAAGCAGTCCATGCCTCTGTGCCGCCCCTGTGTAAAAAAATTGCGAATTTCGTTATGGTTCTCCAGGATGACATCGTCGAAGACCACCACCGAATTTTCATGGCAGCAGTCTAGTGGCATTACTTCGGAGGCAAAAGTAGCTATGCTCAGCCCTTCGTACAGTTTTGTCAGCTGTTGATATTTTGCTTGCTCCAAACTTTTGGAAAAAACATACAAGTGCCTGTTCTTCCAATCTAACCAGTCGGGAGCAAGAAGAAAATTATCAATAAGTAAAGTTGTTTTCCCACACCATTGAAGGTCCGACAATAAGGCAGCGAATGTTGTCCGGCAACAGTTCGCCGTTTTTCCTAGCCTGACGCTCCGGGGGAAAATCTGGCAGTCGCCTCACCACATCCCAAGCACCCGTTACACAATCACTTCGTTTGCGTCGATCCAACTTTTTTCCTCGAGTCCCAACCATTTCACCAACAGTTTGTCACCTTTTCTACGTAATACTTTTTCGATAAGATACGTATTGGGGTATTTTGTTTTAGAGAGTTCCTCCTCGTAGAATCGCCCTTTCAAAATTTCGTCGCGATTATCTTTTATTATATACGTGTGACGGTTACCGGGTAACAATCGAGCAACAGTGAAAAGTTCCGTACTCCAGTTTTTGGTAAAGCCTTTTTCAAACATGCGCTTAAATTTACTAATTCTTACTTGGTCTCCAATTTTGAATTTCGGTTTTTTGTTAGTGGGCCGGTACTTGGGGCAATAAACAGTAGAGATCAATTGTGCCTCATCAGACTTGCTGACATCGGCAGGCTTCATGCGTATCGTGCTATGCAAACTGTGATTATAGTCGTTTACGAGTTCCGGAAGCACATTGACCCACTTGTGAAGCGTGAAGCGTGAATCGTTTCCACATGCGTGTTTTGAGAGTACGGTTAAAACGTTCCACTATGCTGGCTTTGATGTGACTGAAAGTCGAGTAATGTTGAATATTTTGCTTCTGAACAAACTGTTGAAATATCGAGTTGTAAAATTCCTTTCCGTTATCCGTTTGAAGAAATCGAGGTCGCCTGCCACTTTCATTGAAAATAGTTTTGAATGCTTCCATTACGCACACACCTGTTTTAGCCTTGAGGGGCAAAGCCCACGCAAATTTTGAAAATGTATCTATAACAGTAAGAAGATACTTGTATCCTTTGTTGATTTTATGTAAATTTTTTAGGTTGCCGCTACTCATTTCCACAAGGTCAGCCTGCCAAAGGTCATCCACGCCTTTGGTCACCACCGCCAGTCGTTTGTAGTTTCGTCGTGCAGGTTTATGCAGCTCGTTCACGATACCCTGCCTAGACATGGCGCGAAAATAAGAATATAGCCTGGATGGGATTTCTGGCTGCAGACAATGCTGGGTTTTCTATATACAGCTTGTCACCTATTTCTATGTCGATAATTTGAGTGGCATCTTCGGCATAGGCAGTCTCGCGACTTTCGGGGTGTGTGAAATCGACCAGCTCAACTCCTCTTATTTTAGCCTCATCGCCAATGTTCGTCACGGTCATGATTGGGTAGTGGGTTGCGTGAGGCAAAGACCAGTAGGAAACCTTGACGAACTGAAGTGTGCTAGCGAGGAAAAATTGATGATAGGCTTTTGCAGGAGTCAACATGTAGAGTTTGTAACCTGGATTGAAAGGGGAGGAGAACTCTCTGTTTGGTATGCTGTACAGTTCGATGACAATCGTAGACTTGAGATTGTCGATGCTGGCATTTAGAGTGTTTACGTTGGTTCGAACCTCAGTCTCCACATCCTCCAATCTGCCATTCACCGATTCCAGGTGTTCCTCGATAGCATGAACAACAGTGTCGTAGTTTGGTTTGATCCTTACATCGACAATAAGGCTCTTGAATTTTTCATTTAAGTCATGTAGTTGGGTGCTGAAATTAGCTATAGTCGATTCCTGACTTGCCTCGATACTCCAAATTTGCTCTTTCACGCTGGCAATAATCTGCTGCAGGCTTTCTACAAGCGTCAACTTGGAGCTCTGTATTACAAGGTCGTGGACCTGGGTTCTAATTTCCGCAAACAATTCATGCAGCTCGGTGATGTTCTGGTTGGTAGGTAAAGTCGCGACAGACCCCCGTATCGATTCAATTTTGGATTGGATGTTTTTGATGTCGTCGGATTTGAGTATTCGGTTGAGAGTTCTCTTCACGCTTTTCAGTTCCTGAGAGGTAGGCAGGGTGGCCACCGTGTTTTGGAGCGATTCCAAAGCTTTTTTCACCGCGTCCAACTCGGAGGCATCGGCAGCAGCACGTATGCCTTCTTGCAGTTGTGTTATGTCATCCTGGGTGGGGGTAGATTGTTGCAGGGTTTCCAACTTAGTCTGTATGTCGTCGATCAAGTGATGGAAATGAGACAACTCGGATTCTGCATTCAGATTTTCCAGTTTGGCGATTTGCTGTTGGACGTTGGCCAGTGTATCCCTGATGCCCGGCAGTTTGGTTTCCAGCTCATCGTGAACGTTCGCCAGATCATTTCTAATGACAGCAAGAGCATCCTCAATATGGGTTATGGTGCCTTGCAGCTTCCCGAAATCCTCGTAGGTCTCAAGTTGGAGTTTGATGTTGGCCACGCTACGGGCAATGGCGTTCAGTTCGCTGGACGACGGTAGATTGTTGATAAAATCCTCCAGCGTTTGGAGTTTAGTTTTTACTTCGTTGATGGCCGCATGCAAAGCATCCGTTTGAAGCTCAGCCTTGATGCTTTCCAACGTAGGGATTTCGAAAGATTGAAACTGTTCGCGCAATTTAGCAATACTAGCGTTCACGCGATCGTAGTCGTCTTGTGTTTTAATGCTTTGGATGATAGTTTGCAGTTCGGTCTGGATGTTGCTTGTTTGATCCTGCAAGCGTTGTTTCAGCTGTTCAACGTCTGAGGTTTGCGTTTGTTGCAGCTTCAGAAGTTTGTTCTGCAGATTGCCCACACTCAGTGCCAGCTTGTCGAGATTGTCTATCGACGCAAGATCGGTGTATTTTTGCAGCAGCGATTTTAACTCTGCATCAATCTTGAGTACAGGGTCCAAGCACTGAGACTGCAAGCTGGCTATCTCGGACTGGAGGCTGGAGTTGAGCGTAGACTGGAGGGCCTGCAGATCGCTTCGCAGCTTCTTGACCCTGACGTCGAGCATGAGAAGCTCGTCGCCATGGTCGTCGCGTTTCGTATGGCCAAAAATATCGTTAGGCATTATTGTTATTTATTATAGGATAGCTAATTTTCATTTCTATGAAAAAAGGGATGAGTTTGTCGTAGTCGTCCAAGAGCTCTATGTACAGGCGATCGCCAGCAGATACATCGTACGTGGTGGTACTGTTCATCCTATCGTGTTTGATGCGATAGATGTTCTTGCCGGAGGAAATTTTGGCCTCTCCTTTATTCTCGGGATTCATGTCAAACTGCAGTTTGCTGGAGATGGGGAATTGGTAATAATTCAAGTTGTTGTTGAATATGTAGAAAGTCTTGCCCACATCCTCGTCGTACTGGGTCAGGATGCTATTCAAGTGTATAATCAACAAACCGTTGAGTTTAGATAATAGGGAGGGTAACAGGTCCCAGCTTGCAGGTGGCGATGGTGCGCTTTGGGCGAATACCTCCATAGCCTGCTTCCTGAAGCCAAACAGGTTCATAGGCATTGTTATTTTATTTTATATTTAGCGATTCGTTTCAAGCAAGTCAATTTCAGCGAGTTTAGTGTTTTGTAGAGCGAGTTGGCAACACTGCCAGTGAGGTTAACATACATTATCAAAAACACATCGTGAAAGGCTACGTTTTGTTCGGGCACACGTACACTCACACACACACAAAAAGCTAAAAATTATACACCGTGAAAAGCTACGACGAGTTGGAAACACTGCTGGTGGGGTTAACATACACCATAAAAGGCTACGCCTCGCCCCGAGTTGGCAACACTGCTTGTGAGGTTAACATACACCGTGAAAAGCTTCAAAATATCATATAGTAGAATTTTTGTAGAGTAGGTAGGCAACACCGACGAGCGTCAAATGATGATTCGAGCCTCGTCAGTGTTGCCAATTCCTATTTGTAGGTTAGCTTAGCCAGTAAAAAATCATATAGTGGAATTTTCTTCGGATGGGTTGGCAAAACCCAAGCCTCAAAGAAAAAACATCCAATAGAGTTGCCAAATATAAAAGAAAAACAATAAACCCCCCTCATAAAAGGCTACAGTAAGGGCCCACAGGTCGCCAACACTAGGCCCCCAACAGTGTTGCCAAACATAAAAAATACATGGGCCCCTCAGGTCCTTTAATGAAAATTTACAGTGAAAAACCCAGTAGGTTGACAACACTGTCAGAAAATCTACGGCAGTGTTGCCAGATGTAAACAGAGGGCAATAGACCCCCCTCATAAAAGGCTACAGTAAGGGCCCACAGTGTTGCCAACTCTGTCCTCAAAATATACATCATAAAAGGCTACGACGAGCCCCACATGATGATTCGAGCCCCAAATGAGGGCTTAGAACCGGGGCACCTGCACTACTGCAGAATTCTTGAAATTACTTGGATATTTGATTATTATGAATATTACATATTCTATGATACTACATATTTAGCTACATATCCTTTTGATAATACATATTTAGGTACATATTTTATCAACTACTACCGGCCCCCGTGGCTGAGTGATCAGCACATCGCGCTACGATGCCAGGGGTCCCGGGTTCGAATCCTGACCTGGGCATGGACGTTACAAACTTAAATAATTGATATAATTCCACTTTCTAAAGAATGTAAGTAACACAATTTCCATACCCTGCTGGTTCTGGTTTTCAGAATTGACACTAATCGGCTTCGGTTTTCCAGCTCTAAATTGAAAACATAAAAAAATACGCCGTCGCAGATACAAGCTGATAAAATTAAAAACGAAGTTAATAACGCTGCTTTCGTCCCCAGAATAGCGAAATCAATGTAAAAAACTAACAATACTTGTATCATCTTTATATATTGTTTACTATTTATCATATTATATTAATTTAACCAATAAATATAAAATGTAAGGGCGAGATAATTCACGCAACTTACGTCCTGGTATCTATATTTTAACCCTAGTACCACAACGTGCATTTCTTGGAACTAGAATCACAACGTGGGGTCACCTATGACCCTACATTTGAACAAATTATTTAGGCATTGAATAACATTTATTCTACTTGAAATAAGGAAATTACTTACATTTGAGTATATTAAGTTCAAAACAGAAAGAAATTCATCAAAATGTCAAGTAATATTGTTTACGGAACAACGTTATTAACAGTGTGTTTTCTTTGTTAGTTTTAATATTAAGCATTTGTCTAGGTGAATATTTAGTGTCTTATTGCTTATATCTTCGCAATATTTAAGGTAAAATAAACAAATCACTTATATTTGTACACGTCAAGTTCAGATAAGAAAGTAATTAACTGTAATACCACACAATATGATTTACGTAGCATTTTTACCATAGACGAATAATGTACACAAAACACAACGTGGTGTCATATGTGACCCAAGAGTATGTAACTCTGAAAATAAATAGCGGGACAAAACTTTACAACCACTCGTTTCGAGAACGTATCGAGCGGTGAAGGTACTAGAAGCACCAGCTTCCTTGATCATAGAGGCGCATACGCAGAATCGTTTTAGTAGTCAGGCGGGTCGCCCATGACCCCACGTTGTGGTTCTAGGGTTACGGAACCACAAAAAAAAGAAGCGAAGTAAAATAAAGCAAATCAATCAATCAATTATCAATTACTGTTACAGATTTATGTACATATTTTGTACTTTAATATTAATAAAAATCAGAGCTCTATTGATGACCCTAAAGGGTTAAACGAGCGAACAAAAATTTTGTAGTCCCTCCTCCTGAGCTACAAAGGACAAGGAATCAACATGTCCAGCTATAAATATGCTGTACTCAGCCTTCCCACGTACTTTTTGTTATCTATATGTGTAAAGTGGCTTCTGGGTATTCATCAAGATGCTATGAATCCCGACATAAGTAACCGGGAGACTAAATTGCAGATATTAAAGTTTACTTCAGCGACGCAGCAGAGCGAAATTCTTTGTGTTGACCCACCATCGTGACGACAATAGAGTCTACTATAACCTGTCAAGTTAAGTCCCAATATGTGCAGATCGCTGCGGAGCACTTCCTATTACATCATCCTCAACACCACTCTTCTATTTACTGCTCTGGCCTTGAGAGTACCAGTGGTGCGAACCAAAAGTGACAAAAAGGCGACGTTAAATATCAAGGTACGACATAATGAAAAGCGTTCCTGCGTACAAGTGTCGACAAACTAGAAAATAGTACACGAAAAGGATAACTGCTTCTTTTGTTTTTGGAAATAGAAAATTTGCTGTTCTCTTGTACTGTAGTCAACGTGAAGCGAACAAATTGAAGAGAAATTACTTCACGGAAGTTATCAGGAATCAAGTATAACCCAACGGTGGTTAACTAACTGCGAGGGGAACGTAGCAACGTACGCCTTATGTCTAATCAAACAACATCTACAACAACTCAATAATGGAAGCCGCCAGGAATCAAATAGACTCGACTGACAAACTTCTTCCAAAAAGAATATTAACAAGTGAAGTACGGATCCATTGTATTTTCAGACGTCCACCCCCCGTGCTCTACATGAAAATTTTATGTTAAGTACCTGTGGGAATTTTCACTTATATATTCTAGATTTGAATGAACATAATGCTTAGAAGCATGAATTCACGTGTGTTAGGCTAAAAACGTATTTTCCAATTAAAAGATACTGTAAACTACATTGATCACTTAATAACGTTTACAATCTCCAGAAGAATTGTTGCACAGTTACGTCTCACTGGCGCTGTCATCTGGCGGCAATAGGTGAAACTACAACGTGCGTTATGCTGCTGACGGAGCGACTAACACATTTAAGCAGATTGCTTTATTATTTCTTTGCAAATTAAAACGCAACGAATAAATCATGGACAACACGGTAAAAAAAATATTAACAAAATATTATTCAAGTTCTCTGTGCCGTATTTTTTCATCTTCTTTCTGTGCACTGCTTTTATATCAGTGCAAGTTGATCGGGAATATCAGGATGAACAATAAACTTGACAATGGAACAATGACGAATGCAGTGTATAAAAATGTTATAAAATATACTCTTACATATTTACAGCACTTGACATGCTTACGTTTAAATTGAGAAAAAGGCAAATTTTGAAGACACGTTTAGAATGCTAGACTGAACAAAAAATTTAATTAGTCACTATATTCGGCAAATAATAATTGCCATCTAGTAATTAAGTGTTAAACATTTTTCCTTGAAGCAGTATTTCATCATTTGTTGATTTATTTCAACAATGTAATATTTACAACAGTTAGTGTGTGATATCTTAAAAGTACATACTATGTAGTAGAAGAAGGGAGTTCTTACATTTTCCTACAATTTTGCACATTATTATTATAATTATTATTGTGACCAAAATTACGTTAATTATTTGTTATTATATTTTTATTGAAAATGTAGAGTATATTACATTTTTCAAGAAATAACTAAACAATAGCGGAAGGCAATAAAGGCCATAAAGCTTAACAATTTAATCAAATAAACGCTTTCGTTGTTGATTTCTTCATTATTGCCTTCATTGTTAGAGTAAGTAAAATATCAGAAAATTAAAACTACGTACAGTATATACAAAATAATTACGAAAAAATGAAACAGACTGCTTGAACGAAAATATTACATTTTATCAATAAAATGATGATTCTTTCTTGCGGCGGAGTGTAAAACTTGTAGATTATTTCTTAAGTTTTAAAACGGTAGATAATTTTTCACATTTTCAAGTATGGAAACGAGGATGAGAGAAGACGAAAGACGGTTGAAAGCATTTCCAGAGTGATTCCTCATTGCGCTTATTGTCTGTTCTTACGTAGCCACCGGTGTCCAATCGGTTATAACCGATGTGCCAATTACAAATCCCCAGATGTGCCAATTACAAATCTCCATCGCTTTCCCCCAAAGATCTTATTTTCTGCTCCATGAGAAGAAAACCAGATGCCCCGAGAAGCCAGCAAAGCCAGCGTTCACTCCCGTGAAGCCTCCCATATATCACCGCCCCTACTTCAAGAGGAAGGAAACAGTGTGTCCGGCAATAAACTCCCATATCTGTCCTGTACAAATTCATCTAAACTCTGGCTCACGTCAAGATAATTTCAGCCCAGATGGAGCCTATCAAGATAATTTCGGCCGAGAAGGAGCTAATCACCTGGAACTTCAGGCATTTAAAATTTAAAGACTTTCTTCTCCGTTTTTAAAACAAGGAACCTCTGTTCTCGGGAGACGGTGCAGGTGGCCAGGCTCTGTGCAGGTGGCCAGGTTCGGATTCTAGACAATCGCCCTACACATGGTGCTCTCCACGAGACGCATAAATTCCAAGACCACCGCCCGCTAGTCTGGCTCATAGACAGCTCAGTGACAAGAAGGATAAGTACAGAATTTTGAACTTCAACCCCGCCAGAACATTTCTCTTAGTATATCTTCGCTTCGATGGGATTTCGACAGCAAAGGAAGGAATAACTTTACCGAAGTGTCCGAGTTGTGTGCGATAAAATTTGAGCCGAGAGCCATTAAAATTAATTAGAACAGATGCTTTTCATTCCTCGAGATCAGCTCTCAAACAAGGTGCTATTGTGTTTTCATGCTATGCGATTATCGCCTCTCAGTAAGCAATTCTCACCCTTAACTCCCCCGTGTGTTACGATTATCGCCCCTACATGAAGAAGTGACCACGTGTGGGCGGAGCAAAATGTTCAACGACCAATAGAGTGAAGGACAATTCTTCGGAGAACGGAAAGAAAAGACGAAGTAAGGACTTAGCAGAGGCAGTTCGATAGACAGTTCGATAGACACATTTCGATTTAGCAGTTCGACATTCACTTTTTAGAGAGACAGTTTTAGAACATTCATTCACAGTTAAAAGTTTGAGATAGAAACTTTGTTTTTCGGCACCGTTGCAAGTCAGAGAGAAACTGTTTTCTCTCTCTAGGTCATGATTAAATTCCTAGCTTTGGGTGCTCGAATGTAGTGTTTACGTATAAAATCGACCATCAGCGGTCTGCGTTGCTCACTTGTTTAGGCCCGGTGCATTGTGGGTCCGTAACAGTGTGTTTTGTTATGGTGTCTCAGTAGGCGAGCGGAATTGTAAGTATGTATACAGTGGTGTATTAAATATTATGTCGTAACTTATTTCAGTGTCCAGTGTTCTGATTTCTGATTCCTGATTCTTGAATTCATGGTAAATGAGGCTAGTAAACAAAGACCAATGCAGAGGGAACATCATCGTCTTTCTCCATTGGCCGAACCAGTGACCGTTCACGCAATGTACAATTCTAATCTTATCTAATTGAAATTGTGTTCGTACATTGTAATTGCTCCTTACATGAAAGAACATCCATGCCTTAAATAACGTAACCTTGGTTCGAACCCCAAACGCCGCCATCTTAAATTTTTAATTATTGTTATAAATGGCTTTTCCCGATCAGGGACTTGTTTATAAGCCAAGTTTAATGTACCGTTTTTAAAATTCTAAATATTCTAAATTTGCACTAAATATTAAAAGAAATCAGGACACTACAATAGTAGTTGCATGCCTCGCAAGTGAACTAACTTCCGAGTAGCATAAGTTAATAAAGTGGAAACAACGAGTTGACAATATTATTGAAATGCACATACGTAAAAAGTGAAAGTACAAGCAAAGGGGAAGTTCCTTTGTGCGTTCTAGCGGGACTAACTCCCTGCCGCGCCCTACGGGGTGAATATGGGGCACACGCAGGGCCAAAAGGGAAGTCCTCTTAAAGGACTGGAGGCTGGGAGACTCTTTTACACTTGATTCTCAGGATGGCGTAAATAGAATCTTGTTCTTTATTTCTCCTTCAACCTAAAAATTGGTTCTTAAAAACAATATTTGGCTTATCTTTTATTTTCCAAACTTAAAAGCGTTACGCTGTTAAATAAGGCACTTAAAATGAATTTTCAGCATAAAAGCTACAATTTTTGTAACAAATTTTTACATTTAGAACTTAGTAATAACAATTAAGCTATAAATTACTTAAATATAAAGAGTTAAGCTTGCATTGCTTCATAAAATTGAACTACTGTGACATAAAAATCCAAATTTTGTCTGAACTAGTACTTTTGCGGAGAACTTGAAATTTAAATCAACCATAAAATGCTTAATTACAGTTGGATCTTTATGAAAACTAATTACTGAAGTCATAAACAGACTACCCTTGAGGGAAATTACAAAAAATCAACCAGGACTTGCATAATTTTATTTTTAATTATCCAGTTTTTATACGAAGGTGTCGTATCGGAGGCTCGTAAACCGAGAAACTTCGAATTTATGTAAAAATTTTACTTTTATTTCAGGATATCTACTTCAAACTTGTTTAATTATTTAATATAAGTGTTCAAGAAGTTTTGCAACCAACTACCATTTAAAGTTAGTGAAAATCAGTGTTGCCAGCTAATTTTTTTGAAAATTTTTGACGTTCCGAGGAATTATTTTCCGAAATCACCTTTCTTTGATGTACTGATTTAACCAGCATATCTGTGACTTGTGTAATCATACAGTATAATAGTTACTAGGTAACAATTTATTATAAATGGTTTTGCAACCATCAACTTGAATATTTTCTCAGCAAGCGTGCTTACCTGTACCTGCTGAATGCGACGGATGACCTGATGATAGATAAGAATTTATAATGAAAGGGAGACCAACTTCTTCGTTTTATATATCTCCCTAGGGTTAATTTCTTGCTATAGAGAACCTCAAAGATCAAAATTTCTATTCTCAGAGGAGACTAGAACCCAAAATTTATTTTTGCCACCATTTTGGAATACTTTTGGTATACCCCGGGTAACTTGAAGGATTTTTTTTTGGTGTGGAAGTTAAGGAGTTAGGAAGAGGAAGATTGGAGCACACCGCGTGTCACCTGTCCTCCCAACAGCTCATAAGACGCTATGGCAGCGTGAGCTAAATATGATTTTAAATATGGATTTGACTTAATCATTGCGGAATTCGACAGTTTTCATGCGCGGAGCATATTTTATTTTACACTTTGCCTTCTTTAGGCTTTAAGGGATTTTTTTTTATCAACACATCATCTTGCTGTCGGATTCAAGGGGGGGGACTCTTTTATATATACATGCGGGTTGGGTTTGGACGTGTTCGGTTCCTGGACTCTATCAGCCACGTGACAGGTCGACATTTGGCTGCTAGAAGTCAGGGCCTAACTACGTAGTCCTCATAAAATAGCCTTGCGAGGCTAACACATTGCAACAAGTGCTTAAGAGTAAGTAAGTCAACAATTACACTCGACCAAAAGCAAAATTTCATACACATGCATACACTTGTAATATAGTTGTATTTTAATCTTTTGATTTGTGTTTATGATGTAACTAACAGAAGGTGGTGTTAGGTCTTCTGTTTGTAATAATCTCATGCATTTGCTCATATTAACTTCTTTATTATATTTAAACAATCATGTCATCTATTATTTTTGTGTGTTTAAATTTTATGTTTTTATCATTTTGTAATCCTAATTTTTGTAAACTTGTGTAATCAGGTGCAACACTATATAGGCACACACGTGACTTAGTAAGTCACCTTATCATTTTATTAATGTCTAGTTAGTGGTGAAACTTATAATTTTGTTTATTTAGCACAGTCATAGTGCCATGTAATCTTTTTATTTTCTTAGGAAAAGTAGTTGTTTTGATTGTTTCATTTATTTGTCAATATTTACCGGAAAATGTTAATATCAATGGATTATTATCTGATTATCTACTTTTATCTAAGTGTGTATTTTGATTTATTATAGTTGATATTTGATAGGCTAGACACACCAGACCAACCAAGGCATGGAACGGCCAGTGATGTATGATGAAGGAAATAAGTTGGGTCTGTATAGTAAAATAAGGATTATGTTTTTATAATAACTAGTTTCATGCACCATTTAGCTTTGATCAGGAGAAAAGGGAGACTAGATCTCCATAATAAGTATTCACTGTTTGTTTTTATGTTGATAAGGAGAAAATTTAAATTTTTGCATCTTAAGTGGCTCAAGTTGCATAATTTTACTTAATGTGAGGTATAAAACACAGAATAAATACATCTACCACATACACTTGCCAACAACACATAACAAGGATGGTATGGTTATAAGAAGTTTGTAATTTTTAATTTGCCCAAGGAGGCCTATGCTTTATGTAGCATAACGACGGTGCCTATGATGCACACATAATTCCTGCCATAGAGCAGAAGGTTTGCCCATGGTGGCCATTATAGTTTTAAGTATGCACATGTAAGGGGCTGAATGCCCGTGCAGCAAATACTGTCTAACCTATGAAGTGTGTTAGTGGAATAGACTTGTGTTGGTAAAGCCTTGAGCCTAGTAATGAAATATGAAATAAGCTAAAAACAATTAGATAAATTGAAGAGAAGGGTGCATGAAGAATATAAAATAAAGGGAATTTTCTTATTTTAATATGTGTATCGGTAATTTTTCAATTTTTATTCTAAAACTAGCCAACAAATTTTTATATAATATTTTATTAAATCCTGTATTGATTTTCATACTATCTTTGTAGAAACTACAATTTTTTGTGTAATTTTCATTATTCATAAAATTATAATCAAGAGACATAGTGGTCAAGTACACAAAGACAAGGAACTTAAAGTGGTAAAGAGACTTGAAGTTGTGACATGTGAAGAAAGTGCATGAAGATAGATTAAGACTTTCAACTAAGCATGTCTAATGCCTTTAAAACTTTCACAGAATAAAATACTACAGCCAATAAGATGGCAGGAGAGGAAGCACCAAGGAGTCCCCGGACACATTTCTCCAGCCGATATGAGAGCTCCAGCCAGGCAGACCAGATGAGAGAAGAAGATGCCATGGACACCAAATGAAGCAGCAAGGGCACAACTCACTTGCCCAGAGCCAATCCAGGCAGGAGGAGAAGCAGCAGAAGAAAACTACAGCCATGAGAGAAGGAGAGAGGCAGGCAGACTTGCCCATAAGAGGCAGATGCGACCCGAACACTTAAGTCTACGGGTGCTAGGGTTACATTCTGACCTAAGTTAACATCGGTAGGCAAGACACATCAGAAGTCCTGCAGGAGGCAACGCAACAGCTAGCTAAAAAAAATTTGCTTCCCTACAGTTCAGCAAATTTTATTCGGGAGCAGGGGGATGTATAACCGATGTGCCAATTACAAATCCCCAGATGTGCCAATTACAAATCTCCATCGCTTTCCCCCAAAGATCTTATTTTCTGCTCTATGAGAAGAAAACCAGATGCCCCGAGAAGCCAGCAAAGCCAGCGTTCACTCCCATGAAGCCTCCCATATATCACCGCCCCTACTTCAAGAGGAAGGAAACAGTGTGTCCGGCAATAAACTCCCATATCTGTCCTGTACAAATTCATCTAAACTCTGGCTCACGTCAAGATAATTTTAGCCCAGATGGAGCCTATCAAGATAATTTCGGCCGAGAAGGAGCTAATCACCTGGAACTTCAGGCATTTAAAATTTAAAGACTTTCTTCTCCGTTTTTAAAACAAGGAACCTCTGTTCTCGGGAGACGGTGCAGGTGGCCAGGCTCTGTGCAGGTGGCCAGGTTCGGATTCTAGACAATCGCCCTACACATGGTGCTCTCCACGAGACGCATAAATTCCAAGACCACCGCCCGCTAGTCTGGCTCATAGACAGCTCAGTGACAAGAAGGATAAGTACAGAATTTTGAACTTCAACCCCGCCAGAACATTTCTCTT
This sequence comes from Lepisma saccharinum, assembly GCF_977018435.1. Classification (NCBI taxonomy): domain Eukaryota; kingdom Metazoa; phylum Arthropoda; class Insecta; order Zygentoma; family Lepismatidae; genus Lepisma; species Lepisma saccharinum. Next base: position 71,268,972 of record NC_139241.1, read on the forward strand.
AGTATATCTTCGCTTCGATGGGATTTCGACAGCAAAGGAAGGAATAACTTTACCGAAGTGTCCGAGTTGTGTGCGATAAAATTTGAGCCGAGAGCCATTAAAATTAATTAGAACAGATGCTTTTCATTCCTCGAGATCAGCTCTCAAACAAGGTGCTATTGTGTTTTCATGCTATGCGATTATCGCCTCTCAGTAAGCAATTCTCACCCTTAACTCCCCCGTGTGTTACGATTATCGCCCCTACATGAAGAAGTGACCACGTGTGGGCGGAGCAAAATGTTCAACGACCAATAGAGTGAAGGACAATTCTTCGGAGAACGGAAAGAAAAGACGAAGTAAGGACTTAGCAGAGGCAGTTCGATAGACAGTTCGATAGACACATTTCGATTTAGCAGTTCGACATTCACTTTTTAGAGAGACAGTTTTAGAACATTCATTCACAGTTAAAAGTTTGAGATAGAAACTTTGTTTTTCGGCACCGTTGCAAGTCAGAGAGAAACTGTTTTCTCTCTCTAGGTCATGATTAAATTCCTAGCTTTGGGTGCTCGAATGTAGTGTTTACGTATAAAATCGACCATCAGCGGTCTGCGTTGCTCACTTGTTTAGGCCCGGTGCATTGTGGGTCCGTAACAGTGTGTTTTGTTATGGTGTCTCAGTAGGCGAGCGGAATTGTAAGTATGTATACAGTGGTGTATTAAATATTATGTCGTAACTTATTTCAGTGTCCAGTGTTCTGATTTCTGATTCCTGATTCTTGAATTCATGGTAAATGAGGCTAGTAAACAAAGACCAATGCAGAGGGAACATCATCGTCTTTCTCCATTGGCCGAACCAGTGACCGTTCACGCAATGTACAATTCTAATCTTATCTAATTGAAATTGTGTTCGTACATTGTAATTGCTCCTTACATGAAAGAACATCCATGCCTTAAATAACGTAACCTTGGTTCGAACCCCAAACGCCGCCATCTTAAATTTTTAATTATTGTTATACGGTACGGAGTCCGTCTCCCACGCAGGAATTCCGGCTTCAATTCCCATGGTACATATTCTTAAGTGGGAATTCTCCATATCTAGTCTCTATGTAAGGAACCTCTGGAGAGACAAAGCCTACAATAAAATGGGCCGAAAGTGTCTGGAGTGTGATACTGGTCACTTCACTTCCACAATGACCGACAAAGAGAATGTGTGGAACTTCAATCCAGTTATGTAGTCCCAAAATTTCACAGGGAATATTCTTTGTTTCGTAAAACGTTAAATGGAGATCATGTATGTTTTATGATAGTTATCTCATAACATACACACATGGGTGGGTGGGTGGGGAAATGGACAGAAGGAAAAAGTTCATATTGGACTTTTCCACGTATCTGACTTAATTGTCTGGCTGCTTATGCGCGGCACCGGCACGCAGAGCAATATTCTGTTCCCTCTAAGCCGCAGATTATATACACGGTCCCGTTGGTGAAAAATTCATTGCGAAACTGTAACGGACATAAACAGTGATTACTTGGATTTCTATTTATTTAAAATATAACATTCCTTTCATTCGATACATAGTTTCAACACAAAAATGTCAACGAATTATGTAACTAACATCATTATGCATAAATTTTATGTTACATATTTACCAGGATATTACATATTATACATATGTGTTAAATTACTTTACATAAAAAAAACATATTTCGACAATTTCTTCCTATCTTGATCCTTCTTCCTATATTACATGACGTCATATTTTGTAATCAACGAGATGCATAGTTTTTACTGTCAGCCAAAATTGACTGCCAACTCGAAAGACAGGTTGAAGACAAAAGAGAGAAAAAAAATACTGGAACTGTTATTTATCGAAAGATGCTGGAATTTCTCTCCCCTCCCCTTTCTGGTTACATAATTATTTTCATTTCGCTTTTAGGTTTAGCCAAAGCACCTAGAAACTTGGCATCTGTGGACAAGAAAGCTACCTTCCTGTACGCAGCGAGTTACACAATATATTCCCTTGTACACAAAAGTACAAAAGTAGCTAAGTATTTTCATTCGATTGTTCTTTCTGTACACGCATTTTTTTACAATTTATTTCGAAAGTTACGAAGAGCTCTCGTACATATTTACATATTCTAGAATAATTTGCTATGTGAAAAGTAATTAATGGTTGACAAAATTGGTTCCTTAAATATGTGCACGTTGCTGTCCTCTTTTGAGTTTATAAATTTGAACAACTTTTGTCTTTAAAATTACGTTGAATATGTTCAAATAAAATAAATATCTTGCAGAATTCTTGAAATTGCTTGGATATTCGATTATTATGAATATTGCATATTCTATGATACTACATATTTAGCTACATATCCTTTTGATAATATATATTTAGGTACATATTTTATCAATTACTACTGGCCCCAGTGGCGGAGTGATCAGCACATCGTCGTACGATGCCAGGGGTCCCAGGTTCGAATCCTGACCTGGGCATGGACGTTAGAAACTAACATAATTGATATAATTCTACTTCCTAAAGTATCTAAGTAACACAATTTCCATACCATGCTGGTTCTGGTTTCCAGAGTTAACACTAATCGGCTTCGGTTTTCCAGCTCTAAATTGAAAACATAAGAAAATACGCAGTCGCAGATACAAGCTGATAAAATTAAAAACGAAGTTAATAACGCTATGTTGGTCCCCAGAATAGCTAAATCAATGTAAAAAACTAACAACACTTACATCATCTTTATATATTGTTTACTATGTATCATATTATATTATGTTGTTTTATGTACTGTAAAATTGAACCAATAAATATGAAATGTAAGGGCGAAATATTTCACGCTACTTACGTCCTGGTATATTTTAAGGAACCAGAAAAAAAAGAAGCGAAGTAAAGTAAAGCAAATCAGTCAATCAATTATCAATTACTGTTACAGATTTATGTACATATTTTGTACTTTGATATTAATAAAAATCAGAGCTCTATTGATGACGCTAAAGGGTTAAACGAGCGAACAAAATGTTGTAGTCCCTCCTCCTGAGCTACAAAGGATAAGGAATCAACATGTCCAGTTAATAATATGCTGTTCTCAGCCTTCCCACGTACTTTTTGTTATCTATATGTGTGAAGTGGCTTCTGGGAATTCATCAAAATGTTATGAATGCCGACATAATTACAGGGAGACTAAATTGCAGATATTAAAGTTTACTTCAGTGACGCAGCAGAGCGAAATTCTTCGTGTTGACCCAGCATCGTGACGACAATAGAGTCTACTATAACCTGTCAAGTTAAGTCCCAATATGTGCAGATCGCTGCGGAGCACTTCCTATTACATCATCCTCAACACCACTCTTCTATTTACTGCTCTGGCCTTGAGAGTACCAGTGGTGCAAACCAAAAGTGACAAAAAGGCGACGTTAAATATCAAGGTACTACATAATGAAAAGCGTTCCTGAGTACAAGTGTCGACAAATCAGAAAATAGTACACGAAAAGGATAACTGTTTCTTTCGTTTTTGGAAATAGAAAATTTGCTGTTCTCTTGTACTGTAGTCAACGTGAAGCGAACAAATTGAAGAGAAATTACTTCACGGAAGTTATCAGAAATCAAGTATAACCCAACGGGGGTTAACTAACTGCAAGGGGAACGTAGCAACGTACGCTTTATGTCAGGGGTTTATCCAGGATTTTTCCTTTGGGGGGGGTGCTGGAAAATTTTGGGGGGGTGTAAGTTTGCGGAAATTAAGTGCATATTTTGGACCGTTTTAAAAATGTTCGCCCTCATTCAATTTCTTCAAGGATGTTTCTAGAGATTAACCCCCCCCCTTCCCTTCACGTAACATTTCAGAAGAAAAAAGATGTCAAATACAGGAAAAGATGGAAAATAGATTAATGTTAACATTTCAGTTTAACGTTTCGAGTATTGTTTTCCTTCCGATAATGTTTAGTACTTCATTTAATCAATCGTTGGACAAAAAACAAGGGATGACATTAAAAACACAAAATTTTAAAATGTTATTACCAGGAATCATTTCATGCAATTCTTAAGCTAGTTATAAAGAAATTAGGAACACTTGCGCAATATTTTAACTGTATTTGTATTGTTCTTGTCTTAGGTGTAACTCGGAGTTCAACTTGGGGCTGCCCAATTGAAATATCAGTGATAATGCATTGCATGGATGTGCGCGAACTTGCCTGTCTGAAGAAGTAGTAATAAATTCAGATATAATATGACTTAAATAAATTATGACACTGCCAGCAAAACGGGCAAAGGAATTTTTAGAACAATTTCTTTGCAAACTGATTATGCATATTATTAGTTAAACATAGCGACAGTATCCCATGATATTTACTCTTTACAATCTTGCCTTACTCGTTCGTTGAAGACTTCAATATGAAATTCCTTGACCGATTTCATTCAAAAGCAATATCAGGTATCCATCAAACGTGCATCCCAACTTCCCACTATATTTTAACGTCTTCATGGCCATGCTCTAAATATATCGAGTTTCATTACTTTATTTCAGTTTGTGAATCATCGTTTAAACAGAGATTTGAAAACAGGAGCAGAATTTGGAACTCACTCGCTACATAGAACTATTAAAATTATACATGCATATTTTCTGTTAGAACAGGAGGGGGGAGGGGACATGTGGTGAGGTAAAGAGGATGCCGAACGAGCAAAGCAAGATTGTAAAGAGTAAACATCTTACTGTCGCTATGTTTAATTAATAATATGCATATGCATTATACCCTTACAAAACTTTGGAAAATACGCTTGGCGCTTTTGAGAGTAAAAAAAAAGAAAAGTAAAGTGCTCCCCCGTGCTTAGCACTACGCCATGAAGGCGTATAGGGGGTGTGGGGGTAACGCCCCACACTTTCTTGATCGGGTCGTGAGTGGGGGTGATGTGATAAGCACCACGCCCCTGACCGCCTTTACCCCCCAGGGTTTCCCCCAGGTACCCATGTTATTCGACGCTGGGTGGGCGCCGGGGCCGCATCCATCGTTAGAAAAGTTCCCGGATTTGTACTGGGACCTTTAGCATGGTAGTCAGACGCGTTACTGACTGAGCCACCGCGGCCTTTTGAGAGTTTATCTTTCAAATACTAAATGAGAGACTCTAGGGAATTAGGAGTCACGTGCCTCTCTGCCTTAAAAGAGAACGAAATAACATGTACAAATAAACGCATGGCATGTTAACTGCAAAAGGAAGGCAAGGAGTTTTCACTTCTAAATTGAGGCAATGTTTAATTTTATTTTCAATTATTTAAAAATTGAATAGCATTTCTTTCACTACCCAACACAAAGAGCACAATGAACCAAACAAATTTTCTCTCTCCACGTTTTCCAGCAGGCAGTGGCAAGTGTCGTCGTGCCCTCACTGGTGCGCCTATGGTCAGATATAAATTTGGGACTTAATGTAAATTAAATTTCTTGTATGTTTAATTCCTTACACTCAGGCCCGTAGCCAGGAATTCTTTGTAGGGGGGGGGCAAATTTTTAATATGTTGTGTCGCATTGGCAGATAGCTATAGCAGGTACAGAGACACTTGACACCTCCCCCAAAAGAGATAAGTAACAGAAAAGGGATGATATCTTGAAACTGCAACGGACAAAAAAAAACTTCGAGCAACATCAAATGGCTTTTTTTCGATAATGACCTTTCCAGATTTGCAAAGAATATAAAGTTTAACATAAATAGGCTAATAGGGACTGTAACTACTTGATATTTACAAGTTGATAATGTTAATAGGAATAGACGATTAATGGGCCTCTCTGAAGAACTGATTAAGGGAGCCCTTTATAAATCATGCTTCATAATGATTCCCTCTAGTTTCCAGTATGCAAGATTTTTCCGCACAAAGGAATCAAAGGAATCTAACGAGAATCCAACAACAACATTGTGTTCTGTTATGCAAGATAAATCGAATTAATTAAATAATAATGGTTACATATTATCTACACTTTGATGAACTATGTAAAAATTTGTAATACATTTTTTTTGTACTTGCTAAAATATGGGTGTCCACCACTGACTCTATTTCCTTCAAAGGAGAGACTCTTGCATCACTACAGACAATGTTTGCCTACTGGTTACGTTAACCATTTTGCAAAATATTGTGTGAATTGTATTATATTATAGTTGAAATACATGTTTTGACACCTGACAAACAAATGGGAATCCCTTGATTGATCAATGACTTCTTGGATTACAGTGTCATCATTAATATTTCATATTAAGTTTCATAGAAAGAAATTGTTTTAATAGGGGGCTAATAATTTTACGGGGCACCATGGCATTCTCTTTGACATTTTTTTCATATAGATCGTTTGGCTCCCAGGGCCGACTCCCACCGCCCCATATAGCTATGGCTGTGAACTTGGACTATAAGAATAGAAGGCATTGCGAGCGAAGCGATCAAGAAAATTTTACAAAATGTATTTTTATTTGTATAAAATTTGAAATCTATAGGGGGTAACTGCCCCTTGCAAGTGCCCTTGGCCATCTCGAAGAAAAATGCAAGGATCTCGTAAAAACTAATTCCATCATGAGTATCCAATTGTCCTGCTATTCTTAGATTCTCCTAGTCTTGTTTTTCTTTTACTTCAATGTTTGCTTCCCCTAGAATGGACTTCCTTCGAAGGTCAGGAGAGTGGGGGTGGGGGGACAATGCCCCCTGCCACCCTGTGGTTGCGGCACTGTTTATGAGTGTCTCTTCATCAATTTCACGTCATCATTCATTGTGCGATTAGCTATAAGTGGCAGAAAAGCAACGCTAAGTAACAAAAATCAAATATCCACTCCCTCTCTCTACCACATGAATCACTATCACCAAAAAGGAAAATTTTCCCTCCCAATCCTGATACGACATTATACTGAATTCCCCACACGTTCAATAATCACAAAATCAATAAGTGTCTTTGTTATGTTGCTAGAGTAATTGTAAAGATTAGTGAGAATTCTAGGCGTTCTGTATTTTTTACAGCGGGGGCAAAGCAGGCTCTCAGGCGGGCAGTTGTCCCCTGCCCCCTCTAGCTACGGGCCTGCTTACACTACCTTTGCTTCCTCTGAAAAGTTGAATAAACTTAAACATGTCATTCTGTCAGGGACCGACTAGATACAAAGAGAAAGACAATTTTTACTAAAGCTATATCTTTGCAAACTGACAATAACTTTAATTTAATAGGGTGCCAGTAATTTCACAGGGTACCACGACGTTAACGTTTTTCTATTTTTATCCGTTTTTCTTGTTCGGCACCCCATTTGTACTTAGCGCCCAGGCAAGCACCCCACGTGGGCCCTCCCCCTTTTACAACTCTCTTTCTAATAGTATATAATTTATTTTACAAAGGTAAGAACTCTCGGAGCAACAAAAATGGTCATCAACTATAGACGTGAACGAATCACTTAGGTTCTTCATGAAATACTTGCCATTTTATATCGAATACTCGGTCAGTAAATTTTATATTGGTACTTTATGAATATCGGTTGGAAGAAATTATACCTACATATAGTGTCACTACTTTTCTACTCACCACTTTCGGTTTCTTTCTGTCTGGTTTTTCATTTTCTCTATCTTCTTCGACTGTTTTGCAGTAAAGTTTCAGACATTGTTATACACTAAACAGAACGAGAACACACGAACGGAGATGCTACACTGAGACTGACCTAAGGCATTTGACTGTTCTTTTCTCTACCACTCCAAAATCATTCTTCTCGCCAAGTTACAGAAAATAGTGTTGCTAACCATAGTAACAGAATTCACTACAAGGAGTCAAACCTGTATCTTTGAATTTCTTCCCTTACTTTTATCGTACATTTTTCACATGGAAGAATTGAAAGGAAAATGCAACAAGATGTAAATCTCATTGACTCAGGGGTTGAATAATTGAATTTATGAATCTGTAACGTATTTAAGAAATATAAAAGTATTCAAACGCTGAACTGTCAACACTGTGCGCGGAATGTGCTCCCTGGAAGAAGGGCGAGAGGTCAGTTTGACATTTTCCAGATGGCAGTGTCCCTTCCCTAGAGCTGACCGAAGCCTTGTCAAGGGAGCTGCTGTTTCCAAGAAATGGCCATGCTGCACATTCCACCCTCCTTTCTTGACACTTTGGTTTTAGTTGATCGAAAGATCCATTGGACTACGCTTCTTCAGCTACAAATGATTTATTTCTGTTAATGTTGAAGTATTGTCATTGTATTGTTGATATAAACAACCATTATTACACCCCCCCTGTAGGGGGGTGTTCCACTTTTCTGCTTGGGGGGGTGTTCACCAAAATTTGGGTGGGTGTTGGGGGGGTGTTAGGGGGGTGTGGATAAATCACTGCTTTATGTCAAATCACGGACTCAAACCACATCTACGACAACTCAATAATGGAAGCCGCCAGGAATCAAATAGACTCGACTGACAAACTTCTTCCAAAAAGAATATTAAAAAATACGAATCTATAAGATTTTCAGACGTCCACTCCCCGTAGTCTACATTAAAATTTTATGAAAAGTACCTGTGGGAATTTTCACTAATATATTCTAGATTTGAATGAACGGAACGAGTTTACAATACCGGACCACTCTCCAATTGCTATGATATTTCGCCTACTCACTAATTGAGACCTCCTAATCACGAATCTGCATGTAATAATTGGCGGTCAAGTATGGAAATCGATAAAAAACGAAATAAACTATGTTTTCTTAACGTAACATAACCCTACCATAAGAACAGCAGATCCACGGAACACGCCATTTTCCCCGAATGGGTGTCACTTATCGCACAACACTGTGGCAACATTGTGTTCTGACGTCACGGGAGAGAGCTTTTTCATGTTAGGTAATACAAGGTAACACATCTCTTAGCGAAAATATTAATTTTTCTTTGTATTTATGCTAATGGAACCTAACCTAACGGGCCTAACCTAACCACGTAGGCATTCCTCGTCTGACGTCAATATTCAAGGTTGCAAGATTGTTGTGCGTAAAGGAAGAGCATTAAGTAATTGCGAAAGAAAGATGGTTCCGAATTGCTGTGTATGGACAATGAACGTGGAAAATCGCAAGGTTATTTTACAAGTTCTAGACGTAAATGTACAATTTTAACAAGTGACCGCCAAATATGAACTACAGATACGTCATCAGGACACCGAAATTAGTAAGTAGGCGAAATTTTATAGAAATTCGAGAGTGTTCCTGTATTGTAAACTCATGCCGTAAACTACATTGATCACTTAATAACGTTTACAATCTCCAGAAGAATTGTTGCACAGATACGTCTCACTGGGGCTGTCATCTGGCGGCAATAGGTGAAACTACAACATGCGTTATGCTGCTGACGGAGCGACTAACACATTTAAGCAGATTGCTTTATTATTTCTTTACAAATTAGGACGCAACAAATAAATCATGGACATCACAGTAAAAAAATATTAACAAACTATTATTCAAGTTCTCTGTGACGTATTTTTTCATCTTTCTGTGCACTGCTTTTACATCAGTGCAAGTTGATCGGGAAGATCAGGATGAAGGATAAACTTGACAATGGAACAATGATGAATGCAGTGTATAAAAAGGTTATAAAATATACTCTACATATTTACAGTACTTGACATGCTTACTTTTAAATTGAGAGAAAGGCAAATTTTGAAGACACGTTTAGAATGCTAGACTGAACAGAAATTTTTAGTGACGATATTCGACAAATTGATGCAAATACACTCAGCGGCAAAAAATAATCGCCCTCTTGTAATTAAGTGTATCTTTCTTTCTTTGAAGCAGTATTTCTTCATTGGTGTATCTATTTCAACAATGTAATATTTACAACAGTTAGTGTGTGATATTTTAAAAGTACATACTATGTAGATGAAGGATGGAGTTCTTACATTTTCCTACATTTTTGCACATTATTCTTATTATTATCACTATTGTAACAAAAATGACGTTAATTCTTTGTTATTATATTTTTATTGTCTGGCTGCTTATGCGAGGCACAGGTATAGGCAGAGCATTATACTGTGCCCTCTAAGCAGCAGATTATATACACGGGCCCGTTGGTGAAAAATTCATTGCGCAACTGTAACGGACATAAACAGTGATGACTTGGATTTGTATGTAATTAAAATATTCCATTCCTTTCTTTTGATACATAGCTTCAACACAAAAATGTCAACGAATTATGTAACTAACATCATTATGCATAAGTGTTATGTTACATATTTTACATATGTGTTAATTTTCTTTACATGTAAAAAACATAAAGAAATTACTTCACGATTTTCTAGATCCGAAAAAGTCCGGATATATGTATAAAAATGCTTCCTTTGTGAAGTTTTATCGATATAAGTGTCTGTAATTTGTTCGAAGTAACAAGTAATTTTTCTCGTTATTGGAGAAATAAGGCACACAATTCTGTTTTTTCCCAGTGTATAGTAGTTTTTTTACATATTAATAAACAAGAACTTCCAGACTTTGTTTACGAAATTGTGAATTTTTTCCTTCCCGAATTCATGGATTGTTTTCTCTTCCTGGCCCCACATCGACGAACAACGTTCTGCTTTAATACACAAGTTGAAATCACATACAGCCGTGCTATTAATTAGCAGTTGAGGAATTTTGAACTCAACCGTTCATTTCAACATTAATTTTTCAGCTGAAGATGTGTCATATTCTCGTTATATGATAAGATGTCCTAGTAACCTATTATAGTTACTGCAAATACGATCGTGTTCAACATTTTGAGACAATTTGTCCTACTTTTCGCTGACAAGTGATCTGATAGCCCTATGTGTGATGAGAACTGTTTTTACTCAATTTCTGATATAATTTATTCCAGCATTTCCTTCAACTTCTATTACCTTGTTATTACCTCCAATGCTTACACAACGTTTCCTTCGTGCTCGACCTTTGGGTTCAGAAATGTTAACAACACCCCCATCTCCCGCGTGTAAATAGCAGGCAACAACACTCTGGAAGACCATAATGTATACAACTTGTTTACTACATATTTTACGAAAATATTAGAATGTGGATTGGAACGAACGAAATAAAATACCTGTTTTATACGCACACTGGAACGAGCGCAGGCCTGCTGTGAGTCACTCTGGCAGTGAAGGTCACTGATCGAAGCAGTTGGTGCTTGCTTGCTTCAAGCAGGCGCCTTATCTTTCCTCAAGGAAACACTGAAATCTTAGTTACTTTCTTTCGCCAGACTAATGGTGAACATTTACAGGAACGTAAGGAGTAGTATCGTATTCTATTGTAATTAGATTTCGTGGTGTTTAAAATATATCATAACAATGTGTAAATCTCTTTTGTGACCTACACGGAACTTATTTTAAAGTTTCATTGACATGTGAAAGCGGAAATTTAGAGATCCTTCTTCCTTACGATTTCTAAACAACCGAAGAGTGTGGTGAACGTGAAACTACTTATTGTTCGCATCAGCGATATGCATTATACAAATGGTCCTTAATCAAAAACCCTATTACATCACAGGAAGTGATATTTAAAACGATTCTACCACGTATCCAAAGTAACCAATATTCAGATTGATTCCAAGCTTCTGTTTGGGTTATTTTGTGTCGCATTTTTACCTCTTGCGATAATCGCGACGACGAAGATGATGGGTAATGATACGAATACAATGCTACATCTAAGCCTCAACAGGTTTCAAAAATGGATCCTCTGGCTGTGTAAAGAGTTACGGTGATTTTGATTTTTATTTTCATTTGGTATTTTAAGTCCACTTTATGCACACAAAGGATAATCGAGACTGCATCTACAGTTTAAAGTGGGATCCTAACCACTGTGTCTCCACCGGGTATCGAACAGGGGACTCCTTGATTACAATGCGACTACTCTACTACAGCGCCATCGGGAAGGATGAGAGAGAGAGAGAGAGAGAGAGAGAGAGAGAGAGAGAGAGAGAGAGAGAGAGAGAGAGAGAGAGAGAGAGAGTTACGGTGACTACGATAATCAAGAATTGAAAGTAGCAGAACGCCTAAGCTATTCTTTTGTCAATATTGGAATCGTTAATGAATGTTGTGAATGTCAGTTCAAATTGAAAAAAATAAACTACTTGTAAAAGATTTCCAGAGTGCCGTTACAAATCGTTAATTTTTCTCTTTCCACACATTACTTTGCTACTATTTAGATATTTGCATGCTAAGATGTAGAAAGTGCTGCATTTTCAGTGTTTGGAATTGCGATTTATTTCTGAGAATGGAGTGAGTAGTGGGAAAAGGATCACCTCACATGTTTGGATTATACCTCCCCGCCAAAAAAAAAAGACACAAAATATATATCGGCTGTTGTTCTTATAAGGAAATATAACATGTATGAATTGTCTCAAGAAATATTGGAGCCTATTCACATCCCTACGGAACTTGGAAGAAAGCCCACATAGAGATTGGGAAGTTTTGTTACGACAAAATTGGGATGTATAGTAAATTAAAATGCAAAGTCCTACCTTGTGCTTTGCACTAAGCCATGAAGGCGTATAGGGGGTGTGGAGTTAGTGGAGTTAGGGCCCCACGCTTTCTTCATCAGGCGGAAGGTGGGAATGATGTGATCAGCACCAAGCCCCTGGCCGCCATACCCCCCCCCCTTTCCCCAGAGTTTCCTCCAGGTACCGATTTATACGACGCTGGGTGGGCACCGAAGCAGCTTGAACAGGTGGACAAAATCCCGATTATAGCCCGTCGAGGATCGAACCCAGATCTCTCGCATGGTAATAAAACGCCCTAACGACTGTGCTACTGCGGCACATACAGTAATTAAGGCAAGAATTGTTTTAGCGTTTCGTTCAACGTTTTTAGGGGAATCATTTTCGGAGATATAACGGGTAGCTCTTGTCGGTTCTGCGACCTGGGTTGAGAAAAGGCGATTTTCTGACGAACAACATTCCACCTGACAAGTCACGTGACTTTCCTACATTTCCTGTGCCTGTTGGCTTTTGCATGAAAACGAGTTGCTCTTGAGACAGACAGAATCACCCGATCACCTAATGGTGCAATGTGTGTTGCCTACCCTTCCGGCATTATTTACTGCCATTAAAGTCTTATGGGGAAGAACTTTTTTCCACCACTGTACAACAATTCAATAATGGAAGCCGTCAGGAATCAAAAAGACTCGACTGGCAAACTTCTTCCAAAAATAATATTAAGAAATTAAGTATCTGATCACCAATTTTTAAGTTTTTAAACCCCCCCGTAGTCGACATAAAAATTTTAACAAAAGTACCTGTGGGAATTCTCGCTAATATATCCTAGATTTCAATGAACATAATGCCTAGAAACATGGATTCACGCGTGTTAGGCTAAATACGTATTTTCCAATTAAAAGATACTACTAACTACATTGATCACTTAATAACGTTTACAATCTCCAGAAGATTTGTTGCACAGCTAAGTCTCACTGGGGCTGTCATCTGGCGGCAATAGGTGAAACTACATCATGTGTTATGCTGCTGCCGGTCGACTAACACATTTAATCAGATTGCTTTATTATTTCTTTGCAAATTAAAACGAAACGAATAAATCATGGACAACACGTAAAATAAAATATTAACAAACTATTATTCAAGTTCCCTGTGACGTATTTTTTCATCTTCTTTCTGTGCACTGCTTTTATAAATATGCAAGTTGATCGGGAAGATCAGGATATATGATAAACTTGACAATGGAACAATGATGAATGCAGTGTATAAAAAGGTTATAAAATATACTCTACATATTTACAGTACTTGAAATGCTTACTTTTAAATTCAGAAAAAGGCAAATTTTGAAGACACGTTTAGAATGCTAGACTGAACAGAAATTTTTAGTGACGATATTCGACAAATTGATGCAAATACAGTCAGCGGCAAAAAATAATCGCCCTCATGTAATTAAGTGTATTTTTTTTCTTTTAACAGTATTTCTTCGTTTGTGGATCTATTTCAACAATGTAATATTCAGTGGCGATGCTACATAAAGGGCAACTAGGGCACTGCCCCACAACAATTTTAACATAAAAAGTTCATCTGAAGAGACGATCGGTATATACGCGTAAATATTTTTTTTGTTTTTTCCCTCAACCCCTACGTTGCTGCAACCAGACGTACAGGGTGTGCACCCTGTGCGAGGCTAATATATTTCTGCGTCCTGTTGGAGAGAGTCCAATCTCGGCTCTGCCCGGAGACCGTGACGTCACTGGCTGATCCAAACATTTACAGCATAGGCAAGGGACGGTCCCCTCACAATGGAAAAGCGCAAAATTCGTAGCCGTCTCTGGGCAGTGAACGAGGTGCCCTGCCCATTCATGTTTGCCTCATTCACCGTTCAGTGTTTCCAACGCTTGGCAGGCAGTTCGTTCGTTCTTCCAGCCTGCAGCAATAAGATAGAAAAAAATCCCTCGAATGCTTTTCTTCGCGCTTGTTCCGGCGACCTGAAAAGTTGACAACACTTTTTATTGCACAAACTAGTCCCTCGTATTTTCAAAAAGATCCTCCTTTCTTCCCATTGTAATACGGATTTGGATTTGAGTTAGTGTGTGAGTTTGCGTTGCGTTCCGTCTGTGCGTATTGGTCGCTTATGAAATAATTAGTTTTTCGCGATTTTATAGTTACTGTACGTGTTTATTTATTTGTGTAATTGTGTCTGTGTTCCAGCAACTTGACATGCAGAATATCTTCGTAAGTATAAACGAACTTTCTGGGGGTACATGGCCAATGTAAAGTGTTGTAACTGAACTTAACACTGCATCATCTTCCTACTTAGTCATTGATATTAGTGGATACTTGGTGAATATGACATTGAATCATGTAGAAACTTTAATATCTACGCCTTTCAATTCATTGACAATGGAAGAGAAACTGCAGTGTAACATTTTCCTAATCATTCCAGTATCTACCCAAAGTTTAGTTACTGCAAGCGTATAGGGTTCCGACGTCAGTATTCGAGTTTTTTTTATTCATGTAATTTGTTCCATATGTTGCTGATTTTTCGTATTCCTACGTAGTGAGTATTTAATGCTCTTTGGAGAGATATCTTGATCAGTATGTTAATTTTATTCCAAATTGTTCGAACAATTTACTTACTCCATATCAAGGAACTCCCCTCAAAAACCTTAAAGAGGAATATAGAGGTTAACTGCCCCCCTCCCCACCCAAAATAAAAATGTGCCCTGCCTGACTGAAAAGGCACGCGCCGCCCCTGGTAATATTTACGACAGTTAGTGTGTGATATTTTAAAAGTACATACAATGTAGATGAAGAAGGGAGTTCTTACATTTTCCTACATTTTTGCACATTATTATTATTATTATTACTATTGTAACAAAAATGACGTTAATTCTTTGTCATTATATTTTTATTGTCTCGCTGCTTATGCGCGGCACAGGTATAGGCAGAGCATTATTCTCTGCACTCTACGACGCAGATTATATACACGGGCCAGTTGGTGACAATTTTTTCCTATTGTAATGATGCGATCATTACTGGATCCTTTTTATGTTATAAATTGTGTATGGCTATGTATTCCTGTACTTTTGGGTTCTTGGCCGTTGGGGGAGCGGTAAGTTTCCAGTAACGGTTTAGGTCATTAGCGGGGCCTATAAATAGGAAGGGCAGAGGAGCAGTCGGCCTCAGATGTTTGGCGGAGTACAGCAATGTAAGAGGTATCTTTTTCTCTGAGGGGAGCGGCTGGGCGAGCTTTCTTTCCTTTCTATGTGAACCGACGGCGGGGATGTTAACTTTCTTTCTTTTAATACACACACTTGCTCTTTTCACATTATTCCAATAGTTTATTTCATGTGGGAAACCGGGTACACAACACACATACCTTCAGCCACCTTTTTTGGTACTGAGGGTTATATTTTTTTTTACTCGTGGAGCCAGTGGCTACGCGAGTCTACACACTCTCTTCGGGAAGGGGGGACAGGGTACACCGGAATGTAACTTTGTGAATAACGGCCAAGAATTAACTTCTGTAAATATATTATGAATAAACCTATATATATCTAAAAGGAAATGGGCGTTAAGTTGTAATTTGAAGAGGTACGTGTCTATTGCCTAAACTAGCATCCACAGAACTTCAGGTACTGCAAGTTTTGAACCTCGGGACAAGGATTCAAAATGTATGGTTGTGTATATTGTGTATGTTGCTGAGAATCGGCTTAAAAACACAAAATATACCGTTACATACTGGGGGCTCATAGTCGGGATATTTTTGGTGAGAAGTACTGAAGGCATATGTTATTGTGAAGTGGAAAGAAAATAATAGAAGACAAAATGGCAATTCAAATAGACAGGGAGCTCATTAGCAAGTTGCTAGGCAATGCGAACTTGGAAGGAAGGCCTGAGGAAGATATTGTGGGGGAACTTGAGAGACTTTCTCTAAATGTTACACAAGGAACTTCGATAAGGACCGGCGAGGAAAAAATGAGCAAAATCTTGGAAAAAAGCAACATTAACATTCCGATCTTTAAGGGAAACGTCGGCGATGTAAGTCCACACGATTATTTGTATGAATTACGCAGTTATCAGGAAATCATGGAAATTGGGGATACTTTTCTCTTAGATAAAATCTTGCCGCTTTCGTTGAAGGAAATCGCTGCAGATTGGTTCAGATTTTCGAGACCATTCGGCACTTTTAGGGAATTCGAGAAGGCTTTTCTTGAGGAATTCTTTAGTGTCGATTATGATTCGGAAATAGCAAGGATAATTCAGAACAATTACCAGTCACCAGACCAGTCTCTTCTTGCATTTATTCGACACACCAGGAAGCTTTTTGCAATGAGGGAGAAACGGGGGACAGAAGACGAGGTCATCCAGCACGTTTTGAAATTTTCCCATCCTAAATTCAGAACGCACCTGTACGATAGAACCTTTGCAACCTTGAAAGATCTGGAGATTCGCGCTATGGACATTCAAAAGAGATTGTACTCAGAAACCCTGTACTATTGTCCAGAACTGAGAGACAACAGTTCGCCGCATCTGTCTGCCATGCCGACTTCAGGGAGTGTCGCAAGGCAATTAGCAGCCGCGGGGACAATGAACACTTTCGGCCGCGTGGGAACAGAAGTATCAATGAGTGCCATAAATCCGGGTCTTTTCAACCGCTTGAGCCTTTCCGGGAATATTGGAACCCCGTCGAGAGCAGAAGAACCAGCGAGGAGAAGGGGGTATGATGGTCAGCAGAAGGGCGCCACCTTTGCCGTCTCTGAAGATACCGTTAGACCAGAACAGATAACTCCGGTTCTTGCACACGTAGAAGGAAAGCAAAACATGGGGAGGAATAGGGAAATACGCAACTGCAGAAATTTCACTTCTGGCGACAAAAAACCGTTAGTCACCTGTAAGGTTCAGGGAAAGGACTTCTCGCTATATTTGGATTCTGGTGCGTCTGTGAGCACCGTGTCTGTTGAGATAGCAAGAGAACTGGAAAAACAAGGAAATAAGATTAACAATAAACGTATTAATATTTCTTTGGCAGTAGGCTCTGTACAATCATGTGGGGAAATGTATCTTACTGTACATTTGAATGGGATGAAATTTAAGCATAAATTCGTCGTTCTGCGCAATTGTTTCACGGGATTCATCGCAGGTCGTGGGTTCATAAGGAAGGCCGGCATATCGCTACATTTGAAGCAGGGAGGCTACAGTTTTGAGAACAGTAACGTCATTCATTTATTTTCTGCGGAGAAGAGGGAAGTGGGGAAGAGGCTTTCGTTCTCGCAGCAGGGGAGGACGTCGACTGTGGAAGCTGAAGCTGGGCTAACCGCGACGATGACTGCGACGATGGAAAGAAATGAAACTGTTACTGAAGCAACCGCGACGATGGGAAATTGCAAACCACACCCCGAAACTGAGGACATGATTGACCGTGTCGAATGTTCGACTGACACTGTGCAGAAATCAGTTGCAGATTTCAGCGCTTTGTGTACTGAGGAAAGTGCGAAGCAAATGAGGAAGCAACAGAGGGAAAATTTGCTTCGGAGCACAAAACTGCCCATGGTTCGTCTCTCTGAAAGTAAAGATATGGAAGATTCTTCATTGTTGCCATTCTCTGCCACTGAGGGAAATGAAGAATACAATTCTGAGGAGCCACGTAGGCTTCTGGACACAGCCTCCCTCATTTCCGAGCAAATGAAAGACAAGTTTCTTGCTGACGTAGCGAGGGCTACAAGGAATGAGGAGGTGGAAGGAACGAAGAAGTACAAGGAAAAGGTGAAGACCCAGGCCAAATCTTCGTACTTCGACAACGAGGGAATTCTTAGGAGAAATTTGCCTACGGAAAAGTACAAAGAGAAGGGAAAAGGGAAAATATGGGCGCCTGCATCTCTACGTTCGCAAATTCTCGTGTCGTTGCATGATAATGCATTCGTTTGTCATCCTGGGAGATTAAAAACGTTAGCGAAGGTTAGGGAACAATACACTTGGATAGGCCTAACTAAAGACGTTATCCAATATTGTAAGTCGTGCCAGCCATGCTGCGTATTAAAAGGTGACAGGAATAAGAAGCAAGATTTCATGCCAAGTAAGGAGGAAACTAAATTCAGGATGGAAGACGCCAAGAAGAAAGCTTGTGATACGAAACGCCGCAAATGCACGTTTGAGGTGGGAGATAAAGCTTGGCTTAAGGAACATACTATCTCTGGTAAGGCCCGCAGAGTAACCAGTAAATTCTCGGGGAAGCCCTCTGAATCACACGCAATTGTGGAGCAAACTTCGGCAAATACTTTCAAAATGAAACACAGCGGGGACGGAAGAACATTGAGAGC
Source organism: Lepisma saccharinum (assembly GCF_977018435.1). Lineage (NCBI taxonomy): Eukaryota > Metazoa > Arthropoda > Insecta > Zygentoma > Lepismatidae > Lepisma > Lepisma saccharinum. The sequence goes on from NC_139241.1 coordinate 71,287,714, forward strand.
CAAGAGTGACCAGTTAAAGCCTTATTCTTCGCCACCTGACTTTGCAAGGAAAGTAGCCGAATCCAATTCAGCAAAGAGAGCGCACGTAACTTCGGCAGGAGGAGCAAGATGAAGATATATCCCGGATGCGTTACAAGCTGAGAAACATATTCTAGTCTAATTTCAAAAAAGGATTTTTTGTAAATATTGTATATAGGGACTTATCTATCTTTTCTTTATTCTATCTTTCACTTATTTTCTCTACCTCATACCTCATACAGTACTCATACAAAAGTGTCGTTCCGCAGTCAATTTCATCGCGAAAGTAACGCAAAGTTAGTGCGCATTCTTTTACCGCGTAATTTCGTCGAGAAGTCGCAGTTCGGTGGCGAGTGAACGCAGTTCTAGCGCCGAGCATAGCAGTGACATCTTCGGATGTAGAGCCACTTCGATCCATTCATGTGGAAACCGGTAGAAGCGGTGTCTTCCGATCTCGGCAGGAGCGCAGACCAGTGGCGTGGCCGGGACTCGAACCAGCAGCCTTGGTGACTTGGATGGATTTCCAGGAGACTGCCTCTCATTGGTCCAGGAGGAAGGATGGAAGAGATGCTGAGTGGGTAAGAATCGACGTGGGTTAACCAGCTCCAGTGCTGAGGGAAGATCGCAGATCTCGAAGTACACTTGTGGACAAAATTAGAGTGAACATTGACTGTCAGTGTCGTGTGACCTAATGAAAGTGTGTTTGTAGTGAACAGAAACTGCGGACAAGTGTTTTGTGTATATTATTATTTTTTCTAGGTTACAGAACTTTGATTTTCCTCTCTTCAGGAAGGGGGGACTATGTAATGATGCGATCATTACTGGATCCTTTTTATGTTATAAATTGTGTATGGCTATGTATTCCTGTACTTTTGGGTTCTTGGCCGTTGGGGGAGCGGTAAGTTTCCAGTAACGGTTTAGGTCATTAGCGGGGCCTATAAATAGGAAGGGCAGAGGAGCAGTCCGCCTCAGATGTTTGGCGGAGTACAGCAATGTAAGAGGTATCTTTTTCTCTGAGGGGAGCGGCTGGGCGAGCTTTCTTTCCTTTCTATGTGAACCGACGGCGGGGATGTTAACTTTCTTTCTTTTAATACACACACTTGCTCTTTTCACATTATTCCAATAGTTTATTTCATGTGGGAAACCGGGTACACAACACACATACCTTCAGCCACCTTTTTTGGTACTGAGGGTTATATTTTTTTTTACTCGTGGAGCCAGTGGCTACGCGAGTCTACACACTCTCTTCGGGAAGGGGGGACAGGGTACACCGGAATGTAACTTTGTGAATAACGGCCAAGAATTAACTTCTGTAAATATATTATGAATAAACCTATATATATCTAAAAGGAAATGGGCGTTAAGTTGTAATTTGAAGAGGTACGTGTCTATTGCCTAAACTAGCATCCACAGAACTTCAGGTACTGCAAGTTTTGAACCTCGGGACAAGGATTCAAAATGTATGGTTGTGTATATTGTGTATGTTGCTGAGAATCGGCTTAAAAACACAAAATATACCGTTACACTATCTTGATCCTTCTTCCTATATTACATGACGTCATATTTTCTAATCAATGAGATGCATAGTGTTTGCTGTCAGATAAAATTGACTGCCAACTCGAAACACAGGTTGAAGACAAAAGAGAAAAAAAAAAATACTGGAACTGTTATTTATCGAAAGATGCTGGAATTTCTCTCTCCTCCTCTTTCTGGTTACATATTTTCGTTTTGCTTTTAGGTTTAGCCAAAGCACCTAGAAACTTGGCATCTGTGGACAAGAAAGCTACCTTCCTGTACGCAGCGAGTTACACAATATATTCCCTTGTACACAAAAGTACAAAAATAGCTAAGTATTTTCATTCGATTGTTCTTTCTGTACACGCATATTTACTACAATTTGCTTCGAAAGTTACGAAGAGCTCTCGTACATATTTACATATTCTAGAATAATTTGCTATGTGAAAAGTAATTAATGGTTGACAAAATTGGTTCCTTAAATATGTGCACGTTGCTGTGCTCTTTTGAGTTTATAAATTTGAACAACTTTTGTCTTTAAAATTACGTTGAATATGTTCAAATAAAATAAATATCTAGCAGAATTCTTGAAATTGCTTGGATATTCGATTATTGTGAATATTACATATTTTATGATACTACATATTTAGTATATTTTTTAACGTATCCTTTTGATAATACATATTTGGATACATATTTTATCAATTACTACTGGCCCCCGTGGCGGAGTAATTAGAACATCGTGGTACGATGCCAGGCGTCCCGCGTTCGAACCCTGGCCTGGGCATGGACGTTAGAAACTAACATAATTGATATAATTGAACTTCCTAAAGAATCAAAGTAACACAATTTACATACCCTGCTGTTTCTGGTTTCCAGAATTAACACTAATGGGTTTCGGTTTTCCAGCTCTAAATTGAAAACATAAGAAAATACGCCGTCGCAGATACAAGCTGATAAAATTACAAACGAAGTTAATAACGCTATGTTGCTCCCCAGAATAGCGAAATCAATGTAAAAAACTAACAATACTTGTATCATCTTTATATATTGTTTACTATGTATTATATTATATTATGTCATTTTATGTACTGTAAAATTGAACCAATAAATATGAAATGTAAGGGCGAAATAATTCACGCAACTTACGTCCTGGTATATTTTAAGGAACCAGAAAAAAAAAGAAGCGAAGTAAAATAAAGCAAATCAATCAATCAATTATCAATTACTGTTACAGATTTATGTACATATTTCGTACTTTGATATTAATAAAAATCCGAGCTCTATTGATGACGCTAAAGGGTTAAACGAGCGAACAAAAATTTTGTAGTCCCTCCTCCTGAGCTACAAAGGACAAGGAATCAACATGTACAGCTACAAATATGCTCTACTCAGCCTTCCCACGAACTTTTTGTTATCTATATGTGTGAAGTGGCTTCTGGGAATTCATCAGGATGTTATGAATCCCGACTTAAGTAACAGGGAGACTAAATTGCAGATATTAAAGTTTACTTCAGTGACGCAGGAGAAGGAAATTTTTGGTGTTGACCCAGCATCGTGACGACAATAGAGTCTACTATAACCTGACAAGTTAAGTCCCAATAAGTGCAGATCGCTGCGGAGCACTTCCTATTACATCATCCTCAACACCACTCTTCGATTTACAGCTCTGGCTTTGAGAGTACCAGTGGTGCGAACCAAAAGTGACAAAAAGGCGACGTTAAATATCAAGGTACGACATAATGAAAAGCGTTCCTGCATACAAGTGTCGACAAACCAGAAAATAGTATAAGATAAGGATAACTGCTTCCTTTGTTTTTGGAAATAGAAAATTATCTGTTCTCTTGTAGTGCAGTCAACTTGAAGCGAACAAATTGAAGGTAAATTACTATTATTATTATTTATTATTTGAAGTAGGGTTACACTTAAGCTTACAGTATTTTTACACGGATTATCTTACTATAGAAACAGCTTTTTGCCCTACATGGATTAATTTGTTAAGCTATACAATTCTGCTAAATGTTTATAGATGTATAAAATATGGAAAAATATAAGTGTGGCTATATAATTGAAACACACAAGGAATAAAAACACACAAGAAATAGAAATTAAGTAAGAATATGTGAAGGAGGCAATGAGGCAAATGGGGCACGGTGTCAGTATTCTTAGATTAACATCTTAATTTGTTGTTTAAATTTGGCCAAATTTCTCTCCTTTTTCCAGGCTACAGGCAGTTGATTCCACGCTTTACTTGCCAGCGATGATAGGGATTTTGATCCGTATCTTGGCTTGTTACATTTTGATACTCTGATACTATTTGTGTCATTAGATCACAGATCGGGATAATGCATGTTATCACATATAATTACCTTGCTGCTTAGTAAGTGGTTGTGTGTGTGAATTGCCTGATGAATTTTAAATAGGAACGCATATTTTAGTCTGGATTCAAGCGTGGGTAGTTGCAGTTCTTCTCTGCTCGATCGTGAAGTCATGAGTGGTGTATTTCGTATACTACGAATTGCCCAATTTTGCATTTTTTTCTAATTTGTCGGTGTTATTTATGTTAATCCCATAGAGTACAGAAGAACAACATTCAAGTAACGGCCTAATAAATGCTTTGTAGAACGCTAATTTGTGAGCAAGGTGTACATATTTGCAGACATATTGAAACTGTTTGATTCCAGGTGCTGCACGTGCACACATAATCTTCACATGTTGTGAAAAGGATAAATTCTTATCTAGGTACACACCAAGATATTTTAGACTCTCACTTGGTTTTATATTCGAATTACCTATTTTAATATTGTCAACTTGCGTGGTGTTATTGTTTTTCGTGGATAATATTAATACTTGCGTCTTAGACTCGTTCACTTTCAACATGTTAGCTTGATACCACTCAAGAACATCGGGCATGCTTTTTTCAATATTTGCAATTACTTCACGGAAGTTATCAGGAATCAAGTATAACCCAACGGGGGTTAACTAACTGCGAGGGGAACGTAGCAACGTATGCCTTTTGTCTAATCACGGACTCAACTCACCACATCTACATTTTATAACAATTGAATAATGGAAGCCGCCAGGAATCAAATTGACTCGACTGACAAACTTCTTCCAAAAATAATATTAAGAGGTACTGAATAACCATTTCTCAAGGATTTCAACCTGTTGGAATTTTCACTAATATATTCTAGATTTCAATGAACATAATGCTTAGAAGCATGGATTCACGCGTGTTAGGCTAAATACGTATTTTCCAATTAAAAAATACTGTTAAGTAAGATACATTGATCACTTAATAACTTTACAACCTCTAGAAGAATTGTTGTTCAGCTACGTCTCACTGGGGCTGTCATCTGGCGGCAATAGGTGAAACTACAACATGCATTATGCTGCTGACGGAACGACTAACACATTTAAGCAGATTGCTTTATTATTTCTTTGCAAATTAGAATGCAACGAATAAATCATGGACAACACGGTAAAAAAAAATATTAACAAACTATTATTCAAGTTCTCTGTGCCGTATTTTTTCATCTTCTTTCTGTGCACTGCTTTTATAAATGTGCAAGTTGATCGGGAAGATCAGGATATACGATAAACTTGACAATGGAACAATGATGAATGAAGTGTATAAAAAGGTTATAAAATATACTCTACATATATACAGTACTTGACATGCTTACTTTTGAATTGAGAAAAAGGCAAATTTTGAAGACACGTTTAGAATGCTAGACTGAACAGAAATTTTTAGTGACGATATTCTGCAAATTGATGGAAATACACTCAGCGGCAAATAAAAATCGCCCTCTTGTAATTAAGCGTAATTTTTTATTCTTTGAAGCAGTATTTCTTCATTTGTGGATCTATTTCAACAATGTAATATTTACAACAGTTAGTGTGTGATATTTTAAAAGTACATACTATGTAGATGAAGAAGGGAGTTCTTACATTTTCCTACATATTTGCACATTATTATTATTATTATTATTACTATTGTAACAAAAATGACGTTAATTCTTTGTTATTATATTTTTATTGTCTGGCTGCTTATGCGAGGCACAGGTATAGACAGAGCATTATTCTCTGCACTCTACGCCGCAGATTATGTACACGGGCCCGTTGGTGAAAATATCATTAAGCAACTGTAACGGACATAAACAGTGATGACTTGAATTTGTATGTAATTAAAATATTCCATTCCTTTCTATTGATACATAGCTTCAACACAAAAATGTCAACGAAATATGTAACTAACATCATTATGCATAAGTTTTGTTACATATTTACCAGGATATTACATATTTTACATATGTGTTCATTTACTTTACATAAAAAAGACATATTTCGACAACTTTTTCCTATCTTGATCCTTCTTCCTATATTACAAGACGTCATATTTTCTAATCAACGAGATGCATAGTGTTTGCTGTCAGATAAAATTGACTGCCAACTCGAAACACAGGTTGAAGACAAAAGAGAAAAAAAAATACTGTTATTTATCGAAAGATGCTGGAATTTCTATCCCCTCCTCTTTCTGGTTACATATTTTCGTTTCGCTTTTAGGTTTAGCCAAAGCACCTAGAAACTTGACATCTGTGGACAAGAAAGCTACCTTCCTGTAAGCAGCGAGTTACACAATATATTCCCTTGTACACAAAAGTACAAAAGTAGCTAAGTATTTTCATTCGATTGTTCTTTCTGTACACGCAATTTTTTTACAATTTATTTCGAAAGTTACTATGCTATGTGAAAAGTAATTAATGGTTGACAAAATTGGTTTCTTAAATATGTGCACGTTGCTGTGCTCTTTTGAGTTTATAAGTTTCATACAAATTTTAATTTGAACAATTTTTGTCTTTAAAATTACGTTGAATATGTTCAAATAAAATAAATATCTAGCAGAATTCTTGAAATTGCTTGGATATTCGATTGTTATGAATATTACATATTCTATGATACTACATATTTAGCTACATATCCTTTTCATAATACATATTTAGGTACACATTTTATCAATTACTACCGGCTCCCGTGGCGGATTGATCAGCACATCGTGGTACGATCCCAGGTGTCCCAGGTTCGAATCCTGGCCTGGGCATGGACGTTAGAAACTAATATAATTGATATAATTCCACTTCCTAAGAATCTAAGTAACACAATTTCCACACCCTGCTGGTTCTGGTTTCCAGAATTGACACTACTCGGCTTCAGTTTTCCAGCTCTATATTGAAAACATAACAAAATACGCCGTCGCAGATACAAGCTGATAAAATTACAAACGAAGTTAATAACGCTGCTTTGTCCTCAGATTAGCGAGATCAATGTAAAAAACTAACAATACTTGTATCATCTTTATATATTGTTTACTATGTATCATATTATATTATGTCATTTTATGTACTGTAAAATTGAACCAATAAATATGAAATGTAAGGGCGAAATAATTCACGCAACTTACGTCCTGGTATATTTTAAGGAACCAGAAAAAAAAAGAAGCGAAGTAAAATAAAGCAAATCAATCAATCAATTATCAATTACTGTTACAGATTTATGTACATATTTCGTACTTTGATATTAATAAAAATCCGAGCTCTATTGATGACGCTAAAGGGTTAAACGAGCGAACAAAAATTTTGTAGTCCCTCCTCCTGAGCTACAAAGGACAAGGAATCAACATGTACAGCTACAAATATGCTCTACTCAGCCTTCCCACGAACTTTTTGTTATCTATATGTGTGAAGTGGCTTCTGGGAATTCATCAAGATGGTATGAATCCCGACATAAGTAACAGGGAGACTAAATTGCAGATAATAAAGTTTACTTCAGTGACGCAGCAGAGCGAAATTCTTGGTGTTGACCCAGCATCGTGGCGAGAATAGAGTCTACTGTAGACAGTAACAGACTCCTGTCTTTATATGTATCAATTCCCTGATAAATTGTCTCTCAATATAGAACTGTTTGTAGAGACTTGGTACACGTCCAGGGCTCTTGGCACTTTTATTAATTAATGAAAATGTTCTATCAACAAAACAAGTATTAGTATTTTTTAATACCTGTAATAATAAAAGCATTGTAAAATATTATTTAAGTTAGATTTATTAACGCTGACAGCACAGTTTTGTACATCAATAATTCATTACGCCTAGAAGGAGGGGGCGTGGACTAATTTGAGGGCGCAAAGGGGGGCGCAGGCCCAAAAAAGTTGAGAACCCCTGTTTTAGAGTATAATTTTAATTTGTCTACAGTTATGAATCCAGTAGGAAGATTCAGTTGCTCGACCAGTCTGTTTTCTATTTCCACACAATAAACAATAAAACTTTGAAATTCATGAACTTTTACCACTAATATTAGTTTTATGTGTGGTATTTAAAATGTAACTTCACACCAAATATTTTCAAAGGAGCCCCAAGCCTTTTCATATTCAAATAGGAACTGAGACGAATTTCCCACATACAGTAGATCAAACACCTGTTACGTGCTACAGATTATTTTCGATTTTTAGCCATAGTATGACAAGGTAGTTCAATTTTATACAGCCGAAGGGATGTTTTTTGGGACTGAAACCCCACCCATCTCAAAGTGAAAAAGACGAGTGTTTACCATCCTTAAAAAAATTCCCAAAAGAGCATATCTTTCAATATCTGTGTAGGCTATGTCACCTAATTTTTCTAAAAACACCATCAAGCAAAAAAAAAAAAAAAAAAAAAAATACAAAATATCATGCACCACATATTTGGCTGCATGAAGAGAAGTAATTTTTTTCTACAATTGGGGATTTGGGTTGCTGTTGTACGTCTGTTACCCTCTCATGTCATCGATGATATAGTCTATAGGGGAACTTGTCCTAAAATTACATACAGTAAGGAAAAAATGCTCTAGCAAGTGTATTAATTGCAACTCTTTGTTTATTTTTTACATATTAAGAACTCAAAGCATTGCCTTTTATATTGTACAGTTAAAAATAATATATGTTATGTTATATGCTCTTTACAAAGGTTTTTTGAAAAATGCAACAGTGTGTCATTTTACCTGAGGTACTTAGATAAAATGACATACCCATTTATAACACATAATTGAATCTTACATACCCATTTATATAACACGTAATTGGAACTTTTTACTTGCATAAATCGCAAGTAAATGTCCTTGATGTCTTTGGTACACCAGCACACTCATTGGGCGCCCACATTGAGCTTTGTATGCACTTCACTAAGTGGCCCCCAATGTTTTAGTTGCAGGGGGGCATCAAAACTGCAAAGGGGTGAATGCAATTAAATGCTAATGTAGTTTTCTTTATTTTAACGTGAAGGCTACTTAAAATACACCGCAAGGTTTTTCTGTACAAGACATTCATCTTTTTTTCAGAATGGAATTTCCACGATACAGTAGTCACGATACATCTGAAAATACGGTTATGTTGCACGTACATCAGATTATATATATATATATATATATATATATATATATATATATATATATATATATATATTTATTAAATTTAAAAAATATTTAATATTGTGACTAATTTTACTTGAAAACCACATATTAAACCGATAATAGAGGCCACCAAGAAAATCTCAAAGTAGGCTTCCCTTCCCACAAAAGTACTTTAAGTTTGCTGGAAGAGAAAATAAATTTACCACACTAAATTATTTAATGCATTATCAAACATTTCAATTAAATTTTCCATTGACCGTATTAATCACGAACTTGCTAAAAGGACCATGTGAGGAAATTTGAACACAGAAATTATTATAGCAAATGTATTTAATGTAATAAAAACAGCAAAAATACTGAAAATTGACCTAAAAGACAAAATATTTTTTAAAAAAATTCAAAATAAAAATAATGTTTTCTGATTCTAAATGAAGGGAAACTGCATGATATAAGGTTTAGCATTATTTTCAAGGGTGATCAACTTACGAATGAACCGAGCAGAGCACATCTTAATATAAAGATTAAATAATTCCACTCATTCGTCTTATAAGGGATGTGTATCAGGAATCGCAAAAGCGACTCACCGAACTTCCCTACAAAAATTAATTGACTTATAAAAGTCGGCAAGGTAGAAAGATGATAGTTAAACTGAAAGAACTTTTTTTTTTTGTTTTTTTTTTTTTTTTTGCTAGTGTCAACCCGTTGAGAGGGTTATGCCCTCACTTCGGTAAGTGATTTCATTGTAAGTTATGTGTCTTTCATCATTTTGGATGGTCTAAGTGCTTTTTTATATTGCAGAATATTTTTCTTATTAAGATTGGTGATTCGTATGTGTTATCTTACTTTTGAGCATGGTTGAGAATATTGTAAATATGGATTTCGATATTTGGGGTCGGAGTATTGTTGGTACTGCTTAGGCTGTAGTGGTGGGATAAATATGGCGTGATAACTGCGATGGATGATATATATCGTATTCGTGTTTCTGTGGGTCTAGATCATCTAGATAACTTGAATACATGGTGAGCAGGTGCTGTAATGGCGTATACATATGTGTAGGTGCTGCATCATGTCGGATGTCAAGATGAATGGTATTCCAGAATACTGGGTTTTCGGATATCATGGTTTTGTTTATGTATCGTTGGCGAAGGCTCTCGACGTGATACAAAATAGTCGGGAAGGAAATTCTGTCATACAGTAGTGCTGTGGGATAAGGTAATTTAATCCGGAAAGCCAATCTAAATGCGTGCCGTTCAAAGATTTCCAGTTGGTCGTAGAAGGAAGCAGAAGCGTCAATCCAAGCAATATGCCCGTGAGTGATGGCTGGGCGCAAGAACATTTTGTAGGTGGTTAGGACTGTTGTCGGGTGTAATCCCCAAGATGTACCCACCAGTTTCCATAATAGGTTTAGGCGGTTCTTTACCTTCTTCTTTATCTTTTCTAAATGTGGACGCCAGGTCAGTTTTTCATCTATGGTAACCCCAAGGTATGTTACGTGATTTGAAGGTAAGATGCGTCTCCCCTCTATTTTAATCTCCAAGAGTTTGGGGTTTCGGTGTATTTTGGAGCGACAGTGGGGAGGTAGGAAAACTACTGCCTGAGTTTTTGAAGAGTTTATTGATAGTTTCCATTGGTTGCACCAGCGAATAAAGGAGTCTACGGCCTTTTGGAGTGTTTTATTAATGGATTGAACTGTTTTCCCAAGAGTTAGGAAAGCAGTGTCATCTGCAAATTGGAATACGTGTGTGCTGGTATCCATGGTCGGCATATCTGTTACATACATTAAATATAACAGCGGTGACAAAACAGACCCCTGTGGGACTCCTGTGTGCAAGAAGATGGGATAGGATGTTGCCGAGTTCAGAGAGATGTATGCCATGCGGCCTGTCAGGAACGAATGGATAAGGCGAATGTAGCATTGAGGAAGTTGGAATTTGTGGAGTTTATATATTAATCCCGAATGCCATACTTTGTCAAACGCCTTTTCGAGATCGAATAAAAGAAGACACGATGGCAAGGACTTGTTATAGTGGTTTGTTATAGTTGTTATCAATCTCAGAAGTTGGTCGTTGAGGCTGATGGATGGTCGGAAGCCTGCTTGATGTGCAGGTAGAAGCTTCTTGGATGAAAGGTGTTGGTGCAATCTGCGTACAAGTACTTTTTCAAAGATTTTGCTGAGGGTCGATGTGAGCTGTATTGGTCTGTAAGAGGATACTTCGTGAACAGGTTTCCCGGGTTTGGCGAACAGCAGCATTTTGGAAACTTTCCATTCTGTCGGGAAGTAGCCTGTTCGTAGTATATGGGTATATATGGTGGCTAGGATTAGCAGAAAGGTTCTTGGAGCCTCTCTGACGAGTCGGTAGGTTACCGAGTCGAAGCCTGGAGCAGTGTTCCTTTTCCGAGATATTGCGCATGCTATGTCTTCTGGTGTTATAGGTGAGGTTAGAGGTTCGTTTTCATCCATACTATGGTCATTGTTAGGTTTGAGAGCTCGGTTATGTGGGTTTGAGACACGTTGTACTGTACGTGATTGGGTTGTTTTGTGTAATGGTTCAGTTTGTGGTGTGAAGATACCTTGAAAGTGGTGTGCAAAGGCGTTTGCTTTCTCTTGGTCGTCGTCTACGGATTTCCCATCGACTATAATGGGATATGTAGTTCTTGACCTTTTCCCTGTGAGTTTGTTAAATTGCTGCCAGTATTTGGATGGATGTGTTGTATCAGCCAGTGTATTGCACGTTTTTATCCAATTCTTTCTTTTATATGCAATGATATAGTTTTGTACCGTGCGGAGGAGTTGTCTATGATGCCGTAACGCTTCAGGATTTCTTGTTACAGCATACTCTCGGAAGGCACGCCTGGAAGCTGAAATCAGTTTTAGATAGTTCGGCGGTAATTTTGGTTTATATAGATTGATGGTTTGAAGTGGGATGGTACTTTTCGCAGCTTCAGTTAAGGCAGAAGTGAGTAATGGGACTACATCATCCAGATCCCTATCGTTTGTTGGCGTATCTGCGTTTTGCACGGAGTTTTCGATTGCATTACGATATTTTTCCCAGTCTGCTTGATCGTAGGAGTACCTTGTTATGAGAAAGGGTTTGTGAGGAGTTGGTGCAGGTGCGTCAACTGTAAAGATTATAGGTGCGTGATCGCTACCAATGGGTTCAAGTACATCCACGTTGCTATTTGTAAGGAGGGAAGTCGATGTAAGTACAACATCTGGAGAAGTACTGCTGATTGGTCTAGATGGTTTCGGAAGTTGGTGGAAATGGCAATTTTGGCAGTTGACTATAGTTTGGTGAAATTGTCGCTTTTCGACTTGTGGTCGACTATGGAGATTTATGTCGGCCATGATTATGTAATGCTTGTAGCTGTTTTCAATGTAATTGATAAAGTTGTATGGTATAGGATGTCCAGGCCGAACATAGATGGTTGCTAGGGTAATGCTTCTGTGTCTCAGATATATTGTTGCTATGCTGTATTCCGGCAGGTTGAAATGCGGTGGTAATGTGTGTTCTCTGTGCGGGTATGATTTTCGAAAGCCAATTGCAGTTCCTCCATTTGCACGTTGAGCTTCCGTTGGCCCATCATGTCGAATCATATTATATCCGCTGATCTTGGGTTTGAATTTTGGCGTTAGGAATGTTTCGTTGAGGCCAAAAGCTGATATATTCTTTTCCTGCAGGACAGTCTCAAATAAGCTTTTGTGTTTTGTTAAAGAGCGAATATTTAAGAAGAGAAAAGAATAACCCATGATTGTTATGAAGAGTCTGAAAACTGTTTTAGGATGTACTTGTGTTTTCAAGAGGGTTGATATTGAAATGAACATGTGGTCCCGTATACGTAGCGTGTAACTGCAGTTTGAAAAGTGTTTTTGCAGCGAGTATGACTTGGTCCAGAATATGTGTGCGTAGAAATGGCTGGATGTTTTGAGTTGTAATAGTAAAGAATCGTAGCAGATCTTCCACAGTGATTGGGTCCATTAGTGAATTTGCCGGTTTGGTTGAGCTATCTATAGTTCGGATGGGAACAACAAGCTCAGGGTGATTTGGTTCTGGATTTGGTCTGGCTTGGCATTTATAGCTGTAAGTAGGATGTCCTTCAGAGCATGTGTTGCATTTAGGCGGGTTCTGGATGTTTGTACAAGTGTTGGTAGAATGTGGCCCAGAACAGTATCCACAGATGGCTGAATTTGGACAGTTGGTTGTAGTGTGCTGATTGTATGTTTGACAACGTTCACAACGCACTGGCAGTGGTGTTGACGTCCTGGAAGGTTCGACTCTGTGCTTTCGACAATATATATAGGCTCCATTGTGCAATAGTTCGTCCACGGTATCTTTATCTACTGTCAGTATTCGAACCATATAGGTTGGTCCGTTGTCATTTCGGATTCTCATGCACTTGTGGATGGTGTGACCTTCTGCCTGAATTTCTTCAGCGATTTCTGTGTCGGTGTATTCAGGGGGAACACCCCGAATCACCACTGATAGCATTGGTGCTCGTTTAGGCGGAGGAGGTTGCTTTGGACGTGTAGAGGTTAGTGGCTTCATATTGGCATTTGTACCAAAAATTTGGTAGGAGGCCTTGTCTCTGATAATGGTGGAGAAATGTGGGTCAGTAGATTTTATAAGTATTCCGTTCCTGGTGAAGACTATTTCATTAACTGAAGCTCTTGGCACATATTTTAGGATTTGATTTAGGATATGTTTTGGCGTCTTGTATTTGGTGTCGTAGTTCGAAAGAAGGAAATTGTACAGCATTGGTGTCTGTGTGTTTACTTCGGTCTTTTTCTGTCTGGAGTCTTCCCTCTGGAAGTTTCTGCTTTTTGTTGGCAAGTGGTGACCTAGATCGATCGCGGGAATCCATGGAAGAGCTTCGGGAATTTGGGTTTTCTAGCTTGTTCCGGCCTCTGGCTCTGACATCTCTAGGGACAGTACCCCCAACTTGTTGGGGGAGCCCTTTATGCATCGCTTCCCTTGCACTACTTTGCAATCGGCGAGTGAGTGTGGAAGCTGCACTTTGCACGTGATGGAGAGAGTCAGAGTCAAAGTCTCGGAACAGACACTTACCAAACAAGATTTTAGAACCAAACAGTCAATGAGAAACGAGGACAGAAACCAGAGCCAACGAAAGAAAGAAAGGATTAGTACTGTGACCAGAGCTCCACGGGTGAGTGTTTGGGGCTACAACCTAGTTGCGGCCACCTGAAAAGTGTCGTTCGAGCTAGATATCCCTTCGCAGCAAGGCGTTCAACAATGTACCTCGGAAACACCAAACCACTGTATAGACTGCAATTACCTCCAGTCGTCCGTTCCAAACGTACTGAAATTACAGTCACAGCGAATGTTCCAAGGGGGTTTTCTCTCGACGCACTGACGTCTGGTGAAAGAACATAGGTCACTTTTATATATAAAAAAAGCTCATAAATCTTCCTGTGCGAAGTACGAAATATTAATGTTTTTCTTACCATATGTTGTTATTGTAAGTATTTAATGCCTAAATGTAATTGCTATATTTTAAATTCAAACAAATACTTAGTAATTTCAAATGGACTTTGTCTTGTTCTGCGTCTTAATAAATATTTAGTATTTTATACACTTCTTTCTGGCCTGCCATCTAGCGTTCTATTTTTCAATTTACCAACAGAAATTATTTGAAGTGGTATATTGAGTGAAGGGTGTTCAGGACCCTCCTTTTGGCGTATTCCGGAAATTCGTAAGGGGGGTTTATATTGCTTCCATTTTTTTTTTATTTATTTATTTTTGTGTGGTTTGTAGTGGCGGCGGTTGGGTGCCTAAACTAGAGGGGCAAGGACAGTTTACTTTCTCTTGGTAGAAAAGGCTTAGTGCGAGGGTAAAAAGTTGCAAAAAGTGGGGGGGTCTACTATATTTAGTAATTTTAGTTTTATAACCATTTATGCGAAGCTACTAAATATTCCAATTTGGTCGGGACAGTTCACCATATTTACTCCCTGTTTTGACTTTTTGCGAACTCAGTCTTGATGAGAAAATGTCCTCTTTTTTTTGGTTAATTCACATTCAGTCATTATAAGGATATTTCCATAGTGTTGGTGGTCACATTCAGGGTATGAATCCCCTTGGCGGAAGGGGGATCTCCCACCTTCCCACCAACGATCTTGTTCTATTAAATTTTCCCCCATTAAAATTTTCCGCGGGTAAGAGTTTGTGTTATAACAACAAAGATAAGCAATTAGTTTGGACTTCAAACATACTTTACTAAGAATAACATCATAAATACATACAAACAATAACAAAGAATGATGTCAGCCTGTGTGTGAATGTTGCATACATCTCGTTCTCTCTCTCTCTCTCTCTCTCTCTCTCTTTAGGGCTGGTAACATCATGGGGTAAAAACGCACTTCTACAGTCATAGATAAGATTTTAAAATTATATCAAATTGGACTAGTAAGAAATGAAGCCGTAGCTGCGAAGGGTCATTGCCACCCCAGGCCCCTGGAACATAGAAATTAGACCGACCTGTCATTTCTCCTCCATTTCTCACCTCCTTTCGTCGGGAATAAAACATAGCGCTTACATGTTAATTTAATAGAAAACTAATGACTTCTTAAAATTTCTCATTTTCTGTCCCTCCACCTAGTTAACATTTGCAATCGATTTTGCAGATGTAAACAATAACACACACTGCTTCTATGAAGATGGTGTGGGATGCACAACCGACTGTCCATTTAGGTATCAGCCACATTTCTTGAATGCTAAGTTTTCATTTCATAGGATTCAACAGAAAAGAGTAGGTACATAACATTTCTACAATGTCTAAGTATGCCAGATACATCTAGGTAAGGGGGGGGGGGTTACAAATTTGGTGCAGGGGGTGCGAAAATCATTCTCGTCCTGTGTGCTGAAATCTCTAGCTACAACTCTGATAAGGAAATGTTTCCTTTCAAGAGACCATTATAAAAACATAACACAATAAAAGTATGAAAATTTAATTATCATTTTTAATAAAAAGCAATAATTAAATAATATGTAACACTTATTAAAAACATTTCACCTATCTTCTAATTTCTTGACATTTTGAACCAGTCGTTGAAGGAATTAATTTGCTAGTTTATAAATGTAGCAAATTAATTTTATATAAATATATTAAATAAATAAATAATTTAATAATTAACATACAGGTACATCATACATTTCATGACAATTATATATATATATATATATATTTATATATATATAAAAACCAAGGTTTTGGGCTTGGCCCCCCTCAAAAAAATCCTGGCCATGGGCCTGATGTTGCAATGTATTTTCTTATTTTATGTCGCTTCATGTTGCTTATTATGTGTAAAACATATCTTGTACATGATAGTTATACATGATATAGTATGTACAAAAAGAATTATCTTCGGAATGCATTTATCATGGCGTATAGGGGATGTGGGGTTAGGGCCCCACACTTTCTTGATCTCGGCCAACTTGAGGGTGATGTGATCAGCACCACCTCCCTCCTGGCCACTTTTACCCTCCAGTGTTTCCTCTGTTAAACTGGCCCACTGCAGGCAAATTATAGTGACGTGTGAAACCCAAAGCTGATGGTTTCGTAAAGGTGCATGTCTGAAGTACTTATGACATTTCCCACTATATTAAGCTAAGAATGCCTGCGGGGTAAAATTATGGAGGTTTTATTACAATAAAATAAGGATTCTATCACTGGCTGCGAAATCAGTGTACTCAAAAAAACCAACATTTTGCACTTCAAAATTGCATTGGGTTATATTATGACCCCCCCCAAATCCCATTTTTATTAAAAAAAAAAAAAAAAAGTCAAATACTGCAAAATATAGGATTGGCTATCCCTTTATACTCATATTCACCTTTCGAAAATACTGGGCAACTACAAGGGTCGTTCAAGTTTGACCAAGACTTTCGTGCATAAAATATTAATGAATCAATCTAGCGCTGCATTACTTCAGTAGAACAGACCATGATTCCTTGCGAGAAACCATTATCCCTTGCGATGCATTTGGCACATGCACAGTAGTGTAAACAAAGATGGCATCAAGTAGTGTATCTGTTGCTGTGGAACAGCGGTGTATAATGAAATTTCTCGTGAAGGAGAAGGTGAAATGTGCTGAAATTTGGCGTAGACTGCAAGCACAGTATGGTGAACAAACACTGTCTCGGGCACGAGTGTACGAATGATGTCAATAGTTCAGTGAATGGCAGCAAATGAACTGCACAGACACGTTCGCCCAACTGCAGTCACTCCAGTGAATATTGCGCGTGTTGAGCAAGTTATCCTTGAAGATCGGCGAGTAATAGTGCGTGACATAGAACATACAGTCAATATCAGTGTTGTTTGTGGGGCCGTTCAGAAGAAAATACCTGGAATTTTGTCGAAACATGTCATTCTTCTCCATGACAATGCCAGGCCACACACGGCCCATTTGACTCAAACAACACTGGCCAACTTGCACTGGGAAGTTTTACCACACACTCAGAGAGGATTATAGAGAGTGATACCGAAGCGTCGGTTCCTTTGATCTACGTGTCCCTCGCGTGGAGGGCAACGAGATTGGTGGACGGATTCCGAGCGCAGCGTGCCTATGCCGCTGCAGGTTTCCCCAATGTTTGGAGCGTGCACTGTTCACAGTGGCTGCAGTAAAAGCATGAGGTAAAAGTGTTGTTTGAAGCAGCACAATGCGGAGAAGAGGGTTGACTTGGTGTTCTGCAATAATTTGCAAGAACAATGGAGGAAGAAAAGATGAACAAGGAAAACATATAAGTTTCTTCCGATTCCCAAAAGAACCAGAAAGGTGTTTTCTTTGTATATTCATGCACAGAACTGAATGTCTTGATAGTCGCACAACGCTTAATTTTGATCGTCAATAACATGGAAACTGTTAGAAATATCCTCACCTTTCTTTTTATATTATTGAGATCCGTCCACTGGAGTGTTTTTAAAATATTTCCGTTACTTGTTTGTCACTGTCATATAATGTCGTCAAGAAATTAATGAATATCACATCCAGAAGTGTATATTGTTATTTTATATTTTACAAGTCGAGGAATCGAGATCTACCAAACAGTTGCCGTGATGTGATTTATTGCTGGATATAATTAGGCAAATATCATGTCCACCTTCCAGAAGGAACAACTTTTTAAACTTTTTGTACGAATGAGGATATATAATTCTATGAAAAGAAGGAATAAAGAAACTTTTCGAAGACAGCTCGACACAAGATGAAAGTTTCGTAAAAAATATTGAAGGTTGTACATTCATAACATATCCATTTCAGGTGATTATAAAGTTCTATTGTTACAGAATTGTAATCTTCTGTATGAATATAGTGTTTTCCATAATAGACATCATATTTGACAACCATGAGCTGATTTAACGAGGTGTACATTTGTAACTATCTCATTTTTTTAAAATCCAATGATAAATTTGTGGCCAAAATCGCTTGTGAAAACTAATGTAAGTAAAGGTCTAGTCAGTGGGGTGTCGGACTGCCACGCGGAAGATGCGGGTTCGATTTCCAGGATGGGTGATCTAAAGTTGGAATTTTTCCTGCCTTATACCCCTATAACGTAACTCCAGGGCTCACCCAGCCTCAAATCAATGGGTATCTGGGGGCAGCCATGGTGGATAAAGTCGGTAGAGAGTGGTGTTGTTCACACCACCTCCAAAATGGCCGAGAACGAGAATGTGTGGGAACTCAAGTTCCCTAAATGTGCTTCTGCGGCTTGGTGCATATGCACATACATTATTATTTGCGTTGCAATTACTATTATTATTAACATTGTTATTAGTCTTTTTATTACCATTATTAGAGAAAACTAGTTCACGAAAGCATCTGCATTGCGAGAGGAGCAAGTAAGGAAATTTTAAAATCTATTTAAATGGTAAAGATTATTTTAATAAGGAACAATATTTTCATTGTAACATGGAGAAATTCTGTTGTAGTCAAAATGAGCTACAAAACTGTTACTATATATATTTTTTGATTTTTTCAAATCTAAAACAATACCAATATAACAGGTCTTGAACACTTCCAAAATATTATTAACTTTTAACATTGTGCAAATACTAGTGGTTCATACAAATATAAAAGGCATGAGCGTAGCGAGCAAAAACAAATTACCAAATTTTAGATAAAAATTGATAATTTAGACCAACTTTTTAGCGTAAATTCTTAATTTGACGGGTGAATTTGCCCTATTTTGCCCTCACTGTGGATGCCTTTGGGAGGACGAGTGCCAGTATCTGCGGATAAAAAGCAGTAAGCATTCATACACAATTATATTTAAAGACAAAAAATTGTAATGAAAAATCACGAATTGCCTACCAGAAAATATATAAAAACTACCACACACACGTAGAAATTATATAAGAAATAGTAGATATCATATATAATTTAAAAAAGAAGAGAAAGATCAAAATGCTTGTATGAAATACGAAGCTTGTTCCTGTACGAGTTTGCCTTCATTCAGTGACTGGTGCAAATCAAGTTTCACTTAGTCCTATGAACGAGACAGTCCTATGATTTCCAAGACGACAGTCGATATTCGGCATCAGTTTTCCATAAAACTAATTCCATCTTGAATATAGTCTTTCGTGAGGCTACTCTTAGATTATTTGTTAGTCCTACTTCTTACTTACACCTTGCCTGTTCTCCAAATAATTTATTTCAATCCAAGGGTAAGGGGAAAATGCCCACTGACCACACTGTGGTTGCGCCACTCATGCAATCATACTTTGCAATAAGCTGTAGATTTTATTCCGCCGAATATCATACTTTTATTATTATTATTATTATTCTTTCACTAAAAAATAATTTGTAGGAAATAGGTAGGACAGAATTTGCAAATGCAAATAATTACATTCGAGAATATTACTCATTATCATGGTCACGATATTTGCACACATTTTGAAAAGCATATCAGGCAACTCAGTGAACGAAAAAGGTAAAAAAAGTTCTGTAAATCACAACGCAAAGTATTACGCGTATGCTTTAACATTATAGGCAACTGGGATGCACGCACCCTTCTTTGCGGGTGCTGTCGGATCTAGGGTTGCCAGACGTTACTCTTTTAACCCATTAGTGCCCAGTGCCCACATTTGTTGGCGCCTGTTGGCAGTTATTGATCATGCCCACAAACTATGTAAATAAAAATTGATCGTGAAATTGTTGGTATTATCAGTTACGAGTTGGCAACAGTGATCTGCAGTAGCGTTATCAAATTGAACGTTGCATTCGTTTTGGCGCGAGCTATTGTTGAAGTACGTTGTAGTTGATAAGTCTACGAGCATGGCGAGTTCCAGAAGGTAAGTTATTTTCTCATTGTTTTTAAACAGGTCAACCTATTATTTGTTAGGGTCATTTTAAACTACTATGATCTATGTTTATTATTATAAAGTAAAAGGTTTTTTGAACTTCATAGCATAGTAACAGTAAGGGTTTAATTTTTACTGCCCACTTTTGTTGGCACTGGGCACAAGAGGGTGGGTGAACTTCTACAGCAGTTTTCGTAGCTATTTTTTTTTAACATTGAGCCGTAGACCTATATTTCACATGAATTGTAGTTTACACAAAAAACATTGGTTGCAAAAGGAACATAGAATATTTACTACATCGCATTTATAAATTATATACCAAAACGATTGAAGTTTATGAGTTTTATTCATTGCGGAAACGGATTTCCTTTGTATATGTTTTGTTATATAGCCATCGGATTTTTTCTAAATGGAAGGGCATAAAAGGTAGGCTTGGAAATACTGTCATTTAATGCCTCCTTGCCGTTCGTTCTTTTCAAGTTGAATGAAATTTTGTTTATATCTAATGGTATCAAATAAATACAAGCATTTATTTTTCTTTCCAGGCTAAATGTTGAAGAAATCGCAGCTCTTCTTGAAGAGGATGACGTACTTCATGCAGATGTGTACGTATATTCAACCACCTGAAAATGCATTGGCCAGCGATGAGGATAGCGCTTATGAAGAAGATTTTGATATCACATATTTATCTGGTAATCAGCTTCGAGGTGGAACCATACCAGGGGGCCTCAACAGGTAATACTATTCCTGAACTTGGAGTAGGTGGTTCTCTTGTTACGGAACTGGTCAACAAAATGCCACCTGAAACTACATATTGCCTGTACATGGACAATTTCTTTACGTCCCTCAGATTGTTTGACTCCTTACTTCAAAAAGGGCATGATGCAGTTGGTACAATCGAGTAAATCGAGTTGAAAAGGCGCCTCTCATTAATTCCAAAGTGTTCAAGAAGGAAATCCATGGTTCGTATAACCAGGTCACGGGCACAAAATCTGCAATAACTTTGGTGCAATACAATGACAACAACGTTGTAACTGTAGCATCGACGAGCTGTGGTGTGCATCCATTGGCGAAAAGTAAAAGATGGCGTCGAGCAGAAAAGAAGCACATTTTTATAGATCAGCCAGCTTGCATTGCGAGGTAAAACACTTACATGGGTGGAATAGACCAAATGGATCAGAACATATCTACTTACCGCATCACAATTCGAAACCGAAAATGGTACTGGCAACTCATTGCTTATTTTTTAAATGTTACAATGAATAATGCTTGGCACCTGTACAGATTAAAAACACCCATTGGACACCAGCAGGGTCTAGATCTTCTCGCATTCAGCCGCTTTGTAGTTCAGAATTATTTGTCTAGGTACACACAAGAGCGTCCAAGGCAGTCACGAGTATCCACAACTGGGAAGATACGAGTTGACGATAATATTCGACTAGATGGTGCTCTTCACATCTTAGAAACCAACATAACACAAATACGATGTGGAGAGTGCAAGAAGAATACTTGGAAAAAGTGCAGAAAGTGCAACGTGGGATGTCGCATCAAATGTTTGGAACGGTTTCACAGTCACAAATAAACTTTTGAAAAATCGAAAAGATACTTTTCTAAATCCAGAAATTTGTATTATAAATTTATTTGAAGCTCATGTAGACGAAATATTTTGGGAGTAATTTACTAAGAAAAAAATCTACCATTATATTTACAAGGAGATATTTTGTAAATTCTAGTATACTTCAGTGCATAAAATGTTGAACAGACCAACTGTACTTTCATAAATTTAGAACCTTTGCATTATAAATTACTTTAAAGCTCTTGTAGAACAGTGACTTATTATAATTGCTCTATCATAATATATATCAGGAGATCCATTAGTGTCCAGTGCCCACATTTGTGGGCAAGTAAACACCCCACCCATTAGTGCCCAGTGCCCACATTTGTGGGCCCCCCTCCACTCTTTAACAAGTAAAGATATCATATCAAAACTGAAGTTAAGCATAATATCTGACCCTCAATAGCCTTATATTAAAGTATAAAACAGATATCTGAAAAAAATATTCTGGGCACTAATGGGTTAAATCTTTAACTTCGCTGCTTCTAATTGAAGTAATCTCCAACATTAAACCTGTTTTATTACACCTTCCGTCAAGCATTGTTGGAGCAACCATGGGAGTAGATTTTCTTGTTTCTCTTCAGACTGCAGCAAACAAAGTGTCAGATGCAGCATAAGGTCCTCCTGCCTGGGGACAGAAATTCTCCCGAGTTAGCACCCACTGGCACAGTCCTTACAGTCCAGATTTAGCCCCCAGTGATTTCCACTTGTTTGGGACTCTTAAAGAGCATTTGACTGGGACGCACTTCCAGACAGATGAGGAACTCAAGAACGCTTTCCTGCAGTGGTTACGACACCAACATACTTCTTTCTACGCCTAAGGCATCAAGGAACTTCCACAACGATGGCAACGGTGTCTGGATGTTCAGGAAGAATACTTTGAAAAACTGACATAGTTTGATGCTTCTATGTATGTATATTTCCTGTCTAGAAATAAAAGTCTTGGTCAACCTTGAACGACCCTTGTATTTGTGTGCCTACTTTTAGCAAGTATCATGCCACCAGTCAAAATTCGCCGACAAGCAACAGTGGCACATTTTTTTCATTTGCGACTCCATCTTTCTGTGGATTTCCTGTCATAATATCTGGTGAGAGATAGTATAGACATGACATGATTCTTTATTTGAAATGTAGAGTGTGTCTTCCACACTCATGGATCTTACAATGTAGAGAATTTGTAGAAAGGTTAAAGGTCGTAGTACGGAAACTTTGATCGTGGTCTGCATATACTCTTTTGTTGGAAAGTTTTCTGTTTTTCAAAAAGTCATTACAAATATGTTATTTAAAAAAAAAATCTGAAATCTGTAACACTTCCTTTTTCCACAGATATACAAGGTGGGGCAAAAGCCATCACCTGATTTTCATAGCCTATAGCTTGGGTTTTATATTAAACAAAGTACTTTTTCTTGTTTTACTTTTATTGATACTTGTAAGTTTTATGTCCTCAATTTTTGAAGACAGCATCCAATAAATGACCACCACTCGAATTGATGCAAATTTGGGCTCTTCTTATTGCATTTTAGTGTTGGAAATATGCAGGGAAATGTTTTCAATCTCATGCTGAATATTGTCCTTTAGTTGCTGTAACGTCTCTGGCTTATTCATATAAACCAATGATTTGAAATATCCCCAAAGGAAAAAATCTGGAGTGTTCAAATCGGGGAACCTGGCTGGCCATGGCAAATCACCAAAATGGGATATTACTCTGCCCGGAAAAGTGTCACGCAAAATTTTTCCAAGTTCTTGTGAGGTATACTTATTCATTCTTGCACACAATAAATTTCATGAGTATCTTCTATTTAACTGACAAAACACTACTGATATAAACAACAAGATGTTAAAATAAAGGTCAGTTCAAATAGGATGATGACTTTTGCGTCATCCTTTATATATAATGTGTTTGTTACATTTTATCTAAATTCTCTCACAATTATGATTTTTTTCTGTAGTATTTTTGTTAAGTTAAAAAAATTATAACTGCATAAAGCTACAGAAAATTAGTTTGATTACGTAATATAGAATTAATTCATGAAAATAACCTACAAACTTCCGATTAGGATCGAAATCATCGTTAACCCTTCGTGGGTCATGTGAGAAAAGTTATGTCTATGGTCACGCACGGTGCCAGAGACTGGGTTTTAAAGTGGTAGTGATTGTTGCTATTTCTATTTTAAGCATTGCCATTAACTGGTAGCTTTATGGGGGTCTCACTTATCGCACACAACTTAAACACCCATGGCGGTTAGGTTTGGCTTGTTGGGTTTGGTTCTATTAGAAGATGATGATGACAAAAAATGGTTGTAGCAGCAATAACGACCCTTTAAAATATGCGGAATTAATGGTCTAAAATGCCATTACGATTAGATCTTTTCTTTCAACAATTGAGATTCTATAAAACTATAAATATGACAGTAGCAAACTTCTAATGGAATCGAAAGCTTCGAAGAACACCTAAAGTGTTTATTATGGTGTTGTTTGTGTTATTTTTAATGTTTTTAACAAAACTATAAATATTGAAAATCTATAAAATTATAAAAAGGAACTTTTCGTTAGTTGGGCACGGAACGGCAGACCGGATTTTCAGTAAACAGTAGGTACTTCTATAGTTGCGCATGGACTCGGCCAGCAAGGGCCTTCAACGAACACCCCCCAGGGGTTGGAAGATCTTACTAACACTGAAAACAAAATCGTGGTGTAAAAGAGGAAGGTTTGAAACTTAGCTAGACAGAGGGAGGGTGTTAACATAAACATTCAATGGTAAGTAACAACATTAAAACGACACACCTGGAACTAGAGACCGTGCACAAGCAATGAAGGGTTAACTGTGAAATCTGAAGTGGAAGCATGGTAAAAAAAAATCCAAAATGAGGAAATATATTATTAAACAAAAGCGCAACTTAATTCGACACAAGTACAAGTAAAATTCAGCAACAAAGAAACATGACATCCAGAAGTTGAAATTGAAACAGGTGGTTACTATACATGTGCACCCGATTACAGCCCATCGTTCATGCACAACAAAATTCTCTAGTGAACGATGGCTATTTGTTGCTCGTCTGGAAAGGGTTGGAAGTCCAAAAATTCTACTTCTAAAGTAGGATTACCATTTTTGATACTGAGCCACCTAACCTATCATAGTAGATTGTACTGCAATCATAAATCACTGTGACCTGTTCACTGACTGTTCATCATACATTTGAAAAATAATGTGGCTTCTTGTAATTCAGATCAGACCGAATAGCATAATCACACAAGTTAAAGGGGGGAATGAAAAGAGCACAGCTATAAGTTAAATATTTATTTATATTTTCAGTTTTCAAATTAAAATAATTAAAGTCTGTTAAGTATATTCAGTCTTATCAGAAAATGTGTGTTGTTAACATTACAAAAAACAATGAAAAAAGTCACACAATCTGTACAACGAACACGTAGCAAATTCTTTGGTATAACATAGGAAATATCTTTCTGCCTTGTAC
Source organism: Lepisma saccharinum (assembly GCF_977018435.1). Lineage (NCBI taxonomy): Eukaryota > Metazoa > Arthropoda > Insecta > Zygentoma > Lepismatidae > Lepisma > Lepisma saccharinum. The sequence continues at coordinate 71,313,088 of NC_139241.1, forward strand.
AATGCTGCAGAATGATAGGGAAATATATATTATATATTACAGCCTTTTGTCAAAATGTCAACACCATTTGTACGTAGTTCATTTTTACATTCAACATAATTTTATGCACATATAAATTACTATCAGGATTGCAACAGTATCCTCTAAATGAAAATTTCATTTCATTACAGCGAAAAATTTGAGGAAAACTGTTTTGTTGAAGTTCAACTCATTTGATCTACAGTAATAAACAAATAATAACAACATATTTTTAAAAAAATCTACACTGTAAAACCATGTCCCTTCAAAGCACAGCAAAAACAACATAAATAGAATAAAAAATGTATGGCGTCAAAGATACTGTCATGTTATGTATTCTCCCTGTATTACTTGAAAGTAAGGCCGTATCTCTGTGTGACCTGAGGGGTGTGAGTGGAAGCGACTGCTAAGAGGAGGGGAACGTCATTCACTTCGAGGCTTAAGGCAGAAGTCACTTGTTCCATATCACAGAATTCGGTCGTCAGCAGAAACTCAGCGAGCGCCCTGCTGCGGAGACACACTTCCCTCAGCTTCGATTCGAGATGCAGCAAGCACTGAAATAGGAACAGATAGTCATCGTCTATTTCTATTTTAGCTATATTACGTTGCTTTTCTACATCTTGGGTTTATCACAATGATGAAGATGAATGATTGGATAAACACAACAATACATCCTTGTATCAAAGTCTGCCTCCCTGATGGGGTAGTGATAACGTTGTTGCTTTGTAATCAAAAGGTCCCGGTTTCGAGTCTTGGTGGAGGCACATACTGGTTCGGATCCTACTTTGAACTGTAAGTCCAGTACCAATTAGCCTTTCTGTGCATGAAGTAGATTAAAAAAAAACAAGTATGTACGTTGAAGTGCACGATGTTAGTATCACTAGTCTTACCCACATTATACGTTAGTGGACAGATTATACACATCGCTGGCTAAATACTATGTTGTCGTATGTCCATCTGCACTAACTTCTCAAGAGAGCTGGGACTCCTTGACGGCGTAGTGGTAGTGTCGTCGCCTTGTACTCAAGGGCTCCTGGGTTTGATACCCGGTGGAGACACATAGTGATTCGGATCTACTCTAAACTGTAGGTTTAGTCCCAATTAGGCTTGCTGTGCATAAAGTGGACATAAAACACCAACTTCATCAATCAATTCTCAAGAGAGCTGATTGAAGATTGACATACGTGGATTTTGAATGCACTGTGATTTGCGCAAACATTTTATTATCTTAGAAAATTCACACCATTTGACAGACAGATATGTCACCCCGGAACGTGACACATTAATATGTACAGAAAACATTGTCATCAACTCATTTGCGACGAAAAGTGAAAATACAACAAAACTGTATGCATCTGGCAATATTTTGGAACTTCTGATGGACTGGCTGGTCTCTTTTGTGGAGTGGTCTGTGTAAAGTGCTATGAATCCAGAGGTTACAGGCACAAACCCAGGTCAATGCATGGATGTATCATTGTGCTTGTCCCATGAACCATTCATCAGTCCATTATTCATCCTTATTATCGCGATTAATCAAAGAGGAAGAAAAGCAATGTAAAATAACAAATGTAGTAAGATATAAGTCGTCATCAAGTTGAAATAAGAAAGAATAGGGCAACAACATAAAAAATTAATGATATTTTGTGTTATTGTAAGTAAACTAACACAAAAATCAAATATTTTCAATACTATCACAAAACTTCTTCGATTATTATTATTATTTGCACTGATGCATAGAAAACAAATTCACATAACTAAAACAAGTGATTGAATGAATAAGTATATGAGGAGGAAATAAAGTTAAGATTAACTTTTCAGGTTGGCTGGGTTCACTATGTGACAGCAATTAACACATTATTTTTCGAAAACTACAGGAGATATTTCAGTTCTGTCTTTATCGCTCAATTGTATATACAGCGTGTTTATAAATGAATGGTGCGGTTATAAAAATTAATAATAAATCTATTTATTACCTTACACGGGTAAAACCTACACCGTAAGCAGTTGCAACTGTCCAAGTTTTTGATGCGCTACCTGCTGTTTGCTTGTCATGCTTGCTGCGGGGCCGCATCGTCAATTCCGAGTCAGTCAGTTTCCGCAGCGAGCGTTAGTTCCGAGATGGCGTCGCAACAGGAAAAGGCTTTCTGTGTGCTCCGTTTTGAGGTGTCCATATCTGTGGTAACAGTGCAACGTGAGTTTCGTGCACGGTTTAGGAAAGACCCACCACACAAGAATAACATAAATCGGTGGTACCGACAGTTCGTGGAAACTGGATGCTTGTGTAAAGGGAAGAGTTCTGGTCGACCTCGTGTGTCCGATGAAAACGTTGAAAGAGTGCGCCAGGCGTTTCAGCGAAGTCCTCGGAAGTCACTTAATAAAGCAAGCAGGGAATTGGACTTGCCAAAGAATACGGTGTGGAAGGTGTTGCGTAAGCGACTATGTTTTAAACCGTACAAACTGCGAATAGTGCAGGCCCTTAAACCAACAGACAAAGTTAAAAGGCGTGAATTCTGTGAAGAGATGCAGTTGAAAATGGAAGAAGAAGATGGTTTTGTAGAAAGACTCATCTTCAGTGATGAGGCCACTTTCCATGTAAGTGGCAAGGTGAACAACACAATGTCCGTATCTGGGGAAGCGAGAAACCACATACCCAGATAGAGCATCAGCGTGACTCTCCAAAAGTGAACGTTTTCTATGCAGTTTCCCGGGAGCAAGTGCACGGCCCATTTTTCTTCGAAGAAGCAACAGACACCGGTGAATCATTTCTAGACATGTTGGAAACCTGGTTGTTACCCCAGCTTAACACCAATTAGGAAGATTACATTTTGCAACTTGACGGTGCTCCGCCCCATTTTCGCAGGAATGTGAGAGAGGTTCTTAATCGTGTTCTTCACCATCGCTGGATTGGACGTGCTGCAAAAGAAGACACCAACCTTCTACCCTGGCCACCCCGTTCGCCAGATTTAACACCATGCGATTTCTTTCTTTAGGGGTTTGTTAAAGACAAAGTTTATGTACCGCCAATGCCCGTGTCCCTGGAGGACGTTTGTGAACGGATAACTAATGCACTGCAAACCATCACGGTGGACGATCTACAGCGAGTATGGAATGAATTTGATTACCGCGTCGATGTGTGTCGTGTGACCAATGGTGTGCATATTGAAGGATTGTGAATAATGGATCAGAAACTTGGACAGTTGCCACTGCTTACGGTGTAGGTTTTACCCATGTAAGGTAATAAATAGATTTATTATTAATTTTTATAACCGCACCATTCATTTATAAACATGCTGTATACTATCAAGATATGACATACTAGGAATAAGAAAACAATATATTTATTGCTACTAATATTAACAAACACATTTTAAAAATGTTAAATATTTCCAAAGGATAATTATGCAATGTTATTTAAAACATAGGAGCGGAAAATTACTGTTTCATGATGATATGTTTCGCTTTTACATGTGAGCGAAAATGAAAATAAAGTTCACAACATTCTTATTGCTTTTATGCAAATACAATTTTATATATAATTGCAGGTTTTGTTGCAGCACTTGTAATATTTTATGTGGATAGAGTCTTTTCTAGCGCCAACAATAGAACAAACTTTCTGGAAATCTATTTCATAAGATGGCTAACACTGCTTATCTTATACATTATTATTATTATTACTATTTGTTTCCCCAAGAAGCCACCCATTTTCAACATGGTTTGGCACAGTAAGATAGCACTAATTCACAGTACATTTTTCATTCTCTTTGGTCTACTGTGGTGGCCATAGGGGGTGCCGAATACAAATTTTTGTGTAAAAATGTTGATTTTCTTCTTTCATTTTTTGTAAAAACAAGAAACTTTCATTACTGGGAGGAAACATGTATAAATTTCCCTCTCCTAAAAGCCTTGTAATTCCAGAAAAAAAGGTTACCTTCACACGACATACCTTGGTAAGATTTTTATACACTGTGGATTTCATTGATGGAATTTACTTAGCTTTTCTGTGACTATTGGCTAATTGCGAAGATGAGGATGAGTGATGATATGACTAAATTGATGAAGGAACACTCACAAAGAACACACATGTTGGGACTTAAACGCAGGGTCCCTGGCATTGTAATGTGCTATGCTAACCACTCCGTCATGAAGATCAGCATTGTAGGTTGTGGCAACTTTAAAACAATGCACGTGAAATTTCCAATCCCGAGAGGTAAAAAGGCAGGAGAGGTTGTTGTCGGCCAGCTACTTATAATGATATCACGTGTACAATTTTTAAAAAAATAATTCAAACATTAGATTTATACTAGCAGAGTTATTACAATAATTCAAAATTATGGAAAGGATGATCGCCTATACTCACAAGCTAAATTAACAATTTTATTTGTTTCTTCTTGGTGGTGGTTTCATAATACTTAAAATTGAAGATAAATACTCTTATCCATGCTCTGCTCAAACCTGACACCCCAACAACACCACAAAACGTAAGACACTACCAGGGAATGCACTTACATATTCCGGAGGTGTTCGCAATTTCCAAAGATGAAGGAACGATTCAAGCATGTTGGCCACCAGCTGCGACATCCCGATTCTAACACCCAGGGTCCCTGGCTTGTCCGTTATGTACGTTTGGCTGGATATTAGCTGAACTTCCCTAGAGAAAATAAACAAATACAAAATTAGTAAATGAATAAGTATACACTTTTAGCATATAGCATATAATGGTACCTTGGTTTTTGCCTATTTTCAGGAGACCAAGGAGAAAAAATCTTAAAATGAAGCAAAACTTAAAAACTAGGAACATTTCATAATGTTTTGCTCTACTGACACCATGAGGATGGACGGTAAAATACAAGAATGTAAGATACAAGAATGCAAAATCAGGGTTGCACTGTATCAGGGTGGCCTCTCCAGGACCATATTCAAGTAAATTCCTGTTTTTCAAGACAAACATTCCAACAATTCACGGGTACAAGCAGATGCTTTCCCTATTTCAACATTACATATTACCTCTTACCACCCATACACACAAATATATTAACAATATAAAGGATCTGTGTGATTCCAATGTTTCCAGCAATTCAAATTCAATTCAATTAAACAGTATGTATCTATATATATTAGGGATGGGACCAATTAATCGGTACTCTATCGGTATCGGCCGAAATAGGCATATTGGTTTATCAGTAAAATTACAGATTATTTTACCAATCCGATATATCGATAAATATCTGATAATTTAGTGCAAAATTCTGCCATTTTGTTGTAATTTTTATAGATAATCTCCATGCCCTACTTTCTAAAAAAAGTAAATGTCTAAATATGCAATTTCTTTTACACTGCAGTCACCTTGAAACACACATATATTAAGGAGGTCAATGAACCTTTCAGGTTCTTCAAGAAAAATTTCTAATTTTATATCGGATCGGTAGAATATCAGTAATCGGTATCGGTAAATTTTATATCGGTACTTTATCAGTATCGGCCAAAATTTCATATCGGCCCATCCCTGATATATATTAAAAATATTTAATTTAAGGTGTGAGAGTTTAAATTAGCCATTTCACATACTCAAACTCGAAATACATCTACAAACACAAATCACAAATTTTATGGGATATATTATCTACGAAAAATTGTTAATTGTATAAGAAACTCCAATTTATCTAATCAATTTAAAGATATATTAACTTGCAATAATCTTAAATCTGTCAGATAGATTGTTCTGCAAAGGTCACTAACAAAGTAAATGGATTGAGAGAATTCTTTTATTTTCCATGGAGCTATCTTTACCTTCTTTCATAAAAATAATACCTACACTATTAAAACTTGCCTCAAGACATTTTATAAATATGTATAAAATCAATGGGATTTGGATTAATAAAAGTTGCAATATTTCACGTATCCGGATAAAATTGCATGCATAATTCCTGGAGCCAACAATTAACGCAGATTTTCTGGAATTCAAGGAATTCCCGGTGAGTAGTCACTCTGTGTATATTCATAAATAAATCTACAAATTTCTCATAAATCTACACAATATTAATTTCATCTAATATATAAAAATGGATGTGTGTGTGTATGTGTATAACTCTCGAACGCCTGGAGCGATTTTAACCAAACTTGGAACACGTATCACTTGCAATCTCGTAAGACACCCCTGGCACCCCTGGGGGTGGGGAGGGGGTGACATGTACAAATAATCTAAAACGATCGATATTAGTGTGGAATCCACAGTTTTCGGGGTCGCTAAAATGAATAGTGACTCTCCAAATGCCGTTCAACTCCAAGACACCCGTGGCACCCCTAGGGGTGGGGATGGGAAGGGGTGACATGTAAAACGATCGACATTACTGTGGAATCCATAGTTTCACGGTCGATAAGATGAATAGTTACACTCCCAATGCCGTTTAATTTATTAATTCTTGCTCTTGGAGGTGGAACTAAAAATGTTGTTCATAAATTGTTGTTAAATTTATATTATAGTGAATTTCTAAAAGATATTACTTTATAATTTGTATACTGTACTTAAGCTTTTAAATACCTGTAGATGAAATTAGTTACATTTTACGCTATAGTTAGAATTCATTCAACACCCGGGCAACACCAGGTAATCAGCTACTAAATCTATAAGTTCCCATCAATTTTACCCATCCAATAATTTTGCAACTTATAGCTATCTCCAGATTAAATCACATAAATTGATAATTAATAATGGTGAGTAAAATGCAATTTCTTAATTTAAAAGTTATGCAATCACAGTTGATAGGAGTAGTGAACATCTAGAAGCAGAAAATGATTGGAAACTCTGCTCAGATCAGATCAGATCTTTGAATTTTTATTCAAAATATTGTTTACTTGCCTTTTACTGAAGATGTTTCTAATCCTGCAGTTGTAATTAAAGCTTGGATTCATCTACAACATAACTAATAAAATATGCTCATAAATTGTAGCAAAATATGGTCCTATACTACGTATCAATCACAGGAATGCTAATTAATGTCATGGCAGAGCAAACTGTCGGATGGACCGCATCAGCGAAGGAAGATTTTAACGTGCTCCTGTGCTTCTTCCCTCCCCTCTCCGCTTTTTTCCCCCTCACAATGTGAGAATATTGCGTTGGCTGCATGCGGTGAGGTGACAGCTACAGACAAGAGTATGCTTGTTGTTTCGTTGAACAAAGAGGTGAACAAAGAGGTGGCAGCGATTGATATTTTTCCTTGGAGGTACAGTGTAATGCACATTTAGTTTAAAGATTGGTTTATTTTTATTTCAAAGTTGCCTCTTTCAAAGTTCCACATGGCTTAGTGCAGTATTTTCCCAAAATATTTTTAAAAAATGATGGAAAATGAAACATAGGGTGTGATACAGGATTATTATTATTATTATTATTATTTGACTTTGTAAAGCTAAAGAATTAGTTGATTGCTCTCTATTCTTCCCCCAAGTTTGAAAATAAACCTGTACATGAACTAGTACCATATATGAACACGAACAATATTCACAACATTATGAATGAAACTTACTAGTTGGCTACACTCATTTTGTCAATACCAGCTTCAACTGCATCAGTGTAACAATCTTTGTCAGCATTAAGAAGAATTAATAATTATATTAGTGCAACCCAATTGCAAGAAAAATTAAGTGCGCTTGGTATATTATCCATTGAAAAAGAGCTGCTTCTGGAAATTAAAGCATTTTACGAAGATGTTATAAGGGAATTTACCAATCAAAACAGAAGAGCAGAATTTACATTTAAATTATTTCAATTAAGTCTGGTCTTTTGTTCCTGAATCTCTGATTGTAATTTAGGACTCTACTATAATGTTATTTGCATAAGCCAAACAAACCTAAATTGTGAATCTCCGATGTAAATATAAACTGTTTATAAATATCAAGTGATTTTATAATTTTATGAAGACTTCCACATCAGACATCAAACCTGGTGAGTTTTGAACTTTATTATCCATATTTCATTACTTTATACGTTATGCAATACTTAGTAATGTTCATGTGCAAATCATCAACTATTTAATACGTATAATGCTATCCTACATTCCATAATATATATGTTTTGAAAAATTTGTGTACAGCATGCCCTTTATGAAAATCTAGGATACGCCACTGCAACAAGGGAATGACAAAACAGTTGCCTAAACTCTGGTGCAACCTATCTTGACAGTGACGTAGTACCAGCATTGCAAACTTCCATCGTTGATACTTTCACTGTCTGCACTAAGAAAAAAGACAAACAAGGGAAAGAATTTCAATAGTTTGAAATGCAAGGGAAGGAAGTTCAACATGTCGCAATGCGAGGTTTCTTTTAGAATGGAATCATGTAAAATAAAGAGCAATTAAAACGAGCACGATGTATAAATACAAGAAAATGAACGGAATCGGATAAAGAATACGAGATGGCAACGTGCCTTTGAACGGAAAGTTCGCGAGGCTTGAGCACAAAAATATAGTTCCTTAATGAAAACACGTTACAGCGTAAACAGAGCATATAAATGTGTTAAAAATATTAGATACTTAAAATCTTGTTGAAATGTAGAGTATTCGGCATGATTATTTTGTTACAAGTCAAAGTTAAAATTATATATACTGCTCAGCAAAGAAGAAAAAAAAAACCTGAAAATATGCGTCCACCCCCACTTGTTTCTGTCGCGGTAAACGGCAGCAGGCCAGAATCTGGGGGAAGTCCTTCTCTTCCTCTGCTCTCAAATGGCACGCTGTTGCCACGATGCCTCACAGCTGTTCTCTGACAGATGAAATTCTGGCGGACCTGCCGCAAAACGCGACGTTCAGTGTGGCGCGGTCAGTGATTGAAGAAGAATGGATAACGTTCGTGATGATTCCCGATTTAAATAATTAATGACAATAAAATCTATTGTCATGGTTGTGATTCTTACTCTGAGATAGTAAATATTGCCATCTAAGAAACGGATTTTATCTTCAATTTAATTAATAATTATAATTATATCCTCAGAGACAGTGGCGGCGATTGGGTATACCAGGCCAGAGGCGCTAACTTGTTTCGCCTTTACTTTTCGCAAGACCTTTTCCATTCTTCTTTGGTAAAGTTCTGAAATTCTTCTCTTGCAACTTCCAGTACTCTGCCCAAATTACGATCCACATTTTGTGATGCAATACGACCCTTTATGATACCACAAACATACTCAATAGGGTTTAGATCACAATGATAAGGTGGAAGACGAAGTACGGTGTGGCTGTTTTCTGATGCAAGAGTGTCGACCCGATATTGCGGGGGCTTTTTGTTGGTTTCGATTAGCTGATATAACTAATATATAATACTATATATTAGTATATAGTATTAGTACTATATAATCCTAAGTCATTACAAATAATGTTGCGAAGATTTTCACGACTACCCCGAAAATTTCTTTCTTTCTTTAATTTCGAAAGCACTTTTTTTACTGTTGGCACTTCATGTTCAACCGTATAAAAATTACCAATAGTTCTTCTAATCAAACACTTGTCAAAGTCATCTACAACAATTCTACGCTTTTCGGCAGACCTGTGCTTACCTGGTGTCGTAAATTTCCATCCTTTCTAATTTTCTTTACGAAAGTGTCCGACATTCGAACTGCAGCCGCCGCACGCTTTGTAGCTTGATTGACCGGAAACGTGTAACATCCTTCTCTCGCTTCGTTGTCAAAAAATTTAACAACGTTCGAAATCACCTCTCGGCTCTCACTATGTACGGTTTTGCCCTTCATTTCGGTATAAACAACATACACAACAGACGCACTCGAACTCAATTGACCTTTTGTCCATGTAAGTTTTTCAACATTGTAAGTTTGGCAACATTGAAAGGGTGTCAGAAGTCGAGCAGTCCTTGCTACCCCCCCACCTCCCACCCGACCCAACCCTCGGTCAGCTGTACACAAAAACGTTCCCTTCCTCCTGTGTGCTTTCTCTGCGGACTCTGAGACACAACTGTGACGGAGAGAATCTTTCATGCTTTGCGAGGAGTGATACAATGGTTTCGCATCAACCTGTAGTGCGGTCCCAGCTGACGTCACTGTCAAGATAGCTTGCACTTTAGTGTAGCTGCTACGAGAGATGGTCAAGTACGAACATTTTGAAGTATTAAGCTTATATGACATATTATGGTAGAAGGATGAAATTTTGATTAGAAAAACTCCAAAATGTGTAGTATTATGAAGAAAAAAAAAGCTCCAAATATGTCGAAATATATAACATAAAAAGATAACATGAATGTCCTCTTGCAGTAATTTGTCAATAGTTTTGAATTTTATGTGAGTAAACACTCTCGAATAAGACTTAGATTCATAATTATGTAAAAATAAGGGTTCTAGCTGTAACACTGCCTCTTTTTCTTCTTAGAAGAAGTATTGAATTTGATTAAAAAAATTGGGAAAGCCTAAAGAAAGGCATGCGGTGGAAACTAGTCAAAGTGTAAAAATTACGGACTTAAATTGAAACTAGGATTTCATCTTTAAAAAAAAAAAACATCTGGCATCCAACATTCCCATAGCTCATCACACATACTCTCTCTGTTACTGAATATGAAATTAATATTTTTATTCATTGCTGAACTATATGTTCCCAGTACAAAAGTAAAGAGTAACGTATTGTAAACAAAGTTGACAAGGTACCAGTGCAGAAAAAAGTACTTACTTGACTGATCATTCAAAACATAAAAAAAAAATACCAGACTATGTGAAAACTGACTCTTACTGATCATTTTCCACCCCTTAGAGGGTTGCCAAAGTTATGCCTAAGTGGTAAACTTTATATAGGTCCGTCTCTACCAGTTTGTAGTCTTGACTGGAAAACCACTTACCATGCTTCAGTGTCCGCAACTATGCAAACGGATTCAGAGACTTCCTGGTCCCACACACCATGCGAAGCAGAGAGAACCAGCTCTCGCCGCAGTTTATGCTCCCAGCCTGGTGACTGTGTACACCCCTGGATTATCAAGTCAGGGATGAAGTGGTCAGACGTACTCCCAAATAACGAGCTTGCGAAGTTAGGTATCCTCTTTTTGCACGAGTCTACGGCACATCTGTTATGGGTGAAACAACAAAAAATATTAATTACCTTTCCTTTCATACATTAGCTGTACAAATCTTATCAAAATACAGGCTTCATAAAAATGTTATGTTGATTATACATGCTTCTTTCATATCTTTATTCTTTAAAATTGAATATTTTTATTACTGTACAGGGTATCTATGAAAGAATTCAGGGGTTTTGAAGCTAAATATTTTATTAAAAACTGAAACTCGGGAAAAAGTAAATACATATTTTTGAAGGTAATGTTATCAAGTTTTGTTTACAATTTAGTAAATTCCAATGTGTGCCCCGTTTGTAGCACGGCACACATCCAAACGATAATCAACTTCTTGCCAGCATGTCTTGTGTGATGGTTGCCACAGATGCGATAATTCTTTGCCTTAGGTGGTTGACATCTTGAATCTTCTCCGCATAAACCATGTTCTTTACATGTCCCCATAAGAAAAAGTCTAAGGGAGTAAGGTCCGGACTTCTTGGAGGCCACGAAATAGGCCCTTTCCTTCCAATCCATATTTCCAGTTTCTTTAAACGCCTTAAGCCATTGACGAATGGTTTTGTCCGAAGGCTAAACACCACCATACTCGCATCGAAAGTTCCACTGTACAGTAATAACAGATCCAGTTTCTACAAGCCATATCACACACTGCGCCTTCTGTTGTGGCATCGCCATTGCACTGAACTGAACTGACTGTGTTCGACTTGGCTCGGCCACTTCTAGGTCAACGCTGTGCAGCCGTTGCCAACCTTTGTTGGAATAAACTCCAAACGGCGTGAATAAAACTTGATGAGCTACTGATTTGAAAGTAATTAACTAACCTGAGTTACCTAATACTGTTTGCGCACTATCATTGTTTAAAACCCCGTTCAGTTCGTTTAAATACATTGGCTGGCAGCTTGGGATTTCGCTGGGCCATCAAAAATTACCATGCAACACTTTTGTGCAATCTAATTATTCTGAGAGTAAATCATGTAAATAATTGAGAAGCAAAAATGGACACCTTTACACAGGAATAAACTTAATAGTCTGAAAACTACATAAACATGCTATTAGAAATATTTACTTTGTGTAATAAGTGTAGTTTTTAAATCAACCATTTTAACACTGAAATGCCATCATATATAGTGCTTTTTATCCTAAAATGTGCCTAATTTTTGTACCAAAAACTTGATCTTTTGTACATCATAAATATCTGGCTCTTAGTAACTGGTTTGACAAGTTTTGAGTTTTGGCTTTAAATCCACTCAATGCACAAAAAAGGCTAATCGGGACTGGACCTACAGTTTAAAGTGGGATCCAAACCACTATGTTTCGAACTATATATATGGAACCCGAGACTCCTTGTTTAGAAAGAAACATGAAAACTTTAGAAGTAAAGCTGAAACAGTATTTGAAAAAGCTTTTTTTTTTGTTGTTGTTATTGTTTCATTTGTATTAAATTGAGTATTCATACGTTCATGTATAACACACACACCCCTTTCCTGAATGAAAATACATTCACAAAATTAAAATGGTAAACACACAAAGAATTAAATAACCAAATGCTAATTACCTTGGCAATGGAAGAGAGATAAATTTTGGTCCCTTCAAACCATGGAAGACATTTTGTTCAGAATTCACAATACAATCATCCTTCAAGTATTTCTCCCTACAGGACAAGCAGGGTTCTTGATACTCTTCACTATAAAAGCCACTGTCTAGCTTCTCCAAGGACTTCGAATGATGAAAATGTCCCGAGGATTCGTCACTTGTCGACTTGTTCGTTTTTGCATTCGTCACACATTCACTACATATACAATTTGCAGCAGCGTCTGTACTAATATCACTCTCAGGTACGTTGGTATAATTATTATCACTACTCACACTGGAACTCCTGCAAAACTGACAATTCTTTTGATTTAATTGGTCGAAATTCCTTCTGGCGGTTGCTAACTTATTGCTATCTTCCAATTCTTTGTCGGAAGGTTGGTCTAAGTATTTGTCGAGAACATTCTCGCAATGTTCGAACTGAAAGCGCACACTATGGTAATCCTTCAAATACCTATTTCGCTCTTCAATTAATTCACTATCACTGTTAGAATTTGTTCGTTCTAATTCACACTTAGAATCACTATTTGGTATACAATCTCCGTTAGGTCTTTCATCCAAAAGAATCCCACAGTTTCCTTCTTCGCTTTCCATTTCTATCACAGATGCACGGACAGTCACAACCTTCTCGTTTGAGTAATCGACGGAAATACTGTCAAGCAATTCCTCGTTTGAAGTATCGGCATTGTTGCGGTTCTCATTGTTGGCCTCCTTGTCTGATGCACTTACATACTGTTCATGCACGCAACGATCATCTGTACTTTTAAGTGGCTTCTCATGCACCAAATTGACTAGCTGTTCATTTTCACCAAGAACGAATATCACTTTCTCACATTTATCAGACCTTGGATTGTTGGAAGGAGTTGCAATGTCATTGTTGTTGTTTGGCAGGTCCTGTAATTCGAAATCGCAATACCTGTGGTCTGAGTTCGATGTCGTAGAAGACCCTATAAGCGAATAATTACGTCGTGCATTGCTATTTTGATTAACGGTAGACGGACTGCCGCAAAACCTTTCCTTTAAAAAAGAAACAAATCTGTTTCGTGGAAAATCATTCTGAATACAGCACTTACTTCTGGAACTGTCTTCTCGAAAAGATTCACCGGATGAACGATCTTTTCCCTCTAATACTTCACTAGCCACTTTCGGAGAAGTGACAATGCCAGACGTCCGCGAGTTCTTATCGACACTATTGTCACTCATGCTTTGCAAATTACTCACGCACGAAGCAGTCCTCTTTATATTAATCACGCCGGAAGACTGTTTGAGAGTTGATTCATCCGAGTGCTTTCCGTAGAACCCGCACAGTCCATTTATTTGAATTTCCTTCTCATTTAATTTCTTCATGTATTTCGGGGCCATGTCCACATTACACAGCGTGGGCCAGTTTAGAGCACCTAATGAGGATTCTGTGTTCGATTGACACGTATCCACAATTTTAAACTCCACCTCTTCCACCTTGTTGCAACGGATGAAGTATGTCAATACACATAGCAGTTTGTCGATGAGGTCCCGCCTCTTTCCGGTAATCACTGTCTTGGCTAGTTTTAAAGGATTTCCTACGGCACCGTGAAGATCTCCCAGTTGAGCCCATAAAGGGTTGTAAGGATGAGACTGGGACAACGAGTCGAGCTGAGAAATAAAATAAAATGAAATTTATTGCATACTTCCTTAAGCATCAGCACTGTTATTTGTTTCAATCAAGTACTCAGGTGAGGGTCTTTCATTGTTTAGAGTTTGTTTCTCAAGCAGATTACAAAAAATTCAAAGGATTAACCCTTAAACGCTGGCTGTGACAGCCCAGTGTAGGTCTCAATGTTGGGGAGTGTTTTCAGCAGCAAATTAAAATTTTGCAAGATTTGAAATAAAATTTTATCTCTCAGAAACTATGAATGCTAGAGTTACAAATTATACCTCATATTCTTCAGTATAGACTAAGCTATAAACATATGCTTGAAAAAATTCAATTTTAATTAGGAAAAAAAAATTAACAATAATGAGTACAATATGTGTTTTTTAATGTTTGTGTTTTCTGTATGACATGTATCATCAAACCAGAATAATAAACACACCATTATAAATTATTGCACTGTTGTTATCCGAATTTTAACATCTGTAGTAGGGATGGGACCGATTAATCGGTACTCTATCGGTATCGGCCGATATAGGCATATCGGTGTATCAGTTTATCGGTAAAATTACCGATTATTTTACCGATCCGATATATCAATAAATATCTTATAATTTAGTGCAAAATTCTGCCATTTTGTTGTAATTTTTATGGACAATCTCCATGCCCTTGTTTCTAAAAAAGAAAATGACTAAATATTCAACTTCTTTTGCACTGCAGTCACCTTGAAACACACATTTATTAAGGAGATCAATGATCATTACAGCTTCTTTAAGGACCATTTCTAATTTTATATCGGATCGGTAGAATATTGGTTATCGGTATCAGTAAATTTTATATCGGTACTTTATCGGTATCGGCCAAAATTTCATATAAGCCCATCCCTAATCTGTAGTGATAGGGTAGAAGTATTAGAACGTATTGCATAGTTATTCATGCCCTTACCACTGAAGCTATATATAATGAGTTCTGTAGGATCTCTGGCACAAGAATTAATTATTAGGAACGTGCAAAAGTTCTACCCGTTTTGACAGGTTACCGTTTTAGCGGAGTACCGACCTTACAGATAACGCTGCTAGTGCATGAATCTGTGGTCACATAATTGGGGAAACCTTAGAGCTGCAACAGGCAGTGAATGTTGACGAGGAGCTCTTAATGGACAGAGTAGTGTGTGGGTGAAATGGAGACGGATAAGGAACACATCTGACAATGTTTACTTTTTTTGAGGACAATAAACACAGTACTGCGGCCACAGCCTGCAACATTCAGCAAGTGTATGGGGCAGATGCAGTTGATGATAGGACATAGTCGTCTCTTATTTCGAAATTTCAGGGAAGGAGACTGAAGCTGTCAAGATCAACCATGGTCTGGACGCACAGCAGTGTTTTACGAAGAGGATCTTGATCAAGTTATAAGAAACAACCTGAAGCCAACGATAGTGGAATTAGCAGACACCTTCCAGGTACACAAGACAACAGTTGAAAGACAGCTCAAAGCGCTGGGTTTCAACACAAAGTTTGGCTGTTGCACATCAGCTGAGGGAACATCAACGAGAGGGGCGAGTCATGACTTGCGTATCCTTGCTTTCCCAGTACAAAAATGACCAGTTCTTGCCACACATTTTCACGAGCGATGAGAAGTGGATTATGTACAGGAATGTAAAGCGTCACAGGACTGTGCCGCATTTCTGAACCGTCACCATCGATGTCCAAACCAGAACTTCATCCCATGACGGTGTTGCTGAGTGTGTGGCGAGATGTCAAAGGAGTAATTCACTGGGAGGTCAAGCAACCTAATCAAATTATTAATAATACCTTCTACTGTGAACAGTTGGACAGACTGCGAGCAGAGTTGCGATCGAACCGGCCAGGCCTCATCAACTGCCAAGGAGTGATCATCCACCATGATAACGTCAGGCCACATGCTGCTGTCACCACATGCAAAAAATTAATGGACTTTGGTTGGGAGGTCTTACCGCAGCTGCCCTATTCTCCTGACTTGGCTCCTACAGACTACCACCGGTTTCATGCATTGCAGAACACCTTCGCTCAGAAAATCTTTGATGATGTGGAGGCTGCTGTGAAAACTGCCTTTCAACAGTTCTTCGACTCCAAACCTTACGACTTTTATTGGCACGGGTTTTATCTCCTATCAGCAAGATGGCACGATATCATTGATGGCTAATTTGGAAAGTCCTAGGTGTGCTACAGTTCGTTATCTTCGCACTTCTAACTGCTTACCAAAAACGGTTACAACTTTTGCACGTACATAATACTTTTTGCATTAATTAACAAATTATATGTTTTAAGGTCTAATTTCAAATTGTGTACCTTTCTCTTAGTTGGATTCACGGCTTCCTTGGACCGTATTTGGAGGGGAAAAAAAAATTGTGGCTCCAGAATTATTTTAAGTTTTGTCTACCACTAGTTACAAGCATTTAAGCATGTCTTAACACACTACACACTCATTTTGCTACAAAAATTCTTTCTTTTCCAAGTTTTCCGTATATTTTTAAAAAATATATTTCTCTTCTCTCATCCCTGAAGTAGGATTGAGTTCAGTCCAAAAATTCGGAGGATAAAACAAGCTACATGTTGAGTTTTTTCTTAATTTTTAATACATTGACAACATGTGGCATCAAATATCACTTTCTTTTTACTTGCATTGATGCTTCAAAGATGAATGTTTGTTTAGTTCTAGCAAAATTATTACAAAAAAAAAAAAAATTAACTTACAGACTGGAATTGGCACTTATTCTTTTCACACGGACACAGTAAGGATGTCCCAGGTAGCACTGTCGGTACCCAGCCAAGGTGATGCGTAAGAACTGCAGTAACAAGCGTACTCACGAAACTGAAAGAAGCAGGAATTAATTAAGTGTTATTCTGCATACATGGAAAGTTACGACATTCAACTAGTAAATAGGGTCTTTGCCAGTGGTACCAAAACTTTTTTCTTCAGGCCACCATCCATTTGCTTCCATATAGTACACCCCACACAGTATTCGTGAAAATTATTCGTTGATTTTGTGAAGATCATATTTTCATGAATACTGAACAGAAATACATGACATTTCCACCCTTTGAAAGAGGAACAACTTGCAGGTTCACATGGACCTTAAATGTACTCAACGTGCACCCAGTGTGTGGCATGACAGATATTCAGGCAGTACTTCCTTTTTAGATATAAATAATTAGTAGGGGCATGCATATTTCGTTTTTGACGAAAAAACGAAATTTGAAAAAACACATTGTAGTGTTAATTTTTCATGTTTTTGAAAGGTGTGAGATGCATTTTGTTACCATGTTTTGTCACGAAATAATGCGAAATGAACTGCAAAAAGCGAAATTAACTCTTAAACACGAAATTCAGGGTTTATTCACAGACGCGACACCTTCTGAGGTCTGAATTATCCTGAGAGTTATGCAATTCCCGGAATATTGATTAATTCTGCTGTTAATGTTGGAGAAGCAAAAATGTACTCTTTTACACAGAAATAAACTTAATACTCTGATAACTACATAAATGCGCTATTAGAAGTGAAATGTTAATTCTGTGGAATAAGCGTAGTTTTTAAATCAAATTTAAGATTATATTCACAATTTTAAAACCAAAATGTCTTTTTATATATCACTTTTCATCCAATTTTTCACCGCTATAACACCGATATTTTATTTTATTTACCGCTTTTGCACCTGAAATTGACTGTTTTTGTACCGAAATTTTGCTTTTTTATTTAAGAAAAATATGTGCCTCTAATAATTAGTAATCTTACACTGAGCAAAAAAGCTAGAGAAAGAAAAAAAATACACCTCAGTAATTCATCAACCTAGGCAACATACAGTGTGTGTGAAAAGTACTTGAAAGTATTCTAAAAACCTATAACATTAAAGTAATAGGTTTATTACGTACAGCGAAATATTATTTGTTACACAGAGAAAACTTTAAAATTAATGTTTCATATGGTTTGGTTCATTGCTAGATCTCCACTTGAGCACCATTCACGTTCAAACACTCTTGCAATCTTTGTTTAAATCAGAGTACGTATTGTGTTCCGACTGTACTCATCCAGAATGTTGTAAATCACATCACTTATCTTGAACCTCAGGTTGTCGAGATCAGTCTGTTTCTCTGCATACACCTGGATCTTGACATGTCCACAGAGAGCAATCACAAAGGCGTAAGGTCTGGTGACCTTGCGGACCAAGTTATGGGTCCTGTGCTGCATCCGCCACATCGTCACTCGTTCTTGGCCTCCCACTACGTGGCAAATCTGCTTCCTGTGGCCTTAAACTTTATATACCATTTCTGGATACATGTCTCCTCTGCAGGAGTTTTTCCAGACGTTGCTTGGAACCTTCTCCGCATCAAAACAAAAGAATTTAAACACATCAAAACAAAAGAATTTAACTCGCCATAACATGCACTGAGCTTTCCTCCCGCCATCTTGGAATCAAGTGATCGCATGATCACCTGCACAGACGTCATTCAGCAGTGTGGGCACAACAAAACTTTAGTAAATTTTCCTCTGTGTAAAAAATCAATATTTTGTTGTAACAAACCTATTACTTTGAAGTTATAGCTTTCTTGAATCTTGCAGGACTTTTGAAACACTGTATTTACGCATGTTTTCCTACCAATGTGCAAGGCTATGATAAAAGGCTACAAAGAAAATAATACTTACAAGTTCGTATTCTTCGTGTCCAAACTGGAGAGTATTTGGCCCAGATCGTTCAGAAATGCCAGTGCGATGGTGGACTGGTGATTCAACTCCGATATCAATGCAAGCCAAACAGGCATTTGCAGGCGGGTACTTGAGAACAGGTCAACTAGGGACTGAAACGAGAAGAAAATAAGATTCCACGAACTTTCACACACGATTAAGGCTGTTTTGATTATTACACCAATAATGTTATAAATTCTTGGTCACAGTACTTGAATGTTAACTGTACTGACTGACACACTGTATCATTTTATATATATCTTTTAAAGGTGGGAGATGCATTTTTCTACCATGTTTTGTCACAAAATGATGCAAAATAAACTCTTAAACATGAAATTTATAGTTTATTTACCGTTGAAGTCTGAATTATCCTGCAAGTTATACAAATCACAGAAAATTGAATATTTGAAAAGCAAAAATGAACTCCTTTACACAGAAAATAAAATTAATATTCTTGACAACTACATACATGCTGTACTAACCACTCCACCATGGAGGTCGGTGAGATTCAGTGTTTCTTAAAAAAATCTCTGGTACAGTGGGATCCATGAGTATTAAAGTGCAAATTGTCCATCACCATGTTCGTGCACTTTATTTGACCCAACACGAGCTTCAAGAATTAACCTTTTGCCACCCAAGGCCTTTTTCACATGTAAGCCTCTCTGTCCAGAGCCGATTTTGAGCAAAATACAGAGTTTCAATTAAATGAGAGTAGATCGGAGGCTAATTGCCTTAGAGAGATAAGTGATATACCGTTGTACGCGGAATGAACCAGAGATTCAGACTATATGATTTTTTTGCAAATTCGGTGTATATGTGGTGGGGGGAGGGGGCTAACTCTCAAAATTCCAAAATTTCGGGAAAAAATTTTTGTTCCCCACCCTCCTTTCAAGCAAAAAGAACATGACAGTATCGACATGCACATGGAAATGATCGCTAACATGTAAGGAACACAAAAATATTTGCATTATTATCATATGACCAATGTAACTTGAGTTATACCCCCAAAAGGAATTGTCGGCATGCCACTGATTCAAGCTTCAAAATGACTTTAGCTCAGAGACTATTTGCCCTGGAGATATGAACGATATACCGTTGTACGCAGAATGAATCACAGATTCAGACGATATATAATTTATGCACATTCGGCGAACATACGGAGGGGGAAAGGTTGGAAATCCTCTGAATATTTTTTTTAAATGGGGTTTCTCCCCCCCGCCCCCCCAAAAAAAGGATATGAAAAGTTCAAAATGCACATAGAAATTATCGCTGACATGTAAGGAACACAAAAATATTTGCATTATTATCATATGACCAATGTAACTTGAGTTTTACCCCCAAAAGGAATGGTCGGCACGCCACTGATTCAAGCTTCAATATGCAGCGGTACCTTGAAATGACTTTAGCTCAGAGACTATTTGCCCTGGAGATATGAACGATATACCGTTGTACGCAGAATTAATCACAGATTCAGAAGATATATAATTTATGCACATTCGGTGTATATATGGAGGGGGAAAGGGGGGAAATCCCCTGAAAATACTTTTTTAAAAAATGGGGTTTCTCTCCCCCCCCCCCGCCCCCCAAAAAAAAGTATATGAAAAGTTCAAAATGCACATAGAAATTATCGCTGACATGTAAGGAACACAAAAATATTTGCATTATTATCATATGACCAATATAACTTGAGTTGTACCCCCAAAAGAAATGGTCGCCACGCCACTGATTCAAGCTTCAAAATGCAGAGTTACATTGAAATGACTATAGCTCAGAAACTAAATGCCCTAGAGATATGAAAGATATACCGTTGTACGCAAAATGAATCACAGATTCAGACAATATATAATTTATGCACATTCGGTGTGTATATATGGAGGGGGAAAGGGGTAAATCCCCTGAAAATACTTTTTTTAAAAATGGGGTTTCTCCCCCCCCCCTGCCCCCCAAAAAGGATATGAAAAGTTCAAAATGCACATAGAAATTATCGCTGACATGTAAGGAACACAAAAATATTTGCATTATTATCATATGACCAATGTAACTTGAGTTGTACCCCCAAAAGGAAGCCACTGATTCAAGCTTCAAAATGCAGAGTTACATTGAAATGACTATAGCTCAGAAACTAAATGCCCTAGAGATATGAAAGATATACCGTTGTACGCAGAATGAATCACAGATTCAGACGATATATAATTTATGCACATTCTGCGTACATATGGCGGGGGAAAGGGGGGAAATCCCCTCAAAAATACTTTTCTTTAAAAAAAATGGTGTTTCCCCGCCCCCCCTGAAAAAAATGTTAAAATGCAAAATTTATGCAAATTTGGCGTATATATGGAGGGGAAGGGAGAAAAACCCCAAAAATTATTTTAAAAAATTGTCACTTCACCCAAAAAATGTCCTTGCACTTGGGCACAAAACGACACCTACGCACAACATTCACAGACGAAAAGCTAGAACGTAGTGAAAAATGAGCGCCAATTCTTGCAGCTGCTTGAAATTCTATTTTTATACAATGCTGGGTAACCCCTGTTGCCACTTGTGCTAAAAAAACAAAGGTTTCCTTCAGCACGCTTCGAAATTCCATTCTCACAACGCAGATTCAACAACCAATCTTCCCCCTCCCCCACCCGCTGCTTGCGCCCTCACGGAAAACTTTCATTTTGACATCAGATAATGATAAACAAGCTTCCTTCGAATGCACTTAGCAGGAGGGAGTGAAAAGCATTGCTTTAGAACAACAAAGCCGGTCTTTCTTTGTCGGCAAATATTTGACGTTGAAAAGAGCCGCAAAAGAGAAGTACCTTTTCCTGCCTTTTCCCCTCCATTTTCATGAAGACAAAAAAGATGCAAAAAACCATTTCTGTTAAATACATGTGTTAGGAACAATATAAAAAAATAAAATCGAAATTCTAGCCAAAAATAGAAAAGTTATAACGTAAAAACTACGACCTTGACACAGCGTCTCGATCGAGATGCTTGGGACAGTGAGGGTTACATTTGGGTATCTCATTCGAGACTCTTGGGCGGCAAAAGGTTAAAAGAAAACTCAAAACAAGCTGTTGACAACTTCTGCACCAGCATACATAAAAATCCATCGCTTAAAAACACAGACGTTGTAAGAGAAAAATTATTGAAAATAGTCATGGACAATTTGCACGATATTACTCATGGATCCCACTGTACCAATTTCCTGATGTACCACATCAGAAAATTCCCCCAAGGTTATTTTCACCTTACCTGTTGCATTTCCTCACAACTCTCCATCAGCAAATGCACAAACACCTCCTTGTGGCTGTAGGCCTTCTCCACAGCAGACTTCAACCTGATTATCATGTTCTCTATGAGGCACACATGTTCAAAGAAGAATGACTGGAGTTGTCTGTAAACAAAGTTCAAGGTTCTCATAAATGATTCACACTTTTAATTTGTTATACAAAGTTAAGTATTTCAGGTAGTCCAATTAAAAGATACACTCTGAAAGATTTTTATGTATGATCTTCCATACCCTGTGAAAATGCAAAATTGGATAAGTGTGTCCAACTATCAAATACAATGGAACCCAGATTATACATTTTTCTGCATTATACATTCATTCTTGATTGTCCCAACATAGCAAAACGTTATAAAATTTTCCCCAATTTTACATTTTGTAACATTTTTAAGTTTCATCAGCTTGGTCCCCTGAAAAACGTAAAATCGAGGTTCCACAATAATAATTCAAATGCTTTAAAATTATTGGTAACAAACCTAATTTTCGGTTAAAGCAGTAATTTTCAATCACACAAGATCATAACACATTCCAAAATTCTTAATGTCTTGGTAACCCTCACTACGTAAGCACAGGGTAGTCAATAATTAATAAGCTCTGAAGAGTAGTTAACATTTTTTCTTGAGTGGGCTTGTTTTGACGCCCTGAAACATGTAGTTGCTGTGGGTGCATCCTCTGTAGCAACCGAACATATGATTGCAAAATCGTGGCTGTGCTGCTAGACAAAGGTTGTTCTTGACTTTGGCACCAGCCCAGTCATTGTATCAAGAAGGAGAAGTCCTGTATTGTTGTTGATGTTTCTCAACTCACCATTTCTTCATTTCTCCTTCATTTCCTGATGGCTTCTCTTTTCTAGGAAGTCCTCTTCTCAAAGCCGATGTTTCTCCGTCCCAGCCCCTTCTATCACTGCTTTTTTCAGTGGGATCTTACCCTCACCCACATAGCTAACCCATCATCTTTTCTTCAGAGACCCTCTTTTCAAGAGCTGGTGATTCTCCCCCCTTAAGCACCACCTTCTCATTCCATACATATCTTCTTTATATAACCAATCCTATAACCCACCCTAATAATCTGTAAATCAATCTTTGATCTGTTCAAACAAATGAATCATTGGTCAACATATAATATCTTACTATATCATATTTCTACTAACATCACTCACCCTTTTTCATATGTAAACCTCAATACTAATATTTTAACATTACTTACTCATTTATCTCTAACAATTTACAATATGTAAACCTTGATGGCTTTGGAAACTTTGGAAACCAGAGCAACCAAGGTACCTATAAATCAAAATTAGTGTAATCTTAAATACCAGTGTAAACATTTTTTAAATTATTATTTAATGTAAAATGTAAAACAAAAAAATTAAATAAATTAGTACATACTAAACGGGGGAACTGAAATTCTGAGAAAATGACGTCCTGGTAATTGTTTAAAGGCACCAGGACATAAGTCCATACCCCCTTAATGTATGCGGGCTTCTTTAGGGGGTTCCCCCTTTTATTATTGTTTCCATGTTAGTATGTTCCCTGCTGGGCAGATAGAAGAATGGAATCTTGCAAGATAAAGTTCCCTGTGCAATAAAGACATATCTAGGGGATGTAGGGCGCACAGATTCTCGATCCCAGCCATTGTGGAGGGGATGTGATCAGCACCACACTCCAGCTGCCTTTAACCCCCTTCCCCCCAGGAACCCATTAATTATTAATTTGAGGCTGGTTGAGCCCCAGAGCCACTTTATGCAGGGAAAAGGCTGGAAAAATTCTGACCTTAGATCACACACACTGGGTCTCCTGTGTAGTCCTACCGACTAGATCAGCATGGCACGCACTTGGAAAAAGTGGTGTAAAAAATTGTGCTGCTGAATAAGAGTGCAAATGAAGTGTTTATTCCTGAACTGGATGATGACATATCTTGTAATGAATCAGATGAAATGACTAAGAAGATGTGAACTTGCCCCCAGTGCCTAATGATCCCATTACTTGGATAAATAGTGGCATTTATCCCTTTTATGGGAGACTGTGGAATGTAAATTGACTTGACAAACATAAATAATCCAATTCAATATTTGCATCTGTATTTTGACATAAATCTCATTAAGTCACGTTACTACCTACACAAATCTGTGTGCACATCATTATTTCAGTACACAATCATTACTTGCAAATCACAGAGATCACAATTACAAAGGTGTCACAACTAATGAAATGTGGACATATTTAGGAATCTTATTCATGACAGGAATTGACACGCACCCAGAAATAGAAGATTTTTGGTTAGCTAAGCCCTTTTCCAAAACTCTGAGTATAGTAAAAAAAATGTGTTAGTCACATGAAGAAAAACTACAAAAATTACTAAAAGGGAAAACAGTGTGTCCAGATATTATTAGAATAATTAAATCAAGAAGACTTGGGTGGGCATGACATGTGGCACGAATGGAAAAGGAAAAAAAGAGTTTACAGGATTCTTGTTGAGAAACGTAATGGTGAGAGACTTGCAGGAAGGCGAAGACGAAGATGGAGGGATAACGTTGAGATGAACCTAAAGGAAATAGAAGGCTTGTGTTGCTGCAGCCATAAACCTTTGGGTTTAAGAAGACCACAGAGTGAGTGAGTTAGTGTGTACGATACAAATCAATCAAAATTTTCGAGTTCGTTGCTCTCAAGAAAGAAAATATATTTGCATGCATTTTAGGTTAATTTAATTTAAAATATCTGCCAGCGTATTGGTGGCATTTAAAGGCTCTGTAAACAGTTAAGTGTATCCCAGTCTTCCATTACATTATAAAGCGTAGGAAAGTTTTAATATCTTTATACCTGAGTACTTGAATTCACATAGTCGTAGACACATTTCCACTTCACAATCTTAGTCATGGGATAATTTCCCTAATTTTTCCAGGTCAGTAATCTGACAATTGCGCAAGCTAAGGACATGTAATATGAGAAGATTAACTTTACAAACGTACTTCTCCTCCTCGCAATCTTCAGACAAGGTGATTATCACAGCCAAGCCCAATTTCGTCCTCTTGTTTGTGGAAGCTTCCTCGCAGCCTAGGTAGTCCTGCGCAAAGCACTCCATGCTGCCAAACTCCATCGAGGTGTTCACGTTCCGCAGCCACCTTCGCTGGAGACTGCTCAGGCTGCTGGACTGGGTCAAGTGGGACAGAGAGCCTGTGAAATAAAAAGGGCTTAGAAACTCTGCAGCAGAGCATTGGTACTAGGACTAAGCCGATGTATTGGTATTGACCAACCAGTAGTATCAATATCGGTTGGAATTTATTTATCGATACAGACTGATACCTTTCCGGCATTTTGGTCTTTCACAGGCCCTGCAAAATGCCTCTCCCCACTATCGTGAAGTCTAATTATTCGGAAATTATGCAAAATTCAAAAAACTTAATTTTGTTACAACATGTAATTCATGTTAAAGGGAATAAAAAATGCAGTTCATAATGAGAATACGTACACGAGTACTAAAATGATTTCTGTGAAATACAAGTAAGTACGAGGGGGTATGCAAAAAAAAATGGAAAAACCCTGCGCTGGGCGGAGCATCCATAGTACAAATTTTTCCTGCTAGGCAAGCATCGAGCAACTCATTGTGAGTTCAGTACACTCAGTGGCTTCGCTGGGGAAGGTTGTCTCTGATCACGTTGATTTTTTTCATAAAAGCAGTTTCGCTCGCACCTCGTTTTTTTGTGATGGCCGATGTAAGAGAACAGCGTGCGGCTGTGAAATTTTGTTTCCTGCTCGGGCAAAAAGGTGGCAGAAACTGTTGTGATGTTGAATACAGCTTACAAGGACAGCGCTATGGGGAAAAATCAAGTGTACGAGTTATTTTCTCGCTTCAAAAAAGGTGACATGTCGATTGATGACAAACCTCGTTCTGAACGTCCGTCTACTTCCAGAACGGACGAAAATGTCAACAAAATTTGTGTCAACTTATGCTCGAAGACCGACGACGGACCAATGAAAAGCTGGGGACGTTATCTGGACTATCTTGAAGCTCGGTTCAGCAAATTTTGAAGGAAGATTTGGGAATGAGAAGGGTCGCTGCGAAATTTGAGCCACCACGACAATGCACCTGCGCACACAGCCATCTCAGTGCACAAGTTTCTGGCAAAAAACAGCATGACTCTCCTGCCCCACTCCCCTCACCTTGCTCCATGCGACTTGTTTTTGTTTCCCCGAATGAAGAGGGACATGAAGGGACAGCAATTTGACAACATAGAAGAGGTGAAGAAAAAAACGAGGAAGGAGCTGTCAGCCATCACAACAGATGAGTTTGAAAAATGTTTCCAAGACTGGAATCACAGATTGTACAAATGTATTGTGTCATGGAGAGTACTTTGAAGGTGATAAGGTTGTTTTGTAATAAAAAAAAAAAAAAAATCCGGTTTCTTTTGGGTACACCCTCCTAAGTTTCGTGGAAATAATTTTAATAGTCACGTACGTCGTACATATTCTAAAGCAAAAATCTTGGTCAATTGATGCATATAATTAAGGGTGGAATATTTACACACTACTGTTAATAAATATTTTGAATAACCTTTAATTATTACAATTTTCAAATATTGGTATCTGCATGAGTTCAAACTGGTATCAGCTCAGCCCTAAAATTCAAGTTTTCTTGTAATAACAAGTGCTCAGATAAGTCAACTCTGCGAATGGAAACGATGAAATTTCCAATTTACTTGAGCAGAAGAACTTGACCATTTCTTTAAATGTATACTTTTCCTACTGTACCGTACAATATTCATAATCATAGTGCATACAGTGGAACCTGATTTACATTTTCCCATATTTTAAGTTTCATAAGCTTGGTCCCCTGAAAAACCTAAAATCAAGGTTCTATGGTATTTCATTTTTCATGTACTGTAGTTTTTTGTTTTCATACATATGTATTAGGGCAGAGACAATAACATTTTCAACCGATACTCATACTCCTACTAAATCCTACCGATGCTTCAAAATTGTAACAATTAAAAGTTGTTGAAAATTTTAATTAATAATGAGTGAGCATTACACTCCAATTATAAGCACCAATTTACCAGACATTTGTTTACAAATATTAAACAAATTACATTAGAATATAAACATACTTTTATGTACTCATAAAATACAATTATTTTCACATGATATTGGTACAAAATGAATGGAAACTATGAATTTTGCACAACTTCCTGGACAATTACACTCTGCGAAAGTGCTGTGTGGCATTTTTGTGAACCCTGCGAATCATCCAATTGACAGAAAATTATTGGCCGGTATCCATAAATAAAATACAACATATACCAATACCACTTGTATCGGCTGATACCAATATACTGGCAACAAGTTACAGTGGAAACATTCCTCGGTTTTACATTTTCATGCATTATACATTCAACATTCATGGTTTCAATAGAGAAAAATGCTATGAAATTTTCCCTGATTTGGGCATATTCCCATATTTTAAGTTCTTCCGCTTGGTCTTCTCAAAAATGTAAAATCGAGGTTCCACTGCATTTAAGTTTTTCTTTATACTATCACATGTAATTCAACCTCCGCGTCACAACCAACCCAAAACAAAAAAACAATACAATACTCACTGCCATGTGAACGGGGAGTTCCTATAGGCGATGCTTCGTAACTCGGTAAATTAATGAAACTGTTGAGGCTGCTGTTGGACTGGATGGATGCATCCCCACATATCCCGCTGTCCACTTCATACCTATATTGCTTTAACGAGTCCACCGATGGCACATCTTGAGGATGACTTCCTGCAAAGAGATCAAATAGCGTTTGTAACAACAAAATATTACAACTTTAATGTTGGACTAATGTAGTTCCTTTTTCTGCACTAAATATATCCATTAACGGGATTTAATTACTAAACACACAGCCCTGAAATTAGGTACGTGGCAGAGTTCAGGCTGTTGCCACATCGGAGCACAACCACAACTGATGCTCAAATTAGGCAACGCAGCCCAGTTAACATTGCCACGCAGTGCACGGGAATCTCCAACTTTTGTCCATGATCACTTTGTGGCACCAGCGCAATTTGGCCAAGCTACCTAATTTCATGGCTGCACATTTAGATCAGGGTGGATAAAAACCATGATTTCTTTTAAAACACGTTTAAAATGGCTTGTAAGGGTTTTTGCACCATACATATAGATATATGTTCTTTTCATAGAAAGGCTATTTCTGGTAAACGGTCCTGTAAAATATTTGGAACAGTTTGATTAAAGCAAATAAAAATGTATTTGGAAATATACATTTTTCTGTTTCTGATACTTTATGTATGGATCTACTATGGAAATGTTTGTTAGGGTGTGTTAATGAAACTATATTAATTTCACTAACTTTTTTCCCAGTGAAAATAAAACATTCTGGATGTACTACATAATTGTAAATTAAAATATTTTTATAGTCTTTGTAGGTGCTGACTTGAGGGGGGGGGAGGCAAGGCACTTTCTGCACCCTCAAAATTCATGTAGAGGGACACATTTTATTATGTATATTTACTAATACAAAATATTGTTTATGCCAACCTTGACACCCTCAAAATTTATCTTAAGTTTTATCTCTGAGCTGCCATGTTTATTTACAGTTTAATGATAATTACACTATTTATGGTTTAACATGATTAGCAATTTGTTTATTATTCTACACAAAATGTTTACTATTTGTTCCTATAACAATTATTGAATTTTAAATCAAGAGAAATTTACGTGCTTACAGTTCACATGTTACATTTCCTTTCGTTGAGCCTAATATACACCATTAAATGATTACGAGATTAAAGCACATTCACCAAAAGTGATCCTGATATCTACAAATTACTTACATACATTATTCTATAAATTATTTATTTAAAGTGATTTAAATCAAGTGATTTTCCTTAAACAATTCACCTGATCTAAATCTTGATTTAAATGCACTGATTTTTCACAATTCTCAAACAAAAGTCATGCTGAATTCAAACATAATTTCATGATTTTCTGGTGAGCAGATGCCTTGTATTTACTTCTTAACTTTCAAATTGAAAGTAAATAATCCTAAACTAAATGTACAAACTTCAGAAATGCTTTACCACGATTCACAAGCAACAAGGATACACATTAAATATTAAAAATATACAGGGTGCCTCAAAAGTAATAGCGCAAACTGACACAGGTGAAAGTACACGATAATAGAAGCAAAAAAGTCTCAGTAAACATTGGTCCGCAAACGAGCCGTTTTCAAGATAATTCCGAATGTGTCATTAGAAGCTGCCACGGACTTCATTGTCTGTAAACATCGTCCTAGTTGGTAAAATGCTAATAATACAGTAAGAAAAGTCATTGGAGATCTTATTGCTAGACTGTGTACTGATTGTATCCATCCTGTTTGATTCCAACGCCACCTCTCGGAAATCTTCTGTTTTGTAAAGAAAGAGCAAACCTCGGAACGCTATAATCCTCTACATCTCTTGTTTCCCCTTTAATACTAAAGAAGTGAGCCGAGGATTGTCTTATCGGCGCAGTGGAACGTAATGATCATATATTAGGTACTTAAATTATACAATTTAAACTTAATATTCTTTAACACATATTCTTTATTACAAATAATATTATTACTTATACTTTCCAAATTTAGTTAACTCAACAGTAATTTCTATGGATTAACGCCCAGTTAAAATAGTACAGTTCGTCCCATTTGATTGTCACCAGTCAGTAAGTAACGGCTACACGAGTCTGAGCCAACCGCAGCCCTGCCCAAAACCCCCCCAGCCAACATGACCCGGAGCAATCCACCTAAAAAAAATTAAAACAAAAACAAATTCCTTTTCTTGGTCTTTTAAGAACTCAAAATAACTATTAACTTTAGGTAAATTACACCCGGCCATGCAGGCCCCAAAAAGGGTGATAGACGGTAATGCAGTATACTCAGCCTGTCCAGCCTGTGTCCAGTTCGTCCAAAGTCTCCCCCAGTCAGCAAGGATCTGCCAAGCTAAACTTCTCGCTCGCCCAGCGCAGAAGCCTAGCCAATGGCATAACCTTCCTGAGTCACCTGTCTATTGAGTCTCAATACGTCATTCATGAGTAATATTACACTATGGGCTTACAACGTGCAAGGAGAAAGCACTTGGTGTTTACAAAATGCTATCAGTGACTGCTTCTAACCACACACTCGCACACATTATTAGCATTTTACCAACTAGAACGATGTTTACAAACAATGAAGTCAGTGGCGGCTTGTAATCACACATTCGCGATTGTGTATCTCTAAAACTGCTCGTTTGCAGACCCATGTTTACTGACACTTTTTTTGCTTCTATTATCGTGTACTTTCACCTGTGTCAGTTTGCGCTATTACTTTTGAGACACCCTGTATAACAGTAAAATAAAATAAAAACTTCCCACACTTACTTTGAGCACTTTCCCCATGGCACAAGAGACTTTCACTCATTGAATTAGTAGAGCTTGCACAGGATTCTTCGAAACTACTACTTTCACTGGAATTAAAAACAAAATTATATGTGTGTGAGAATACTAATTATTTATTACTTTTCTAAAGCACTCATTTTAAGTTTTCTAATGTTAAGTGCGGTCCAACTGGAGCGCAGCTCTTATTGTTAAAGATATGAAAAACAGCAGTGTATTGCTTAAAGATTATTAATGTTGTTCCTAAAAGTTTTGCATAAGCACAGTTGGATATTACAAAATGATACAATGAATGTTAATGTGGTCTTTATTCTTGTGGCAGTAAAAAATGACAGTGATAACCATGGGCACTTGACCCCTGAAATTTCTGGAAAGAGTTAATGTAATTCGAATGGTGAAATTGTAGACACATTTTAAAACAAAAAGTATTGTGTTCTGTGCCTTTCAGGCTGTAAGTTACAGCAACTATTATTATTATTAGTGCTCGGAAGTTGAAGACCTATAAATTGCCAAAAAAAAAGGAAAAAAGGACGTATAAATGTGATTCAAATTAATTAATAACTTCAGTTTTAATTACATATTTAATGACTAAAAAGTAAAAAATTCTGGTCATACGGAACATAGTGCAAAACAACTGAAAGCTTCAAAACAAGAGAAAGTTGCCACTTATACAGCATGACCTTCCAGACACAGTTAAAGGACCTTGTACCGTACCTGCTTCAGTCGTCCAAAAATGTTTTTCTCTCGTTTCAGGGATGGTTCAAATATATTTCTTTCTTTCTTTTTATTTCTTTACTACAGAAAGGATGTTTAAGAGGTGATGAACTGACAGTAAAAACATAGTCGAATGAAGGTGAAGTTGCAAAAAAAAAAAAGCTGTGAAGACCTTTAAAAAGGCCAAAAAAGGACAAATAAAACCCACCTTTTTTCTGGCCTACAATGACCCAAAATTAACATATATTATCTCGGGCCTTGTCTTCGGACATTAGGAAAAAAAAAGAATTTTTCCTCAACTTCCGAGCCCTAATTATTATTATTTGAAATAGGGTTACATTTATGCTTACAGTCTGTTTTACATTGATTATCTGACTATAAAAAAACGAAGCTTTTTGTCTTCCATGAATTAATATTAAGTATACAGTTATGCAAATTGTATATAGATATACAGAATATGGAAATTACAAATGTATGAAATTTTAAGAAAAACATTAGTAGTAGTAGTAATGTAATAATAATAACAAAAACAACAATAATAGCAGTAATAATATTAATAGTAGTAGTAATTATAATAAAAGTTTCCGTGATTCTGTACCCCCCCCCAAAAAAAAAATTCTGCAGGTTCCCTTGGTGGCAACCACGAACCTCTGCCACATCACTGCACACAGAGGTTTCATAGCATTGGGGACTCAATGACGATAATGTTATTAAGAAAATTTGTTTCCCTTGTTGTTTGGTGTTTCACCAGGGTTGCCACTCTATGTTATATGATAAAATTCAAGTATAATTCTTAGTTTTCATGGCAAACTTTCCAAAAAATTTAAAGGGTATAAGCAGATGTTTTCTCAATTTCAACCTTATGTTTTAGCGCCTCTCACCACCTACAAACACATACAAAAATATATTAACGATATAAAGGGGTGTGTGATTCCAATGTATCCAAAAAATTCTAATTCAATTAAACTGTACGTATATTTAAAATATTTAACAGAGACTTGAAGTACAGCATGTTCTGTTCAAACCTCCCACCTTTCAATTCATCATTGCTAAAAGTTTATGAAGCATAATGGAATGCGAGAGGTTCTAGACGAAAGAAACTCTAAGAATTTTATTGCATGACCTTGAAGTTCAGCATTCTATCACTGTGCAGCGCCACAATCACATAAAGCACAATGGCAACTTTGCAGCAGCACGCACAATCTGTATTCTGGTATGCAGAGACGAAATCAATCATTACAGTGCAAAGAAATTACCGGAGAGAATATGGAATATGCTTCATGCAATAAAATTCTTTGAGTTTCTCTTTCGTCTAGTACCACTCGCATTCCATTATGTTTCATAACCTTTTAGCAATGAAGAATTGAAATGTGGGAGGTTTGAACGGAACACCCTGTATATTTACAAACACAAGTCACAAATGTTACGAGATACACTAATGTACGAAAAATTGTTAATTGTACATAATTTCAAACTCAAATTTAACTAATCAACTTCAAAATATCTTATCTTGCAATAATCTTCCATCTGTCAGATAGATTGTACTAAGGTATTTTAACAAAACGCAGAGGTAGCATCGTCACCTTGTAATCAAGTGGTCCCAGGTTTGATACCTGGTGGAGGCACATAGTGGTTCGGATCCCACTTTAAACTTTAAGCCCAGTCCTGATTAGCCTTACTGCGCATGAAGTGGACTTAAACATCAACTGAAACAAAAACTAACGAAGTTAACAGATTGAGAGAATTCAATTTCATTTTCCAGGTAGTTTTCCTTTCCTTCCTGTATAAAAAGAAAACCTAATCCGTTAAAAACTTGCCTCAGGGCATTTATAGGTATGTATAAATTCAATGAGATATGAATTAATGAAAGTTGCAATTTTTCACATCTATAGAGAAAAATCACATAGAATTCCATTACCCAATAATTCACGCATAATTCCCGGAATTCCCAGTGAGAAGCCACTCTGTTCACTGTATGGTGACAGCCTGCGTATATTCAATGTTGACGGTGCATGGCATCAAATATAATATTCATGAAGAACTATGAAAACTTCTTACCTAGCACGAGTGTTGCGTCCTGATCTTGGAGAAAGGAAGACTTTGGTGCACAACAACCTTGACGGAGACTTAATCGTGTGAATCTTCAAGGTGGGAGCTTTGAACATCACAGCCACAGACCCAAACACCATTTCACTAAGGGCATTCACATCGGAGCTCGGTCGGATGTACTGCGAAATAAAGTATAAATTGTAAAAGCCTTAATCTTTACATAGTGTAATAAATATATCTTTTTGATGTTTGTGATGAATTTTAGCAATTTCATATCATTAGCGCTGAGATAAAACTGGTGTATTGTGCCAAACTTGAATGTATGCAGATTTATGTGCATTAATGTTCAGTGACAACCTTTAAAATAACATTTTGACACATTTTACATGCGTCTTTTTCAAGAGTTATCACTAGACCTGAGCCGATACCACCATTTGCAGATACCGATGCTTGTATAATTCCAGTACAAAATAACAAAGGCTAGTTACAGAGTCATACTAATTCGTCACATCACTAGGCACGTATTTAGAAATATTTAATTTTGGGAGCCAGTCCGAGCCAAGTGGCTCCGAAATATAATAATAAAATTGTTATTTAATACATTAATATAATTATTTGTGATATGAAAATTAATTAATTACTACTTAATTTCTCCGATTCGTATGGAGTATTGTATGTAACCACAGACTAAGAAACGGAGGAAAGACAAAGTTAGTATTATTTCGTTCTTTCTATCTTGACTTAAAAATATTGTTATCACATAAATAGTAAGAAAAGACTATAAAATCAGAGATAAAACAGCAAATATTCATCATCTAGCTTATGTGTAGTTAAGACTGCTAAAATTTGCGTAAAAACAACAGTCATGGCAAGGAAATTTGTCAAAGAAGTAAAGAATTCAATATTTATTGAATAACAAAAAAAATTATGGTACCTCTATTTGATGAAAAGTAAAGTTCCTTATAAATATTCTATGTACATTATTGTACGTAGTGGTGTACATAAATCTTTAGAGGGGCCTCCCCGATGGTGTTGCTGTTGCCTTGTAATCAGTAGATTGCGGATTCGATACTCAGTGGAGGCACATAGTGGTTCGGGCCCCACTTGAAAATGTAGGTCCACTCCCGATTAGCTTATCTTTCTACGTACTGTCATTCAAAGTCGTATGTTCCCAATGCAATCTCGGCTCAAATTATTGACCGATTTGCTTTATTTTTCTTTGCTTTTTGTGCCACTTTTGGCTAATTTGCGAAGATGGGGATGAGTGATGAAATTGATGAATGGACACTCCCAAACATCCACGCTCAGGCTGGGATTTGAACCCTGGCGTCGTAGGATGATGTGCTAATCACTCCACCACGGGGGCAGACTTTCGGCGAAAACAAATAGCCAACATTGGCCGATACCCGCAGTCAGACAAATGACAGAAGTGAAGAGGATAAGTATAAATTGCTGATTCCCCTTCGCACTGAATGCAGATAAACCAAGCTAATTTCACAGTGACCTTCATCCCTCTTTTCTAAAAACTCCGCAACTACCTGACCCAGCATTAGTGTGGCAGGTGGTTAAAAACGTTGTTATCTTACCAGCACGAGTTTCAAGCCAGAATTGGCAATGAATGGTTTATTTCCCACAGCGTTAACTAAGCAGTTACATGCCTTCACAGGCACATTTGGGTTCAGCTTTCACTTACTCATGCCTTTGATCTTGCCATCTGCTTCCCAGGAGGGTGGGGTTTTATCCAGAGTTTCTAGGAAAATCTATGGAACCTCCCATGCTGGTCTCCCAATCTATCACAAGGAAGGGTGAACGAACTTTTAAAAAGGACAAATGTTGATACGAGTTGTTGACTTTGGCTGCTCTTCTAGTCACTGAAAATCGATGGTATCGGTAAAAGAAAATCAACCGATACTCACCAATGTCGATACCACCGGTATCGTCTCAGCCCTAGTTATCACCAAATCGATGTACAGTAGGAATTAGTAACAATTAATTATAAACAATCTAGTGTCAAGTTACTAATTACTGAAAACCTAAACTCCTCATGACATTGTAGCCAACTCTGTACAATACAAGTGCTCAAGGTTTGGCCTATTTTAACAATGTTCAGAAGTGGTACAAGAGGATGAACACACTTAGAATATCAGAAATAATTGTACAAGTTAGGAGAAACTAATGTGCACACTTTGTGGTTGTACAGAGCATTAATTTGTAAAGAATTGTCATGAAAAATATTGTGTACAAATGCAAGATATGAAGAAAAATTGGTACCCTTGACACTCCGTACCACATCAAGAAAGTGAAATATTTTACAGGGTTTATGAAGATTTTTACTTACGTGGGCCATACTTTGCGATCAAATATCTGTTGGAACCAATTTTATAGCATAAAGCATCGAAATCTATCAATTAAAGAAAAATTCAACATAATTCTCCTGAGGTTACAGTGGATAAAAAAAAACCAAAAAGGTGGAAATATTGTGACAATCAAACTTAACAATTGTAATTTACTGAAAATGCATCAATAGTAACACCACAAGCAGGTACGAGATACTAAGAGCACTAAAATTTAACTACCTAACATATTCATGTAAGTTTGGAGGTAGGAAAAAATTTTTCAGTACAAAATTCCTGTTCAGTGTGTGCTGTAGGCATGCGCAGAATTCCATTCATGTAGAAAATGGAAGTGTATCATGATCATATTGGAATTACACAGTCAGAAGTTAGGCCATGTGAGATGTGTGTGTGGAATTCTGTGCATGGTGTTACTTTGAGTGTTGTTTATGAATTTTGCACTTTATGCTAAACACAAACACTAAAAAATATATAAACATGACCATCTAATACTAAAATAATAAATACCTGATAGCCATATCCATTGGATACCTCCACAAAAGCTTTACCCTTCTTTGCACTGCTTCTTTGTTGACTTCCAAACCGAAGCTTGCATGACGATAAATTGTCCAGCGGCACTTTCACCACTGCTTTAGAATCAAATAGAAGCTTCCTTCCCCTCCAATCACATTCTCGAAACAATAAAATCCTCACCTGGTCCTTATTGAATGAAAAGGGCTTTTGTCTACAAAAATAAGTTTGGTTACAATAATATAATGCTCATTAGTAATATTATACATGCATACGTACAGAATAATGTGCAACACACAGAGGTAGGAATACATTTTTTTTTTAAATCTGAGACACTGTATCAGTTATTCATATATGTTTGGTACTCACCATAGATAACAGTGTAACCTTATGTATGTATAGGTTACAAATAGAATAGACCTTGGCCCTAATCCTAGCTCAGTTAATCACCTATTCTTGTCCACTACACAGATTTATCATAGAGTAGTAGTTGCACGTACGAATATTCTAGGCAATATTTTACAAGAACTACAGGTATTACACTACTGTCTTTAATATATAGGTACAATTATTCTATCTTCGAAATATAATTGTTGACATAGCTGAGGAATTAATGGCTTGACATTTTACTATGGTCGTCACATGACAAATCCAGGTAGCATATTCCAAAATACTACTATTATTCGAATTGTCAAAAATTAGTCATATGTTTACGAGTAATTGATGACATGTATATTGGTAGGATTTTATTTGCTGACATCCCATTGGTTACTTCAAAACAATTTTATATCAGGTTCCTAAGCGCTTTGGTAAATTTACAACTTAATTGTGCTACGCCCTTATTCATGTGTTTGGGGGTCCTCACATGCTATTCATAAACGTGTGCTACTTTTAAATCAGTCACGAGACACCTCATGACGTCTTACGTAAACGAAGTTTACTACCCACGGTAGGATGATTCGAATTCAAACTTATTTCTCCATCTAAAAAATGTATGAAACATAGACACTATAGACTAAATAATAATTTCTCTAGCTATCTACATACTAATCAATATTTTCACATTACCCAACAACGTCATGTCTTCCAAATCCACAACTATTTAGCTTCTGATTCCCTTTCTTCGGTGAGAACAACTTGTTTAGCAACGCCATTTGCCAGGAAGCTAAACATTTGAATGTCGAATTTCGACCATAGAGTAGTAAAGTTACAGTTTCTTGAGATGGACTCGTAAGCGCTGCTGTCGCAGTAAATATGGGCATATGCGCATGATTTGAGTTGCTCAAAATTTATAATTCAACTAATGCATACATCAGAATTTTGAGGAGATAAGAAAGAGAGAACTGTCCTTTAAATGTTATGATAATATGGTGTAAATGATCTCCCAATTAGTAACTAACGATTTAAGTGTCTCTTTTTAACGAAAAATGTTGAAACATCACATCGCGGTTTCCATGTGCGATGTGACAAGTTATGCAGTAGGAGCTGCACACCAATCACGCAGTGTTGGACATTATGACCTAACACGTGGCTTGCGCTCGTTCTCCTAGAGCGCCGTCG
Organism: Lepisma saccharinum; assembly: GCF_977018435.1. Classification (NCBI taxonomy): domain Eukaryota; kingdom Metazoa; phylum Arthropoda; class Insecta; order Zygentoma; family Lepismatidae; genus Lepisma; species Lepisma saccharinum. The sequence continues at coordinate 71,350,976 of NC_139241.1, forward strand.
GTCACGAGTATAACAATGACCGACAAGGCGTGGGGAATCTAGTGTATTTATAAAAGTGTTTTATTTTTTTACAGGAAAGAAGGCAAAATTTGAGAAAAAAAAGTCCGATAACCACTTTGGTGCAGGAGAAAGGAATTGGTGAGACCACCCTGGCAGGGAACATGAAATTTTCGAGCCCAAACCTAAATAGCCTTAATGTGAGATTATCAGAAAATGAAGACATTTCCACTTTGACATGAAAAACGTTTTAAATCTATTCATTTTACTGCCATTTCATTTGCCACATGACCAGTTTTCCCGAAAAAACAGGCGACCATTTGTTTCGATGTGCTTCGAGCGCGAACAACTTTTGTTGGATTGGGTTCATCTTGAAACACCCATACAGTCGACTGCTGTTTACGTTCCGGCTCATATGCATATATCCATGATTCGTCACCTGTTACAATCTTATATACGTCTTTTGAAGCACCACGATTGTATTTATTGAGCATTTGTTTGCACCAATTGACGCGAGCGTCTTTTTGAGTTTTTGTCAAATTGTGTGGGATCCAACGAGAACATACCTTTCTCACAGCTAAATGATCATGTAAAATTTTATATATGCTGGTGGAACTAATGCCTATGGTTGCCTCAATCTCACAGTATGTCACATGACGATCTTGCAGTATTAGGTTTTGCACAGCATCAATGTTTTCTTGAACAACAACTGATTTTGGACGACCTTCGCGAATCTCGTCGGTGAGCGAATGGCGGCCACGATTAAATTCGTTATACCAGCGTTTCACAGTGGCAAAGGATGGGGCTTCATCGCCAAATGTGGAAGTAAGTTGATCGATGCACTCTTGTCTTGATAATCCACGTCGAAAATCGTAAAAAATCATCGCACGAAAATGTTCACGAGTTAATTCCATTTTATTGTTGTCGCGCAATCTCCAAGGCAACATAAACAACACAAATGAAGCTATTGACAAAACATTTGAAGTACGTTATGGTCAATAATGCCAGACGATTCCGTGCAAACGTCAAATCGCGCCTAACTTCAATCAGTGTTGCCAAGGCTCAAAATATAAATAGTGACCCTCGTATTCCAGTCAAATATATTCGAATCCTAAATTAATTGATGGGGGGAAATTTTGATAAAGAAAAGGTACGCAGAGTTTTTAAATTCCCTGCAGTAAACTACAGTTTTCTTCAGTTATGACAAATTTATGTATTTATCCTACTTTTACGTCGCTTTTCCGTCGTATTGTTTAATGGTTAGTATGTTATCTTCTCTAATGTCACATTTCTTCCCACTTTTGGGTAATCGCGACAATGTCTACGAGCAGTATTCGAAGTCGGGGTGCAGGAGAAACTCCCCCACCCCCACTGCCACCAACACCAACCAGCACAATCTAAGTATCACCCAACCTGCCCACAAGACGAGACGAAACTTTGGCCTGTCCCGTCTCATTAAAAAAAACATTCACTTTTTCCGTCTCCTTTAATGAAATGAGACGGGAAATGTCTCGTCTCGTGAGCAACACTGTATCCCCTAAGGCCTACTGTCCCCAAAGGCTCGAGCAAATCCTCCCTCCTCCACTAAACAACTTCCACTTCAATGAAAGGACATTCACAAAGGAACAGTCATGCCCAGCTCGAGAGTCAAAGCTGGAACATGTGAGATCGTCAGTTAAATCTTGAATTTTGTGTATAATGATTACAACGCCAGTTCATTCGTGGTAATTCTGAATCGGCAGTTTGGTTTGCATATACACTTATAAGTAGGATCATGGACGTCCGGAAGGGGGGGGGGAAGGGGGGCCACGCTCCCCATGGAAAATGAAAGTAAACCAAAAATTATGTAGTTCACACATATAATTTCATTTCAGCCACAAGAATATGTGTTAATTTTTGCATGAACATGATAAATTCAAACTGAAGAAATGTTTTTTGAGGGGACAACACTATTATGGATGAAAATGTGCCTTCTTTGCCCCCCCCGGAAAAAATACCTTGCTTGCCCCTTCCTGGAAAAAATCCTGCGGTCGCTCATGAGCAGGATAATATCCAGTTTTAGAAGGCTCGTAGCGTTGAAAAGAGGAGTCAAACAAACAAACAAAAAATATTTAAGAAAAGTTGTTTTGTCTTTATGATCTCTATGCACTGTGAACGTTTGTACGATAAGCCTTTGCATAAGTTGTCAATTCTATATTTTTAGAGACTTCAGACAAGAACGAGAATTGCCCTCCGAAACCGAGACGAGACTGTCAGTGAGGTATTTACAAATAAACACGAGACAGTGTATTTACAACTCTCAACGAGAACGAGACCAAGACTGCCATGTCTCGTCTCGATAGGATCCCTAGTGATGAGGTTGTGAACCAATTAATTAATGCGTTCGGGGAAAGAGATGAGGTAGCTTTTTTCGCAGTACAAAATTCAAAATATATTTCAGAATGTGATATAATGTTATATACATTATATCCTTGTAATAATTACACATAAACTTAGCTTTGAAATGTATTGTGCTACTGATGTAATCTTCTCAGTGTATTTTCTCTTATCTGCACAAAAATATTTTATCATAATTTGCGTAACAGAAATGAAACACAGACTGAAATTGCTTTATAAAAAAGAAAGTAAAAATAGGCATTATAAGTAAAGTTAAGAATGTGGAAATTCTTATTTTGCACTACATGGTTTATGGTAAACTTCGATAAATATAATTTTAAAATATATTTTTGAAAATATGGTCAGTAACCAATTTTGACTTGATGTAAACACGCACGCAGCAGAACTCTTTCGTTTATCTTTCACGTGAGCAGCTGGGATATTTAATAGAATAATAACCATTATAAAGCATAGCTTTCCCTTCCATTATCGTTCCATCTTCCATTATTTAACTCTACACAGATTTGCAAAACTGCTGTACACGTTGGCTCTCCGTGGGCTATACCCAGTAAACTGGACGCTCGAAGCAGACGACAAACGAGTTCTCTCTGAGTAGTGACGTATTAACATGGCGGGGCGTGTTTTTCAGGGCAACGCTTGCCTCGCAACTTTGGAAGTCTGGTTTTCCCCTTAAACTGGACGCAGAGAAACGCGAAAAATTGCAGGGGTCATTTTCCCAGGGTGTAGTTTTTAAAACTGCTTTAAAAAAATTTAGTGGAAATGTCCACTCTTGTCTCTTTGTTCTAATGCAATAAATGGACACCTTGATTGTTATTAGCGCAGTTCGGAAGTGACAATAGAGTATACCTTTCTAGAAGAAACACGGAAATTTTCATGAAGTTGTTACTTTTGCAACGAATTCGCCTTCGTTATTTTCGAGACTTTGTAGGGGCACCAATGTAGACGTGTTTAACAGAAAACTCTCGGTCAGCGATCAGTTAAGCAAACATGCGTGTAGACAATACCCTAGTAGCCGGCCCCTGTGGCGGAGTGGTTAGCACATCGCACTACGACGCCAGGGGTCCCGGGTTCGAATCCTGTCCTGGGCATGGATATTTATGAGTGTCCCTTCATCAATTTCATCATATTATCACTCATCCCCATCTTCGCAAATTAGCCAAAAGTGGCACAAGAATCGTGTTAAAATAAAGCAAATCACAATACCATACTTTATTATTATTTATTAGAACAGGATACATCTCCTAATTACGTTGAGCATAATATATTATACATACCAAAAAAGACCTAATGAACATCTATATACACAATATTTACACTAGATTATGCACTTATTGATGGATTTTTTCTTCAGTGTACTGTATGTGTCCGTGAATAAAACAAAGTTCTTATACCCCGACCACGCTATGTCCCGCCGCTTCGGGTTACCCAAGCAGGGGGACAGCGGTAGCCCTAATTGGCTGTTTGGCCGCAAGTTCCTTCGTAGGTAAAGGCGGCAACAGCGGGTCACTGCCATAAAAGCGGTCCACCTTTTTTGTGTGCTTGTTTACACTGTTGCAAATTTGTAAGAGCTCGGCGTTCTGATAATCGTGTTTTTTTCAATTTCTGTAGGAAAATGCCGACAACTCGTCTGTTAAATAAAGTATCAAAACACAAATAATATGAATAATTCTGTCAGTGCTATTCGTTTTAAATGTAAACGAGAACCTAATTTCCTGAAATGACAGACGTGTGATAGATCTTGTGTCCATTATATTTAATTTCGATGCGATAATAATAATAATAATGATAATGAGTGCATTTTTCTGGCGGTACGCAACGGCATCTTTTTATAGGTGAGAATTAAACTAAAAACATTATATTTTAACATAGGGAATGTGTGTGTCTACGTTGATGCAAGATCATTTATGAAGATAGCACAATATTTAGAGTAGTTCTTATGATGAACACAATAACAATAAACCAACTTGAAAAGTACCAAAATCTTTCTTCCCAAGAACAAACACTGATAATAATAATGAATACCAGTGTTATTGTAATATGCATTTCTTCTTATTATTATTATTTTACTACTAATAGTGTCTATTAATTTGCGATTGGCGTTCCGGCTATTGACTGAAAACACTTTAAGCACTGCCTGTCAATAGGCTGGGTCGTCAGTTGTTACTGAATATTTTGGTCAACATAGTGAGTGTGAAAAGGAAAATAAATTGCAAATAATGTACTTAATACATTGCTTCTTCAACTAATCATTGAATGGTCTGAGTGAAAATTTAAGTAAACTTTATGCACGACTGAACCTACAGTTTAAAGTGGGATCCGAACCACCGTGTGCCTTCACCGCAGTTAAACAAATAACAGTTTTTTGTTTCAAGTAATGGTAACTATACGTAGTTACTTTTTAAAGTGAGAAACTGCGATTCAGTTGATTTCTTTATCAGAGTTAACAGGTACTTTATACAGCAGCAATCGGCAAAATTATGTTTTGCTAGAGGGAAATATACTTAAAATTTTCAAATATATACATAATTATATATTACGAACAAGTTTTTTACGTATTTTCCAAGTATAAGGGTTTATTTCAATTTTCTCACCGCTCTATGTTCATATTTGAACATATTATCATAATTGTATTAAAATTAAAGTTCATTTTAGATTAAACACTTAAGTTATATCATATATAGAATTGAAATATTGTAAAAATAACCTAGCTAATTTTTAAAGCATGGGTAACTGTGTAACTTTGCAAATGGGAATCATACATTTCCGGAACAAGGTCAAATGATTGATAAGTTGAACACGTTCCGCTTATGATTCACGCGACATTTTGCCCTGAATGCTTATGGACAGAGATAACCTCTTTTGCATAGTTCGTGTAGGTCCATGTTTCGTATCACAATATGACCGTAGGACGTAGAATTTAAGCATTTCACTGAAACGTTGAATGCAACATATACTACATTGTTTCCCAAGATGACGTGAAAATAGAGGTATAGCAGCCACATTCATTATCTAGAGTCGTTTTCACGTTCAGAAGACACAATGGACTCTTATGGGCAATGCTTTTCATATGGGAAATACGAGCGCGCTGTTGTGAAATTTCTGGATTTACAAATTTAGCTTAAGTAAAATCGGTACCTGCAGTTTTTCAGGAAATTTTGTAGAGAATACGATGGTGAACACAAAAAACTGGTAACTTGCTTACATAATTTTAGATAAATTAAAGACGCAAATTTTCTGTGAAAACACAATTTTTACATTGTTTTCATTCCTAACGTTGAAACATGCCGTAAAATTGAAGCATTCATTATTTAAAAAATTGACACTGTTTTTTAATTGTCATAGGTGATGGTGGTACTCAAAATTTATCAATACTTTAAAGCATATTTGCATTAAAAAATATTCAAATAAAGTATGTGGAGATTTTTTATATTCGCGCAGAAGAAAATGTAGTCGCTGGCCATTTTTTGTTCTGTAATTCCAAGTAAAAACTTCCAGCGACAAAGTTGTGGAGAAAATAATGAAATTATTTTTTATAACCACTCAAAGGTTCCCAGAAATATTACTTCCATGCATTTGGAGTTTCTTTTTAATACGAACCGCGCGCGAAGTAAAGAGACGTTGTCTGGCCATTTTGAGCTGGCTCACCGCAGCATTCCGGCTAATCACCACCACGTTTTCGAGTTGTTATTTTATTTCCATTCAGTAAAAATATGAACGTCATGCAGTTTGTTATAATAGAATTGAAATTACTTAAATTTAATAATTGACAATTATTTCCAATGCTGCTGTTGTGAGCAACATTAGTTCTGTCGCAAATACACGTTCTTTTTGTTTACATTACTGTCGACATTAATACTGAAATGAAGATCACCTTTCAGTTTCCAACTTACACATAAATTCATAGACATCATATTAACCTTTGAAAGGCTTTCCAACACGTGACAAAATATGGGGCTTCAAGATAGAAATATGACATGCCTTGCTTGAGTCATTCACGTCTTATCAGTTCACGTGGGCCATAACTCATTTGTTTGTTTGGGTTGCAACTTGAATCTAACCCATGTGCCAGGTTCCCCTTACTTGAGTGAGTGAGTGCTTTGGTCTGTTTAGACTTTCTCCCTCTCTCGAAAAAGTGTATTCAGTTGTGTGAGCCCTCAGTGATTTTTACTTTTTTAAGTGATTTCTGAAGTGTCATATTCGTGCATTACACTCGCGTGTGTAGTCATCGCAATGGATCATTGTAAAAAGGGTAACTGTAACGTTCACAGTATAATATTAATATTAATAATTACATATAATTATCATTATATATACAAAATATGTAACACCTTCATTGTGAAGGAAGGTTATCATTTCCCGGCGACATGAGCTAGCGCTGTATTGGCAACACTGTGCGGTTTCTCCATAAGCGCCGTTGTGTCTTCTGAACGTGAAAACGACAATAGTTAAAACCACTAAAATTTGTGTTTCTAGTGCAAAGTAAAACAATGTCGACAGGCTATATACTTAAATAGAAAAACGCAACATTGTAACAAAACAAAAAGGTTATTACTCCCAGATGACGAAAAATGAGGCTTCTATTATGTTTAATACAAATTATTATTATTTTGCCTTATCATCCTAATTGAATCCTACCTTTATGAACGTTCAGAGAAAATAATCAGGGGCGCCGAAACGGGGGTGCCCCCTTCCAAACTTCACTTGGGCCCCCCTTGTAAGGGTCCCAATGTATACATTTTAACATTTTGGAACAACATATTATTTATGTGATGAAAATCCCATAAATTAAGTGAGGATTCTGCGTGAAAACCTTTTACGAGGTCCTTATCTCCTCAATTTTCTAATTCGAATTATTTCTTCTATTTATGATTATAAAACTTTTGCATGCAAAGAAGCAGAAAATTACGCAGGGTTCTCTTCTGAAATGGGCATATCAAAAATGTGGAGTTTATCACCCAGCCGAATCTTTATATAGCGTTTACCCCACTTCAGTATTTCTTATTTCGAGCACACAGTGAATTTAGAAAGAAACGTATGATATAATGTAATCAAAATATAGTTCATTTCTTATCCAGATAATAAAGCTTGATGTACCCTAGTATATATGTTTGTTTCCAGAGCTAGTTAATTGCGAGTACAATTTTTGAAAGTTTTTTCTCAAGCGTGTACCTACTACTGAATTCACCCCCGCAAACGGGAAAAGTCGGTGATCATGCTTAGCTTTGCCCCCCCCCCCCCTCCCCAAATATCGGAAGAAATCGGCGCCTATGAAAATAATATGTTGCTTAATTTTAGTGCTGAAACATCCATATTATTTTTTTTTCAGTAGTTAGTAACTTTACAGGAGTGTCCGGCAATACTGATATTTCAATAAATAAGCTGAGTTAAGTATAAGGGTATTTCAGTGCAAAGCTGAAGAAAAATAAAGAGAACAATTTTTTACAGAACTTATACAAGAGTGGAATTGAATGGCGTATTCTCCACATTACCACCTTTAGCTACTCCCCGGCAAACCAACTTATCTCATATATTTTTATAGAATACATTTAACTTTAATATATGGGTAATTGCTCATTATTATATATTATGCAAACTATTAAAACAAGCTTCTAAACCAGAATTTAAGTAAATTGTTTCAAGAACTTAAAAACTGGTTTATGTACGCCACTGATCATTTTCCATCGCACGCTTGTAGCATGGCTACTTAAAAGCACGTGGTCAGTTCCAGCGCTGCAAACAACGTTGGCAGGAGACCACTGCTTGTTCCTTTTTGTTTCTGTGCCACGCTTGGCAGAGGCAGTGTTGGCACATGAAGGGAAATTTCTCTTGGTGCTGGGAAATCTATGTCAAATTTTAGGTGAAAAGGGAGATTTTAGGAAAAATTTAGAAATTGCCGTAAAATCTGAAGTCCCCACTGGCGTTTTATTTCTATTGCATCTAATTAATCTAAATATATACGATAAATAAGGATTGTAGCGGTAAACCAGGTCAAATTTTCATAATATGTTACTGGAGTGGTTATCAAGCACCACTGATATTTCTTTGCCTACTGACTTCTTCGTAATCATTTCGTGACAAATCAACAAGGTCCTCAACCTTAAATGTTTTGAATTCACTTGAAATTTGGAATACTAAAAGGACCACCTGAGATAGAAACCTATGCAAAGTTGCAGATCCATATTTTGTGTAATTCCGAAATTACAGGAATGCAAAATATGCTATTTGGATAGAGTGACCATAATATTTTGACCCAAAAACGGGACATCACAAGGAGATCTGTTTACCCCCCCCCCAACACCTTTCCTGGAAAATGATACATCATCATAATAAATTAAATGTGATCTCCTGTTTTCAAAAGGTATTAATTATTATAATCTCCGTAAGACATACATAGCGTTTCTCGTTCTTTCTGATCAACCTTTATGCTGAAGATGAGTAATGGCAGAACTATTTAGAACAAGAACCAATCTTCTTGAGAGCATCTTTATTCTTCATCAATCTCTACGAAAACCTCACACTACATATCAGACACACAAATCTAGATTTTTATTTTGAGTTTGTGTGAAGATGCAGGAACTTATAACTCTTTTTGCAACTCCGTAAAGATACTGCATGCTTATTCACTGCTCTACAAATAACGGAACACATACAAAACATATCTTTTAGCAAGAAATTTCTCTCTTTAGGTAACTCCTTGACTTTTATTAAACGATACAAATAGTGACTTTTTAATAATATGGACGGGACGACCGGAACACGCCTCTGAAACAGGACTGTCCCAGTCAAAATGTATGGTCACCAACTTTTTCACACCTTGTATATTTTAAATTGCTCCGAAATCAGAGCATCTACATGTAGCAGTGATTAAGACGCTCATGATACTTGAATTTTATTTGCTTTTTGTTATTTGGCGTCGCTTTTGTGCCACTTTTGGGTAATCGCGAAGAGAGGATCAGGATTATATGATGAAATTGATGAAGTGAAAATCACAAAGAAGGTCAATGCCGGACTCGAGACTCCTGGCGTTGTAGCGCACTGTTCTAACCACTCCGCCACGGAGGTTTGGCTCCATATTTACAATTGCTTATGTAACTTTAATAACGATGTTACTGAAGCAAGAACCGGGCCTCCCCGATTGCATGGCGGTAACGTCGTCAATTTGTAATCAAGGGATCACGGGTTCGATACCCGGTGGAGGCACAAGTGGTTCGGCTCCCACTTTAAACTGTAGATACAGTCCTGATTAGCCTTTCTATGTATAATATGAACTTAAAACCAAAACTCAAACTAAGGTAGCCGAAAAAAAAGTAATGATTTATTTTACGTTAATCTGAAATTCTGTCCCGTGAGTGAAGTACTTACGATTTAGGTGAAATATGTCTTATAGGTTTAATTTTATTTACTAATTCGCGAGCGATACGAGACTTTAATTCTCAGTCTCGTCTCTTTCTCGTGCCAATGAAAAAAAATTGTGACTCGTGTTGAAGTCTTAGCACCACCATAATTTCATTTATTATACATTATGTAAAAGCTAACTTACTTGTAATGTTGTGGCTTTTTCAGGGACGGGATCTGTTGAAAACTTCCAGGGCTAGTTTCAGTTGTAGATCCTATGGAATAGACACCACTGTCTAGGCTAGAAAACCTCCCACCAGCTTGCTTCATGGCCACACCGTGTCTAAGCACGAGAGCCTTATGATCAAATAAACTTTGGACATCCGAAGGCAAGCGGTCATGTGCTTCATATCGTGTTATAGTCACGCTCTACGATTCTTGTGACTCTCTTAAGATATGTAGGTTGGACGAGAGCCAACCTAACCATGTGATTTTCTCTTTTCGAGGCGCTACCTGGTGCCAAACCCGCGCGGAAAGTCATTTCCTATCTGCAAACATAATGAATTTGCTTGCCATTCAGTATTGGTCTTATCTTTTTGTGTTGGCTCGCACCACATTATTTTCGCAGTTTCTAGCCAGTGTTGCCGTTTCGCTAGTTCAATTTCTATCTTCTCAAACGTATCCTGTAGCACTATTTTGCGTCGCGTAATCAATCTTACGTAGCACTTTGAGAGTTGATTCGACTTCTGATTTATTGTAGAAATCAGTGGCGGATGTATTCCAGGGATACTGGGTGCCTATCAGGGTTGTAGATGGATTTTTTTGTACGGTGTTCGTTTGAAATTGTAGTAATAATAACAACATTTTATGTAATAATACAGTCAGTAGCGTGCTCAGGATTTTCGTAAAGGCGTGTGTGTGTTGCGAAGGAGGGAGAGGGCGTTGCCTTCTTGTGAGTGCCTCTTCATCAATTTCATGTAATCAATCATCATCATCGTCGAAATTGGACAAAAGTGACAGAAAAGCTACGTAAAATAACAAAAATACACAGAATTCCAATATTGCAAAGACGGGGTAAGCCTTCAAAAACTTTGCCATATTTTTCTGCATTTGACTTTTATATTTTAGAAATTATGGTTCAATCGGAGAGTTATGATTGAACTCCACCAACCACCCTTGGGTGCGACACTGAATATAATGAATACTAAAAACTCTATTATAAATTAGTAACTATTATTATTATTATATTTGTCTGGAAACTTTTCTAATGGGTGAACCTTCTGGTGATCAAATATCTGACACAAGTAAATATTTTGTTTTTACGTTTTTATATATCGAGATACATAATAATCTCATTCTTTCTATTTAAATTAACATACGTCGCCTTCTACCTCCTGGTTTAATCGCAACGATGAGGATGAGTGATGAATAGTTGCAATAGTTGATGGGAGAATCACAATGATACACTCTGCTTTATCCTAAGCATGAATTTGGCTATTGTTGTTGTTGTTGATCAGCTTTGGTAACTTTAGAGGTTTGTTTGTAAGTGTACTTTATGCACAGAAAGGCTAATCGGGACTGGACCTACAGTTTAAAGTGCGTTCCGAACCACTATGCGCCTCCACAGGATATCGAACCCGGGACCCTTTGATTACAAGACAACGCTACGGGTCTCGGACTTGTACGAGTTGCAGGGGTGCCCATCTCCCCCAAGGCCCATGACGTATTCCACCTAAAAAGGTAGAACATTTCCCCCCGTTTATGCAGAATTAATTACTCAAATTATTTTTGTCAGACAAAATTTGCGGGAAAATATATTACCAGAGGTGCAACCACGATTTTTTTTTTTTTTGGCGGGGGAGCAAGTACCAGGATTAACGTACCAATAATAACATTAATAATAGCTTTTTATTATTATTATTATTTCTAGTGCTACTACTACCAGTAGTACAATAGTAGTATCAAAGACGTTATTATCCTCATAAATTACGCAAAAAGGGGGTAGAAGTCTGTGTTAAAGCATTTGTTTGGAACAAACGATTTGAAATATTTTTTGAACATCGTCAATTTCACATTAGTTAATAATGGAAATTAAGCACACAAACTGTATTTTTGAATGATAAATGCATTCTGAAGATGCATGTGTTACTTTCATGTACAACATATGTTTTACACATATGCAACATGGAGCGACATAAAATAGAAAATACATATGCAACAAGCTAACACTAAATTTTGTACGTATTCAAAGCTTATTCAATACAAATATACAACACATAGGCTATTATTTAAATACATTATCACCGAAAACAAGCAGAACGCGAGCGAAGCGAGCAAGAATATTTTTAGATCCAATATTTGTAATTGAAAACAATATTGATTTAATAGGGCGCAAATAATTTCACTGCACGCCATGGCATTCTCTCTTTTACAGCTTTTTTGGATCATTTGGCGCCCATGGCCGACTCCCACCGCCCCTAGCTACAGCTCTGAACTTGACGAAACCGAGAAAAGCAGATAATGCTAGCGAGGCAAGCAGGAAAATTTTACAAAATGAATTTTCATTTGCATAAAATTTGAAATCGAAGGGGTAGTTGCTCCTCTGTGCCCTCCCTGCAGGTGCCCTTGGCCGTCAATGTTTGTCCCCCCTTGCTACCCTAGAATTGACTTCCATCAAAGGTTGGGAAAGCAATTACCCCCTGTCCCCCCTATGGTTGCGTCACTGTATAATACAGACATATTTAAACAAAATATGTTTACTTTAGATACTGTAGGCTCACTGCCATTGTTAGTCAACCTTATTCTGCACAGTTTGTCTGCTCGACTAACCTTGTATTAATGCGAATACCACACCCTCACCCCCATCCATTCTAAAGGCATAAGGGGTGGTGTTTCATTTCAACCTTATCGCCGCGATCACCCACAAGTACGTACTATATATAATAACCAAAACTAAAAATCAATAACACGTCAATCAAAAGATCCGATCCCCCCATTGTGTGTGAAGATATATAGAATTGGTGTAAAATGTTGTCCTCCCAAAAAATTCCCATGACGCAGACGCGTCATGCAACCCCCCTGTTGTGCTCACCACTGCACCATATAGGTCGGCATCGTTCGTAAACTGTTCATCACTCAGGCACTATACCAGACGTTCACATTCTCAATGAACCTTTTGTTATGTACTGGGTCAATCTTAAACGAGATAAATAGTTTGTTCGGAACAGTTCAAACGGATCAATTCGTTGAAATGAACAGCTCATCAGGAACGGTTTACTCTAAAGAACTACTGAAGATGAACTATTTCACAAACCATTTCCTATTAAAAAAAGAGTCAAGTGACAGTCTTTTGTTTACAGTAAGAATCACATGATGAGCTTCATATGCATCACGAGTGCATGCAAAATATGGAATTTCTTTCCATAGATATATTGATAAATAGATGATACAGCTTTATCCGTATGAAAAGGAGGAATGAACTATAATCGCAATTAAAAAAACTTAACCTTCGACTGCAAGGATATATGCAACAGAACTACGCTGAGATAACGATTTCAAAACCGAGTACGTCAGTGCAAGGCCGCGTGTGAAATGTCCTTATGTAACATGCAAGGAGAAAAGCTATAAATAGGATTTCTGCTTCTGTCTATTCGGAAATATGCTACGTAAGCAAATAATAATAATAATACGAGAACCAATGAAGACACCGATATAAAGAACTGCGGGTAGTAATTGAATCGATCGCACGAACAACTAGGAATGATACCAAGACAAGTCATAAGTAATTTTTTTGTAGTAATTTTTCAGTCCATCCGTTAGTGGCAATAAATTTGAACATGTGCTGCGTGGTTGCATACGTATTCAAGATAAAGACCGTTTATCGAGAAACATTAAAATAATAGTGTTTATTAATGGTTAGGGGGGATGAAAAGTAGGTATAGGTAAAGTTCCCCGTGCATACTGCACCGTGCCATGGAGGCACATTTTTATTTGATGTGGGTTGTAGAGCCCCACACATTCTCGAACTCTGCCATTTTGGAGGTGATTTGGCCGCCTTTACCCCGCAGACGAGACCGAGACACTGCTAACTTTAGTCTAGATACAGTCTCTTCAACAAAAAGAAACTTTACAGAAACAGTTCGATATTCAGCCATGTTGCTTTCTGTTACACGTTGTTTTTTCCAAACAGAAGTTACATGGTAAAGGAAAAAGAAAAAGGTTAAGCATGTACCAAAAACCTTCATAAACACATTATGAACTTGTTCTTCCGGTCGACGTTGGCCGAAGAGGGAAAATTTTATTTTCAGGGGAGAGTATTTTACCTTTACAATTGCTCAAACAAATGCGTTCTTTAAAAGAGAGAGAGAACCCTGTATAGGAATTAATAAAAAATGAATTTCTGACGTCTTCATTGTTGCAAAACTTCGACCAGCACACAATTACATGTTACATAAGGCGAGCAATTTTCCCAAGTTGTCCAAAATGATCACGTCAAACGAATAATGTACGTGAAGCAACCACAGAACTATTCAACTTTCGTCCTCTTCTTTTCTTATTAGTTGCTCATGTTCAAAGCAGCCAACGTCTTTGAAGAAATAGATTTCTCACCGACCTAAATAGCCACTCGAAATCGGCTTGTCGGTTTGGTTATCAGGTTTCGCCGATTTTATTATCCTCATTTTTTTTGCAGCCGATGTGAAGAATAGAAGGAACCCACAGAAGCTCTGGACAATCTCGCTTTAAAGCTGAAAAAAACTAACGTGAAAACGAGCGCCGGCTATTTCGTACAGCACTTGAGCACAAAGAAACTTTTATGCTCAGTTAAATCTTACACAATGCGATGATACGCCAAGGGCCTGGTGTTTCGATAAAACTCGTAACAATTTCCTTCCTGCACATGGCTCCCCAACGTAGTGGAAATGCAACCTTTGTTTTCTTTCAAATTGCAGGAATACATGTTGAAGGATCAAGTGCTAGGCCTGTTTTCAAGGCACGTATAATTTCCAGCTGACTCAACACCCGAGTGTTTGCCTCGAAGGCCAGCCAGTTCAGCGAGGTATAGATTGTCTGCAGAATAGTCTTTGTGCAGATGTAGATGAGTGTGTACTAAATTCATTCTTCTCGGAATCGGGGATACTTAACGTTGAATAGCCTATGCCCGCAAGTGAGGATTTTCGTGGAAAACGGGGACCGTGTTGACATCGTGGAGTTAAGTTTTGTGTATCGAAACCAGCCAGCTCTGATTTGCAAATATTGAATGCGGTATTTGTTACCGAAATGGCCTGTGGATGAAAGGGGTCGAAGCTTTGCTAGGGGGCGTATTAAGCGATGCAAGACACCATTGAATGTTATGGATTTCAATATGTGTCCAAAATGCTAGTAACCATTAGTTCACTACCCACGATTCACATATCCCTGTTAGTCTGTTAGTGGGAGGTACGAGGTACAGATTTACAGTTCGTGCCCCACACAAAACTGTAGGTCCAATTCTGCAAATGAAATGGAATTATTTGAATGAAGAGTATTTCCTATCCATACCACACATTTATGTAAATTAGTAGCTGCGTTCTAGTCAATGAGCCGGGGTGTGAATCCCAGGGTGGTGACTTTAGGTAGAAATTTTAAATTAAATCATTCATTCCGTTGATGTATCTGCTTTTGCAACAGAAAAATGAAAGAAATGATGAGTGTGATAGAGAAACAGGTGGAAAATGAAATAACAAGTGAGAGAAACAGAGGAGTAAAGAAAGAATGTGATATAGAAACAATAAATGGAAGAGGGATATAGGGAAGTAGGGAAATAAAGGAAGAGACAGACAGAGAGAGAGAGGGGGAAGGAGAGTTAGAAAAGAAAGATAGAAAAATAAAGGTGGAAAAATGGTAGAAGAAGTGAGAAAGATAACGAGATAGACCAAGAGAGATGAGGGAGGAATATAGAGAGAGACAGAATGAGACAGGGGGAAACAAAGAAAGAGATAGAAAGGGAAACGGGCAAAAAATGAGATTAACAGAGGAAGTGAGAGGGAAGGAGAGATAGATAGAAAGATAAAGTAAGTAAGAGTTTGAAAAACAAACGAAAACTAAGAAAGATTAGGAAGAGAGAGAGAGTGAGAAAAGAAAGAAAAAGATAAATATGAGAAAGGTGAGAGAACAAGACAAATGATGGATGGGAGACTAAAGAAAGGGATAGAGTGAGACCGGGAAACAGAATAAGAAAGAGGTAGATAGGGAACGGACAAGAAAAAAGAGAAACAGAAGTAAAGAAAGAAAGTGATAAGAAACAAAATAAAAGGAAAGAGGTATAAAGGGAGAAAGACAACAAGTAAGAGTTTGGGAGGAAAGATAGAGATGGAAAAAGGAGACAACGTGAAGAAGAGACAAGTTAAAAAGAGAAAGGAAAAGAATGAAGTGAGATATAGAATGTGAGGAAGAAAGTGATAAATATGAAACGGTGAAGAAAGAAAAAGAGAAACAGAGGAATACGGAGAGAAGGGAAAAGAAGGCGAGAAAAAAAGATAAAGCTGGAAGAAAGAGAGAATTTTAGCAGCCATGATTACCAAAGCAGAACCCACCCCTGAGCCCACCCCGGAAGAAAATCTCCCACGACGCCACCCGTCGGAGGTGTTCACGTGTAAAATAACGTGCGGCAATTGTTTGCATTCGACATGCTCGCGGATACGAAAAGCCAGCTTAGATACGGCGATTGGGGCTCATTGTTCTAAACCTAACCTACCGCGAGCCGTAGCTAATGGCCGAATGATGACTTTTTGGCGGGCGTGTGGCATTCGGACAAAACCCACCGGACGCATGCCGGCACGCGTCTCGACGAACAAGGCTAATGGATTGAGAGATCAGACTCGACGCGTGTCGTGCGTGCGTCCGGGGTTTGTCGAATCCGGAGCGTTACGAATCGTGCGTAAGGCCAGAACGACATTCGAATGGGGAGGAAATAGAGGGCGCTGCTTTATCTCGTTAACGGTGAAATGCGGAAACTTAGGGATCGAATTGGGCACGAGTCGTTTTCATGCATCGGAGGTTGAGGAAGGTCGAAACGTAACGCGAGGTAAGGGGGAGGGTTGTGTAACGATTTGTCAGCTGCTCTGTAACGAATTTCTAAATTCTACTCAACAAATATCGCACATAAAAGCATGGGCTTCTTTGTATGGATAGTCAGACCATTTATAAAACGTAAATAGTGGAAATATTAATTATTATTATCACTGTTACGTTTATTATTATAATATAATAACCAATATAAACTAAAAATAAAACCAAGTTATTATTATCATCCTCATATCCTTGGGTAAACTCTCATACGGTTAGTGTATTGAAATGTATAGTTATGCCATTTTGTTATTAACGTTTACACATCTCGCCCAAGAAAAAGCTTTAAAAGATAGGGGAATTTTAGTCATAAAGTTTGGCCTCCGCCACAATTAATTTTTTAAACTGTGAGTTCATTTATACTTTGTATTAAATTATAGGATATGATAGAACATAACTTCGTTAATGCCGTTTACACTATTTTCTCGATCTAATGCATGTTTACTTTGGTTATTTCGTTCGCATGCTAACTAACTGAACTTTATTATGTTATTATCATAAAAGTAAAAAAAAGTAAAGTTTTCCCCTGTGCGTTGCACCACGCCATGAAAGCGCATAGTGGATGTGGAGTTAGGGCCCCACAGTTTCTTCATCACGACCGAAGGTACGGATCAGCACCGCGCCCATGGCCGCCTTTACCCTCAAGAGTTTCCTCCAGGTACCCACTTTATACTACGCTTTGTGGGCGCCGGAGCCGCTTGAATAGGTGGGAAAAAAATCCCGGCTCTCCCCCGCCGGGATCGAACCCGGGTCTCTCGCATGGTAGTCAGACGCCCTAAAGACTGAGCTACCGCAGCCTTTTGATATTTTCTGGTAACTTGAGATCAACGATGCCAATTTCTATGGGGGGCACGGGACGGTTAGACCCCTTCCCGACGCCCATGCATTCACTAAAGCTGCGCAACAACAAATTAACATTACTGTGAAGCTTTGCTAAAGTGTCCAGATATGTTTTTGTTTTGGTTATTTTACGGCATCTCTACCTGTCTAGGTTAATCATGATAATGGATAATGGCCTGATGCAGTGAGACAAACTCAATCGCTTAACCCTTGCGTCGTAGCTCAATGGTCCAAATCTCCGTGGCGGAGTGGTTAGCCAGCGCACCACAACGGCAGGGTCCTGAGTTCGAATCCCGGTCTGGGCGTGGGTGTTCTTTGTGAGTCTCCCTTCATCCATTTCATTATACCATCACTCATCCGCATATTCGCGATTAGCCAAAAGTAGTAGAGAAGTGAAGTAAAATAAACCAAATCAATCAACCAATAAATCTTAGCCTAGACCATTTCACCGCAGATACGGACTGTGGTTCAAGACTGGAGCGAGACCATGTTCTTGAGTCTTTTCACATGAGAGAGATTGAGTGGCAGCTCTGTAAAATCGAGACGGGAAGATATCTTGATTCTCTCTGTCTCGTTTCAGACTTTGGGAAACTATAATGTACAGTATATTTGAAAATTTACCTAATCCAAAATTGGCAGAAAAGCGAAGTAAAATATATATACCAAATTAATCAATCAATTTACCTAATCAAAAATAACTTTTCTATTCGACTTATTCAGACGTACCAAACTGGTATCTTCCTGATTATTTAGGGATTCCATATTTATTTATTTATTTTCACCTATAACAGAGCTTTGGCCCCAATTACAATAGGGTTACATACATTATAAACAATTCAAAAATTACTATTTTAACAATATAAAACAAAAGAATAAGAAAGAGAGCAAAACTACACTAATCATTGCGTAACGATATATCTACGAGTATATGCAGATTATAATTTTCCACTAGAGAATCTAATGTATTATTTTGCTTCTCTTGTAAAGTTTACTCTGAATTGTGTCACATGAACTTAACTTTAAATACACATTTGAAATGTTCTAGACCATCAACTTTGGGGGACTGAGACTGCTAAACCATCAACTTTGGGGGGGCTATGACCAGAGACAGCAAAACACATGACTTATTACTATATACTAAGTATATAATTATGAGTATTGTTAACATTTTTACTAAAAAGAGTTTCAAAAGATGTGCATGAACTAGGAGAGTGGATGGGACATTTGGGCTACAAATGGCTCTCACATGACATTCAGAACGAGATCATTGATATATTAGGTTGATCTGTTTTGCGCTCCGTGGTAGCAGATATTAAAAGTCGGGAATATTTTGCTATTATGGTTGACGAAGCTTGTGACATATCCATCCGTGAACAATTGACATTTTGCATTCGAACTGTAAATGAACATTTTAATATTTTTGAGGAATTCATGAGCTTTTACGAGATTCCGAACACTGAGGCCAAAACTTATAAAAAGGGAGGGAGTGAGTCATTCATTAATTTATTTCAGTGATCAGAGCTCCCCAATAATTTTGACAAGTCGGCGTCCCTGATGCAGACATTCATAACTATACACATGTATATACTCATATATAAACAAATATACATGCCCATGTACACAGTGTTACGCGCTGAAAAACATTAACTAAACAGAACCAACAGAACTCAGCAACGCAACAACGCAGAATCGATCCCCGTGACACCTGTCACGCGGATTAAACATTACATGAATTATAATACGGTCAGGATAAGTGCCTACAGTCGGAGTTACCGAGAATAAACCTAGGAGGATTTGATTTTAAGTACCTGAAATGACGTACATAATACTACGGTGGTTCTGAATATAGACATATATTAAAGCACAGATAAATAAACAGTACATCTTGCCCTCATTCTCTCTCTCTCTCTCTTTCATTCATACACACATTCCATGGCATATTGCGACAATATGACAATTACAAAGGTTAGATTATTTACTACTTTGACCATACTCTTGCTATTTCTTGGCTACATTGCCTTTTACAATTTACCGTTTAGGATTTTAAGTATAAAGTGAATAATTGTTCCTTGTGTGAACCCCTTTTATCTTTTCTGAAGGTATAAATATATTTCAATGAACTTTTGTTTGCTGTTAACATAAACTCTGATCTACAACATTGATTGTCCGCCGGAATACCGATGCCTAGTTATGCCCCAGCACTGATTTAAGTTATGCAATGATTTGATTTACGCAGATTCGCGGTAGTTTGGCGTCATCTCTCTCACACACGCACATGGTTGGATCTTACCTTCGCGGCATTCCCTCTGACCTGGGTAGGGTGAAAGTGGCCCTACAGTTTTGGAAGACGTCTGCACTCCATTGTTGCACTTTGCGGTCATCCTGGTTGGCGAAAATGGGTCTCCCGGCAGTTCCGTATGGCATCATCGGATCCTGGCTTCACTCGTTCACTTCTCGCGGTTTCCCATGGACACACATGGATATTAAATGTTATTAACTTCTGCTACTTAGGACGTTGTTTCGGACGATTGACACAGGTGGACGTGTCTGGCGTTATTCTCACATAACCACACGTATGTGCACGGATGCGTTGACGGCGAGGGGGAAACGACCTCCCTGGGTCTACTCTGCTCTACTGCATGGCTCTAAAACACTCACTCGAAGAAAAAAACAAATCCAGACCTCGAGTCCACGCGACTCTGAGCTAGGTCGCACGCAGCTCACACTCCGGTGGCGATTGTAGGCAAACTGTGTTTACGCTATTCCGAATCATCCCTTTTATTCCAGATTTGAACGAAGTGACGCTCTACCCTCTGTGTTCAGGTGTCAATTTATTGTTTCTGGTGCTTTGATCGTTGTCCTCCTATCCTGGTCAACGCTCACTCAGGTCCTTAACCTCTGGTAGCAGCCCCTCGTGCAGAGATTAGGCTAAATCCTCGGCTATTGTATTCGACACGTTCAGAGAGGCCAACTCAGTAGGGTTCCGTCTCCCATTGAATCCAGCGATGAATCTTTAATAATTCATAACTCCCGTATTTCTGTTCTGATTAGGCTCAAATCTTGGAATCAGTACTTTCATGATGTGGTCTTCCGCTGGTTAAAATCTCATCCAATT
This sequence comes from Lepisma saccharinum, assembly GCF_977018435.1. Classification (NCBI taxonomy): domain Eukaryota; kingdom Metazoa; phylum Arthropoda; class Insecta; order Zygentoma; family Lepismatidae; genus Lepisma; species Lepisma saccharinum. The sequence continues at coordinate 71,371,764 of NC_139241.1, forward strand.
CGGTCCATTGGTTAAGAAGTTGTTCTTTTCCTGCTATTCCCCATAAGAATGCATGTAAATCCGAATTCGGGCGAAAAACGGTGGTTGAGCAAGCTAGTGCTGGCTAAGACAGTCGCTAGACACCTGTATTCGCGACGGATTTTAATATCACCAATTGTAATTAATTCTTAATAACGGGCAATTAGGTTAATTACTTGTTACTCAATATTTGACCGTTATAACAGAAAAGTATAATTGTTTAGGAGTGTAATATGTTCTGAAGGACAGACAGGAACTGCCTGAATGGCATGGCGAAATCCAAGTCTCCACCGTTCCTGACTATTTCATTGTGTTTAATACATAGCCTTAAAATGGGCGAATTCTGGTGTACTGTTGAGTGGGTTTTGCCCAACAGTACACCAGAATTCACCCATTCTAACACTATGTACTAAACACAATGAAATAGTCAGAAACGGTAGAGAGTTATTTGATTACCAAAATTGCATAATTAAAAATAGTTCATTCATTTGTGACAACTGGAAATCTGAGCAACATGGTTGCATATATTCAGGATAAAGTTCGATTTTTCTCGAGGACTCGCAGCGTCGAAACGAGACGTCTAGCATAAAATATGTTATTAAGAAAAGTTATTTTGCCTTAATTAACTCTATACGCTTTGTATTAGAAGACATTCATTGATATTTTGCCGATAAATATATCTTCTTCAGAAATTCAAATAACATTTTGTAAACGTTTACGCACGTGTGATTAAAGTTCCTTAACAATCAACATAGCTTTAAAAGTTTGTACTGAAACAGCGTTCTTGTCACTTGTCCACAAACCATTCTTGTAGAGAAACACTCGTTCAGTGGGGGCATTAGCTCCAGGTAAACAGAGAAGAGACTTCAATATTTTAAGAAAATTGGAATGTGGTACATTGTTGATATTGAAATGTGAAATAATTTCAACCCAACAATGTTATAATTCATAGTAATGGTAGAGAAGGTCCACTGTCTGGCTAATACGACCACCTTGTACAGTTAATTGCAAACATAATGGTAGGCAAATTGTCCATTACTATTTGCATTGCTTTTATTCCGCATCCATGTGTTGTTTTAAGGAATGGAATTCTGTTGAATTTCAAGCATATTGACGTACAGTAAAACCTCGTTAATTCGGACTAATGTGTGGATAAGTTGACCGGTTTAACGAAAGTCCGGATTAACTGAAATAACCTAAAAGAACAGTAGAAAGTGCATTAAAACTCCGTTTATAGCAACAAAACACGTTTATTATGGGGTATTTAAAGGGCATAGGCCTAAATACACTATACAGTACAGTACAGCCAACAGCAAAGATAATGGTAGGCAAATTGTTCATAGCTATTTTCATTCTTTTCTATTCTACATTCTGTGTTGTTTTAAAGAATGCAATTCTGTTGATGGGAGGCAAATGTTGTTCTCTGCGGATTGACCTTATTATTTCAATTCAATTTCAATTCATAATCATCACATTGTGGGAAAGAGAATGGAGGAAATTGGTGATGGACAACATTCCTACCATTTCTTTTGCCGTTGGGTGTACGAAGTCTGCGAAAAACAGATTTTGATCAGTGGTTGACTACCTTTTGTTGGGAAGTTCTCTTGTTGACTTCTAGCCACATTTAAAACCTTGTATTCTGCTTTTTTTTTTGGCCTGTCCGGATTAAGCGAAGTCCGGCTAATCGGGGTCCGGATTAACGAGGATTTACAGTATTTATTTCAATTCATGATCATCATATTATGGGAAACAGATTGAATGAAAATGGTGCTAGACAATTCGCCTAGTATTTCTTTTGCAGTTAGGTGTACGTACCAAATGCATATTTCAAACCTTTTGTCGCATATTGTAAACAGATGTAAATCAGGAGAATAACATTTGCCCCAACAGGCGGGAGGGGCGCTGAATTCAGTGCAAGGAATACAAAATCTAGAAAGGTCTGTGTTCTGTGTTCATTTGTTCATCAAATATTCTCGTACTCTTTATTTATTAACTTACATGAGTGTGAAAGAGGCGCAAGACAAGTTAGAAAACAATGAACTGGCGTCGAAATTACGAGAGACATTACATTACAATGTTTTCAAAATGTGTGCACTGAACTTACCAACTTACTAACTACCCAACGCCAGTGACTTTGAAGCAAAATCAACAGAAACTCAGCAACACAACAATCTACCACAATCGTCCATCTCGTTCTAATTAACTAAATTCGACCCGGCCAGAAAATGGAAGCCATCGACCGAGTGCAATCGCCAACATCCCCAAGTTTGTTTTATGCAGGTTGGGTCCATTGTCATCCTGCTCCGCATCTGCCCGTGGTGACGTCACTTACCCCTCCTCGATATGAATTCGCTCCGAGCTTTCCGAATTGTCAACACAAAACAGAGAGTCTGCGCGTAAGCTTTAATATCAATGGTTGGCCATTGACAGGTCCGACCAGCGCCCCTACGACCGCCATTCAGGGTTCAGTCCAATATATCATGGCTCACAGCTGCTCAGTAGCCAAGCAATATGAACTCTGGATGAAGCCTCGCTTGCCATTGTACACCTTGTACGCTTAAACAATCGGGGTTAAATGGAAGAAAAATGGCTCTTGAATCTACAAGACGAGGGGAGCTAAACAAAATGTTGAAACATGGTTTTAAACAGTGGAGTGATGGATGGTTTATTCCGACGCCCACCCATATCTATAAAGTCAAACTTGTTTGTTGTGGGTTTATAAACTGGACGTAACTTTTTGCAGTTGTTGAGAGTCTGTGAAAGTTAGATTTGTGAAACGTGACGGTCACTCTTTGCCTAACATTGTGTTTCTCTACCCTCTCTCTTCTCATGTTTTTTTACCTTTCCAAATTCAAGTGACTCTCTCTCTCTGTTTCCCTCTTGTTCTCTCTGACTTTTCGTATCTTCTCTCCCCCTTATCCTTCACTCCTTCTCTCTTTGCTCACTTCTTTTTGTTTTGTCCATCTTCCCCTCCTCTTTTCCCCATTCTTCTTTTTTCTGCTCTCTTCTATTTTCTTCCTTCTCTGTGACTTTTACTCGTTCTTTTCGTACTTCTGTCCAGTAGCGTACGCAGTATTTTATCAAGGGGGAGTTTATTTCTAAAACTTTCTCCAAATTTATATTACCATTGTTTTATTATACTTTAATTAAAAATAATAATCATAATTTATTAATTAGTTGAATTACTACTAATACCACTACTACTATTAAGTAGTAGAGATCTACATAAATATAGTATTTATGAAAGCAATCACGAAATCACTTTATAGTTATTAGATTTTGACAAATTCTAGGAGCATTTTTTTTTGTTTATTTGTTACGAAATAATTGTCTAGTCAACGATGTGAGTCATTTTAAGTGTGAAGAAAATTCATAAAAACAAGAAAATATATTAAAATAAATTGAAATAATCAAAGTATGGAACTCAAGGGGGAGTTTATTTCTAAAACTTTCTCCAAATTTATATTACCATTGTTTTATTATACTTTAATTAAAAATAATAATCATAATTTATTAATTAGTTGAATTACTACTAATACCACTACTACTATTAAGTAGTAGAGATCTACATAAATATAGTATTTATGAAAGCAATCACGAAATCACTTTATAGTTATTAGATTTTGACAAATTCTAGGAGCATTTTTTTTTGTTTATTTGTTACGAAATAATTGTTTAGTCAACGATGTGAGTCATTTTAAGTGTGAAGAAAATTCATAAAAACAAGAAAATATATTAAAATAAATTGAAATAATCAAAGTATGGAACTCATCCAAGGAGCTGCGGTGGTCTGGTCGGTAGAGCGTCAGACAACCACGCGGGAGATCCGGGTTCGATTCCCGGAATTGGTTGGAATTTTTCAGCTCGTGTCCCCGCATAAATGCCCCCGATAATTCACATCTGGATTGTCCCTCTGTTCTTGCCAACAAAACTTTTTACAATAGTTAATCTTATTGTCGTTTGATGTCAGAAATTCAAACGTGGCGGTGTAAACAATGGGAAGGCGTACTGGTGGCTGTGTATTCTTGTCCGCCTAGCTTTTGATTGATTGATTGAATTGTTGTTTTAAGTCCACTTTATGCACAGAAAGGCTAATCGGGACCGGACCTGGGATCCGAACCACTATGTGCCTCCACAGGGTATCGAACCCGGGACCCCTTGATTACAAGGCGAGGACGCTACCACTGCGCCATCGGGGAGGCCCTCCGCCTAGGTTTTGTCTATATACAGGGAGGTTATTTCAGTCGTTCACCGCCAGAGTGACGGCCGTTCGGCGGACTCTTCATGCAACAGGTCCCGGCAAATTGCATTACAGGAAGTCCGTAACAGAAACCGCTTGTTTTCTAATGTTTCCACTTTTCACAATTACAGTTACAATTACAATTGAAATAAGCACGTAACTTGTCGCAAGGATTGCAGGAAAAGGTGCCCTCGCAATTACAAATATTTCTGGCACCTTATTTCTGACATCTAATCTTAGATTAGTCATCGCTACTTTATTCTCAGTTGTCGCGACAGCGCCTGCAGCTTATCGGGGGTTGGGTGAGTTGTCAGCCGCGAGAGGGCGCTTCATACTGCACGTGTCGGCAGTGATGCCAACCGTAGGGACATGTCCCTACGCATAGGGACTTTTCACTAAATTTCGCCCGCGTAGGAACGTAGGGACAGATTTTGCCAAATGAGGGAAAACGTAGGTACTTTTTTCAATCTTGGTAAATTACATTTTATGAATTAGTTTATCTGGATACTTTAGCGAGGAGGAGAAAAAAGAACTAACTAACAGATCTCCATCAGAATTTTGGAACATGTTCCTTTTTTAAAAACATTTCCACTCTCGCGAAAATAGTGCTAACATTGCCGCATTCTAACGCGGAAACGGAAAGAATATTTTCAATGTTAAGTGATACAAAAACAAAAAAGGGAAATAAAATGGGACCAAAATTGTTAAAGAATGCAGGAAATACAGCATCACCAACCAACATCTATCTCTTCACAGCAGCAGCATGTATGACTTCAAATAACATAATCAACAGTAAACGACTCAACGTTATTCATTAGGGGTGTGCTGGATTCTTTACTTTAAAAAGTCGTTAATTCTCGACGTTTTCTGCCTTGTAAGTTTCTGGAACTTATCGAAAGTTGTAAGTTTTTATTCTAGAAATGCAAAAACAATCACTTAAAGTGAAAATGACTTGTAAAATTCGAGATTTCCAGTGCTTCGGGAAATTTCGAACATTTCCCGTCCAGAAAATTTTCCGACTTGGTCGGGAAATTGCAAATTTTTCAGTCCTGAATGTCGGGATTTAAAAAAATTACCGTCCCGATCCCGTCCCGACCCAAAAAATTCTGTCCAGCACACCCCTATTATTCATTAAGGCAAGAATTTACAATACCGGACCCTTCTGTAATTTCTATGCTACGTCTTATACTCACGAAATAATTATTCGTGATTATTTATCTCAAGTTAACATGTTGGGGTGAGGGGGAAAAAATGTTCATTAACGTGTAGAAGTTGTAAAATAAGCTTTTCAATTCTCGCAATGATTCTCCGTATACAAGTATGGTAGCCATATTTGTTGATATGAACAAATTAAAATTAGTTACGCTGTCTACAGCGTTGCCACACTGTTGATTTCATACTTGGAGAGCATGGATCGTGTAAGAATGGCGGAAGAGAACAGTAAAAAAGTTGTTAATGTTGTACAGATTGTTAGGTGGAGTGTGCAGGAGGATGGCTGTGGGCTAATTAATAAACTTATGGATTTCAGTATATTGCCCAAAGAACGTGCTTACATGTGACAGCGACAATCACGATGTAGAAGAACTGATTTGATTACAGGTAAATTTGGCAACAGTACATCAATCATAAAATTGCAGGATACGAAAATGGCGTCTTCGATGATGAACGTTTGCCGTTAAAGTGCTACGAAAATAATATTTTTTATCGGTTCGTAATCACAATTACCGCAAAACCATTCAGGAATAGCCCCACTGACCATTCTCGGTAAGTTTAGGTTAAGTTAGGTTAGGCAAACATAGTTAAAATTTGGGCTCGAAAAAAACATGCACGGGTAGCCCAACAAACCATTGACGGATAGCCCCACGAACCATTCAGGTACGGTTAGGTTAGGTTAGGATAGGCAAACATAGTTAAAATTTGGGGTCGTAGTAATATCAGGAATGTATATTTCGTTTTTTAAGTATTGGAAACACAAAATCTTCCGGTAAATAATAAGCAATCGTGCCGATCGCGGACCACTCAATGTCACTTATTTTGCAATTTCTACACGTGACCCCCCAAATTTTAACTTCAAATTCGTGATTAGGAGGCCTCAATTAGTGAGTATGCGAAATATTACAAAAAATCGGGGAGAGGTCCTGTATTGTAAATTCGCTCCTTCATTAATTGTGGAAGCACCGAGCAGAAAGATTTGGTAAGTAAATGTGTATATTTTATCTTCTGTTTGCATGCTCATGAGGAGTTTTTTTTTTAGTCACTTTACTTGGCGTAGGGACATTTGGTCAGTTGTAGGGACATTTTGACTACGTCTGTAGGGACATTGCCGAAAAATGGTTAGCAACACTGTCGGCTACCAGACCTCAGTGTACGTTCATGTTCACTTCTGTTCATTTATCAGTACGCGTGTTGCTTATACTGTGTTATTGTAATGTGCTTACTCGTGGCCAGTGCTTTATTGTGTGTTAATTGTTATTCATTCATTACTTATGTCGTTAAACAAATATAGTCTTGAACATAGAGTTTTTATGTACGATAATTACGTGAAAACGAATTCTTGCAGAAAAGTGGTCAGGGATTACGATAGACAGGATCTCTTGAACCTAAGAAACGTGTTGTATTGCTGTTGAAGGAAGTCATTTTCAACATCTCTTATAACACAGGAGGTTAGTGATCATCATTATTATTACTTTTAAATATCATTTTACGCTTTCGGTTTGCTTTATGCGCCGGGATGTTGTCTTCCCTTTCTGTCAACTGAGGATAAAGTAGCGATGTCTAATCTAAGATTAGATGTCAGAAATAAGGTGCCGGAAATATTTGTATTTGGGAGGACACCTTTCCCTGCATCCGTGCGACAAGGTACGTGCTTATTTCAATTGTAATTGTAACTGTAATTGTGAAAAGTGGAAACATTACAAAACAAGCGGTTTCTGTTACGGACTTCCTGAACGCAATTTGCCGGGACCTGTTGCATGAAGAGCCCGCCGAACGGCCGTCACTCTGGCGGTGAACGACTGAAATAACCTCCCTGTATTACCCGCTTACAACGAACCAAGAACTTTCTTTAGTTAATGCTCATTGTTCACATACACAAAAATACATGTTCATTGAACATTGATGCAGCTGAGATACAAAATAACTTTTTTCTGTTTTAAATCATAGGTGCCTTCATATTTTATTTTCAAGAATTCGTGTTTATTTTCAAGGCATTCACTCTGAAAGGCGTGTGTTTGGAATGCTGCGCTTTTCTCCATGCTGCATGGAAATATTATTATTATTATTATTAGTAGTAGTAGTATTGTCGCAGATCTTTGACTGTGATAAATTGGCCATTTCTAATTTTCTCCAAAGCGTTATTCACAATATTTCATAAGCTCAACGGGACGGTTTACACCCCGTATCGTACGCCACTGCTTCTGTCTCCACTATTTCTCGAAGTTACTGACACTCTCTACGAGAGAGATTTTAGTGGCTTTTGCACGGAATGGTCAGTGACCTTCGCAGCTCCAAATGACTTAGTGACAGTTGGCAAAAGACTGGAGCTGGAAAGAGCAACATGTCCGATTGGAATCCAGAGTGTGTTTTTATTGATTTTGTGAAGACCACCATTCAGACAATGAAATATTTCTTCCCAACAGCAGTAAAAGAACTGGTTCTAGCAACTGATATAATGAAAAGGAAGTAGATAGGTCTCTCCTTCCCTGCATAAAATACACGGTGGTGCATATTGCATCTACCAACTTGAAAACAATTTCCCTCTCTCAGTTTTCAATATATCTCTTATTCTCTCCGCGTATTGCTCACTCTCTTTACCTCCTCTTCACATTTGTCTCTAATCTCCAAAATATTTGCATATATGTTGCAACGGTGGCAATACTTCTCGACAATAGACGAATTCATTGTCTTTCAACTCCGACTCACCAGAGGGGAGAAAATATACAATTACAGTTTATTTTTTTATATGATCCTTTATCAAAATCAGCACATTTAAATTCCATTATTGGGTATAATATACTTTCGACTTTCAGTTCCATTTATTTATTTATTTATTATCCTGCGCACAATAGGCATCTGCCCTTTTACAGTGCACAGTAAATGTCTTACATAGGATTTATACACATCAAAATAATATTTATACACTTTTCAGATATATATAAAAAAATACATATAGAGGTTATATATATCGTCCTTAAACATTACCGTGGATAAAAAATGAATCAAACCTTACACAATTACATTCATATATGTATGGGTATATATATACACATAAAGAAGGTAAAAAAATAATAATAGTAATAATAATAAGAAAAATAATAATAATAAAAAATTAAAATTTAAGTAAGAATGTTGTCCATTAAATAGCGTTTATACTCAGAAAATTTAGCAAATATGTCCAAGTGTATGCCCCTCTCTAACCATTCATTATACAAGCTCCACATTCTTCGCAGGGGAGCCATTTCTGCGGATTTTGTACGGGAAATTGCAAAGAGTTGCTTTCTTGATCGCAACTTTGGATGGGGGACATAGAAAGCTATTTTTGAAAGCAGAGAGGAAGAATCCAATTTGTCGTTAAGAAGTTTGAAAAGAAAAAGGAGCTGATGTATGGTTCTTCTGTTTGCAAGGGAGGTAATGTGTAATTTAATTAGTAATTCATTATAAGGTGTCATCTTGGATATGCACCATCTATCCTAAAAACTATATAGCGAGTGAACTTATTTTGAACTTTTTCAATAATATCTATTTGTTTACTGGTTTGTGGACATCACACTATAGATGCGTATTCTAATTTGGGCCTAACATATAGGTTAAATAATGATAACAACGCTTTATTTTCATTGAATTCTTTTGCAGTTCTCAAATGAACCCCAGTTTTCTATGCGCGTCATTAACAGTCTTTGTGATATGTAACTGAAACGATAATTTATCATCGAACACTACACCAAGATCTGTTATTGAGTTTGCCCTGTCTATCTGTGTGTGTGCTATTTCGTAGTTATAGTGTATTGGGGATTTCAATCGGGTAAATATTACGGCCCTGCATTTCTTATGGTTTAGATTAACTTTATTTGCTTTACACCATGCGTTGAGATTTTCGATATCCTCTTGTAATTTAATGGAGTCATCTTCATTGTGAATGCTCCTATAGAATTTTAAATCGTCAGCGAATAAGAGTTTCTCGGAATTTCTAAGCTGTTTCGGTAGGTCATTAATTAATATTAAATACAACAAGGGACCAAGATTAGAACCTTGAGGTACGCCTGAGCCAGCTACAAATTCATCGGAGCAGCAACCTTGATAATTTACGCATTGTTTTCTGTTTTTGAGATACGAGCACATTAAATCTACGAGGGAAGAGGAGAAGTTACAAAATGCTAATATTTTCAAGAGAATATCATGGTTTACAGTGTCGAACGCTTTGCAGAAATCTGTGTATATAACGTCTACCTGACCTCTGTTGTCAAGTTCGGTGCAAATGAAGTTTGAAATTTCTACGAGGTTCATCACGACAGATCTCTTTGGTACGAATCCGTGCTGGTGCGAGGAGAGAATTGGTTTTACGTGAGCAAAAAAGTGTTTATAAAGAATCTGTTCTAATAGTTTAGCTGGCGCAGAGAGTATCGCAATTGGTCTGTAGTTTGAAATTTGAGATTTATCTGATGTTTTTGGTATGGGTTGGGACAATTTCCATTTATCTGGAAATCTCGATGTTTGTATTACAAGGTTGAAGAGTATATGTAGCGGATATTTTAGACTTTCACCACACCCCTTGATTACGTAGGGGGGGATAAGATCAGGCCCTGCCGTTTTTTTAGGTTTAAGGTTCTTTATTGCTGCTTCTACTTCAGCGATTGATATATCCTGTAAATTTAGAGAAGATAGAAGGGCGTCGGTTTCAGACAGAGGGGTTGGTGGTTCGTAACAAGATGGTTCCTGTACGTAAACAGAGTGAAAGTGTATCGCAAACGCTTCGGCAATTGAGTTGTTGCTGTCGAGTTCTTGATTTTCATTACAGATAAGTTGTGCGTATGATGGTCGTTTTTTATTTCTTATGAAGGACCAGAATTGCTTCATGTCCCCTGTTTTAACACTAGCTTCAATGCTTTTCAAGTAGTTTGAGTACGCATCCTGAATATTCTTTTTTAGTCTAGTTCGTATATTTTTGAATTTTGTTGCATGCATTTGAGTATTCCCTACGTTATGCTTCATTTTACGATGATGTTTTGCTTTGGATGCCAGATCCCTTATAATCTGTCGCGTGAACCAACAAGGGTAGTGGCGGGAGGAGGGGGTTGAAAGAGGAATGCAATCATCGAACACGGAGGTGACGATCTGATAAAATTTTTCAACGGCAATATTAACGTCAGAGCACAATTTTAATTCTTCCCAATCTATCGAAGTAATTTTTTTATACATACTGTTAAAATCCGCTTTCCTAAAATTATAGCATTCCTCGTTTGGTTCCGAATTTCTTGTTTTACAACGTACATGACTTACTTTCAAATATAAAGTAGGGTGATGCTTATCCTCAGGAACGGACAGAGGTTCTTCTCTGGACAATGTTATGAGGTTCAGATTTGTTAGTACTAGGTCAAGCATTTTCCCATAATTATTCCTAATATTATTTTTGTTTTGCAGACCAGTTAGTTGGAGGAAGTTACATAATGATTGACAGGTTTTATTGTTGTTTAATGCTTTGCAATCTGTATCGCGAATTTCCGGAATGTTAAAATCACCAATTATCAGAATCGGATGTAACTCTAATTGACAGTCTGTTATGCAAAGAAAATTTAATGTATGCTCTGTACAAGGTTTTCATGTCCCTAAAGGAACCGAAGAAAACATTATATCTGCACAATTCTATTTCATATTGTTACATCCGTTTTCATTCTGCTTTTGATACGCTTGAATTAACGTGTACCTCATTCCTGAAATATCGGTACATATCGTGAGAGTTTCAATATGAAATGATATTTTTGAAGTCATACTTGACAAAAACTATATTATTTTTAATAGTATTGAAAGGACATTAGTACTACTACTATCGCCTTGTAATCAAAGGGTCCCGGTTCGATACCCGGTGAAGGCACATAGTGGTACGGATTTTACTTTAAGCTGTAGGTCCAGTCCCGATTAGAATTTCTGTGCATAAAGTGGACTTAAAAACAAACTCAAACACAAAACTACGACAATAATAATAATAACAACAATAGTTACTCAATAAACTTACTTTTGAGCCTCGCGATATTTTAGTTGTTATCAATAGGTCTAAGGTCCAATTCAAAGTGCTGGCAGTTAATTCGTCTGTATTTATTTTGATCTTCAGTCCGCTATTGATTAGTGCATAACGCGTATTAATGCTGTTACGGATTCATCCCCATTGATGGAACAAAATAAACTTGTAAAACGACGCTTTCAAATTACTAGGTTTTATAGTTTTTAATTGGGCTTTTGTAACAAATCGGAAATTTTGAGGTTTCTCTGTTTTATAATTGTATGTCCAATAGTTATTATGGTTGCGAGTTGTGGAGCTCCATATACAATCAATTCCGAATCAGTCAGATTACTGTGTGTGAAAACTCAAGCTTGTTATAAATTAATGTGCAAATATGAGAAATGGTGGAATTTCTTAATTTACGAATTTAAGACGGAATAGGTGTTTTTGTACAGAAAAATGCTATCATCGAAGATTGGGAGCTATAGCTTACAAGGTTCCTAAATAATAGGGCTAGACAGAATTCCCTGTTATTAGTATATTGTAACAACTATGAAAACCCCCTAGATAATAAAATGATGTATGTAATATGAATTAAATATGTAATGAACTAATTGTATCAATATTGGACGTTGTGCTGCATCTAGCCACTGCTCTGTTCAGCACTATAGGTAAAGGTACCCCTGTGCGTATGGGACTCCACATATTTTTGATCTCGCCCGGCCGACTTTACCCCCCCCCCCTTCACCCCCAGGGTTGCCCCCCAGGTATCCATTACGAGAGGCTGAGTGGGCCTCAGAGCAGCACAGAAACAGAGAAATGGCTGGAAAAATTGACGGACAATTGCTATGACGGACAACTGCGATGAACACAGTTAGAAGTGAAAGGGCGGGTGGACAGTTGCGATGACGTTTCAAATCTTCTATCAAATTGAAGGGTGGCTTAACACCCAGTACAATATCTCTTACACGAGAATAATGTGAAATATTTATATTTTCGGCTGGGAATTTGGTTCAATCAAGTTTTTGAACATGGGCTAAAGCCAACAGACACCTTTTGGAAGTCACAGTTTCCTCATATGTGCGAATACACTTTCCAACACTCTCGTCGATTTTAATGTCACGCTTCTTCCTTTTCTGACCTTCTAGATTAAGTTCCATCCACATGTACTTGATGTTGGCGTCTTCTGCTTGGCTCTTGAGACAGGCCAGAACATGATGAATTTTTGGATGCGGTCTTCCAAGCCACCTATTTATTTTGTTGTTCCAACCTTCTACAGCATTATTAGTAGGGCCCCGGACTTTATGTCCTATAAAACTGTAAAATATGTATGTAATTATGTCATATAAATTGGAAAATATGCCATGAAAAATTACAAATATGTCAGAAAATGCAGAAATATTCCCATTAAAGCCAAAAATATGCACAACAGTACTCTCGAATTTCTCCCATACCCGATAGAGTAGAGTAGGGGCTGTAATGTACCGAATGTTATTTTTACTTTTGACTGATTTTTGTGAAAAGCGAAAAAGGCAAAGAAATGAGAACGAAACTTCTTTTACTTCCCTTGCAACAATGAAAGAGAACATTTTTCCTCAATAATGTTTGCATGGCTATTAATTGTCGGCGGGTTAAAAAAAGTGGGGTATTATTGTTCTGTACTAAGAAAAGACGGCATCTTTCTTCCTGCCATCGACAATATGAACTATCCGTTGTGCTAAAGCTACGAAGAAAAAAATATGAAATAACCGAATTATGTGCGAGAGAATTACGAAATTATACAGAAATATGTCTTACTACAACAAAATTGAAGAAATATGTTGTAAAAACGCGAAATTGGTGAAATATGTCAAAATATGCTTTGGCAAAATTGTCTGTTTCGGCTGATTTTCATCAGATATGTAAAGATCTCACCCCAATATTAGATCCGAAGTCCCGGGCCCTAATTATTAGTTCTGTGGCGCCTTTGGTTAGGTTAGGTTAGGTTAGGTTAGGTTAGGTCCTGCCATCGCAATTGTTCTAGATTCGTCCAGACCACCTGACTCGGGATTCGAACCTTGGTCATCCACGTGGTAACCACATGCTCTACCAAATGAGCTACCATGGCTACCAGTTCAGCACTAAGTAACAATAAACGATTATTACTATTTTTATTTCATTACCATCATCACTATTTCCATTGAGCCAAAATTAATATTACTTTGAAACTTCTTTATCTCCGGCAATAGAAATGGGACACCTAAATTCTGAAATACGTCATTCCCTGCAAGCATAGGCGGAGTTCTGGAGGGGCCAGGGGGACATGCCCCCAACTTAAAAAGGACTAAAAAATAACACATTTATTTATTTATTTATTTAATTGAAACACAACAGGCGCATACCCAATTACAGTGTTCAATATGGGATGACACCATTACATAAACAAGAACATAACTAAGAAAATTAACAAGAAATATGAATGACGCAATATACATTTTACATTTAAAAGCAATTGTAAGAAGAAATTAATTATTAGATTATGATTAAGCTGCCATGATTAAGTTCAGTTACTACATTTTTGTTATGAAGCCATACCGCAAATCTTGAGGTTTGGCATGATGGCACGTGCATCAATTGCGCCGGAATAGAGGGTCTTAGACGATTTGATTGATATGTACAGTTTGAAGAAAGAAAAACGTAAAATGACTTTGTGTTGAGTCAACAGTTACAGCTGAGGCATCAAAGAACTTTTCAATTTATTTTTTCTAAAATTTCTGAAGCTTACTATTGTACCGTAACTTTTAAAGTAATACGAGTATTGTATCAATAAAAAAAATAACGAAATGCTAAATGCAATAATCTCACAGTTTTGCTTCTTTTAAAACTGACAACCAATATACTAATTAATATTTGTTTACTTAAGCGAGGAAATTTAACATTTTCAAATCTAAAAGGTCTAGAACTCAGTGTTTTTAAGTTTTTTTTTTTTTTAAATTTCCGGGGCAAGGTCTCCGGACCCCTTATAAGCTAGAGGATATTCAACAACCCTCAGGTACATCATATGCCCAGAGTCTGCCCCCCCCCCAAAGCAAAAGCTCAAACTCCGCCCATGCCTGCAAGGCGTTTTGTGTGTTGTCTGACTCTAAGACGTTGGTGGAAGTTGTCATTGAAAATTTGCTATTAAAATCCCCTGTGATATTGTTCCCTTGCAGGAAAGCGAGTATTTTAGGATTTAGGTGTCTCATTTCATTTTTATTGCCGTTGACTACATTTTGAAGCAACTCAAAACGAGAATTTTTAGCACCAAACATTCTTATTATTAAAGCTCGGAAGTTGAAGACCTATAAATTGACAAAAAGACTTATAAAAAGACTTAAAAATATCAAAAAAGGGCCTTAAAACGAAAAAAGGACGCATAAATGTGATCCAAATTAATTAATAACTTCAGTTTTAATTACATATTTAATGTAGTATAGGGTCGTATACACCGTGCTGAAAGCTTCAAAACAAGAGAAAGTTGCCAGTTACAGCGCGACCTTCCAGACAAGTTACGGTTAAAGGACCTTGTACCGTAGCGGCTTCAGTCGTCCAAAAATGTTTTTCTCTCGTTTCAGGGATCGGTTAAAATATATTTATTTATTATTTATTTTATTTCGTTACTACAGAAAGGATGTTTAAGAGGTGATGGTGATGATCTGATGATGATTCGAATTGAGAATGAGCAGTAAAAACGTAGTCGAAAGAAGGTGAAGTTGAAAAAAAAAGCCGTTAAGACCTAAAAGAAGGCTAAAAAAAGGACCAATAAGCAAAAAAACGCCGAAAAAGGCAAAAAAAAAAGGACAAATAAAACCCACCTTTTTCTGGCCTACAATGACACAAAATGAACATATATTATGTTGGGCCTCGTCTTCGGACACTAGGAAAGAAAAGGATATTTCCTCAACTTCCGAGCAATACTTATTATACACAGTACTGTACATAAACGAACACACTCAGCCTATTGAAGCCAATTAGACAGAGTGCAAAACTAATGAACTATAGATAATATAGCGGAAAACGTAATATTCGTGCAAAATCAGCGAAAATGGAAAAACGTCACATGGTCTAGTAGGGAACGTGCGTGCGTCATAGTCACATGACCTCCCCCCCCTAACAGGAAGGGTGCGCGTAGCAACAATCCACGCGAACCGTTAGGAAATTGGCCATTGAACGCGAGAAATTGACTTAGGCATTTGCATGGTTCCTACAAAGGCTGGACGGCATGCATTTAGGATAATCCCCCGTTTGACGGACGTTTGTTGAAGGTTAACAGGCGTTAAGGGCAGGTGCGACTTGGCTTAGCTGCTGTACCCAAGAAAAAGTGGTTTGTAATTGGGCCTTAGGCTGTTTAAGGCCAACCGCGGTACAAATAGAATGCAGAAAAGAGGTGGAAGAAGGAAAAACGGAATTATGGTTCATTTTATAGTGTTTCCTGTCTAAGTTTAACCATATACGCCGTAAGGAGATCAAGTTTGTTAAGGAGACTTCAGAATATTCAAGTATGAAGTCAAAAAAAATATGTATGGGAGGCAGAAATCTCTTCTACAACCAGGGGCGAGGGCCTGTCGCCGCCCGGAGGGAGCATACAACTGGGACGTCCCCCAGGAGTAGCGCAAAACCTTATTTGTAATACATAAGCGTGGCTATTTATTTTTAAAAGACTTGGATTTGCGTAGAGGAATTAATTGAAGTTAATTCTGCATAACATAAGAAGTACATTGCAAGATCATGTAGCTCATAGCGACAATACCTACAACAAAAGTGTTCTGTAACGTTAAAACTTAAAGTATTTTAAAAAAAATTAAGCTATTATTATTCGTAAGTAAACCCGTAAACACATAAGATGGCCATTTTTTATTGGACGAAAGTGGAAAATAGGGGTAGAAAATTGGTGTGGCCGGGGTGACAGGGTGAAAAGTAGGGGGTGACAAAAATTTACCTTGCCCGGGTAAAAACTTTATCTTGAGACGTACCTCTACAACTCTCGTCTCGTTTTCGTTCTCGTGACGAATTACGCGTATAAACACCCGGATAGATTTCGTTTTGACTCGAAATACTCGGTGCAGTAACATGTACATCATGTCATTGTACAACTTTCACATACAGCGCATTAAGGGGAAAAAAACTTTTAATAAGGATTTTCCGCATGACGCCTCGTTACGATACTACGAAAACTCCTGAATATGTTCAACGACACTGAACAGGTTCACAGTAGGCAGTAATGAAATAACTTTGCAATTACAATTAACAAAATATATGACGTACCTTTAATTAATCAGGTACATGTCCACTTCTAATGTCTTGGAATAGTAATTTGATTTTTGTTTAGGTTATATTTTCAAGTATCAATCAATATAGGTAAACCGACAGCCTTCGACACTTGGGGCGACACGCGATCACGTGACTCTTGGAAACCAACTATAAAAAAAAATGCAACCTTTTTAACCGAAACGACAGGACAAATTGTACTTGTCATTTGCTTGCTTGCGTGTCGTTCGAACTGGACCGTTTTCTCAAGGCGTACATCTTGTCGCCTCGGTCTGTTTCTTTCTTATAGACCGAAGGGGTCCGTGTCGCTTGTCATTTCGGTATGAAATTAACGTTCCGCTTGTTGCATGTCGCCTGTCGCTCCAACCTTATATGATCACTTTTCTTTATTGATGTTAATTAGGCGATTGCATTTATCTATTTTGGAAGATTCAAGTGTTTTGTGAATCACTGTTTGACGTTTTCGTTTGATCTTGTTTATGGGAATATGTTATGTTATATTTATTCATTATTCCTTTTGGTTTCAAATCATTTGTTATAGATTAAAGAAACAGCTGTAGTTGTAATCCTAATAATAATGAGTAAATTAGCTTAATATAGGCAAATAAGTAAATTAAGTCCAACTAATATTCACACCCTTTAACCTTTGCTTTAACTGTGAACCTGAATCGGCCACGACCATCATGTACTTTTGAATGCCTTTCTTGTCTAGATCGCTTACCTGGTCTTGTGACATTCATGGCCGAGGCCAACATTCAAGTACCATGCTTTTTGTCGTCTTTTGCTTTTCACTACCGGATATCTGATGCCATCTTTAGGCAAAATATTGAAGCTCAGCGTCAGTGTAACATGGCTTGATGTGAACTTGAAAGAGCTTTGTCATTCAAACAAACAATCACACCTCGGGACTGAGGTGATATTCTGCCCCAGCGAGTTCACAGAATACAGGTTCACACACGGTTTCACAAAAGGTTTAACTTAATGCCGGCAAGATCTGATTTCGGTTTCACTCTTCGCGAAGCAAAAATTTGTACGGACAATTTTTAGGCCAGGGATAATCCCAGGCAGCTGGTGGGTTCTGCAAAATTTCCACAAAGCATAAAACGCTTGGGTCAGGTAAAAAAAGGACTGGAAGAAAGACTTAGACATTAAAATGCAAGAGGGCACGGGTCAGCCATTTAAATCTCCGGTCGGGAAATGGATTTTTTTTGCCAATTACAAACTATTCATACTTTCTGAAACCTTACTTCACGGAAAGATTCGTAACAGTTACACACTATCAGGGGACGTTTTTGGGGGTAAAAAATGGGGAACCGTGCTCGAGTTAAATAGCATGCTGGACGTGTAAAAGGGGGAAGTTTCCCCCCTCCTGATAACTCCCTGTTACACCGCCAGGGGTCGCATGGCCGGCTGCAATGTACTATTGGAGCGGAACAGTTTGAAAAGGGGCCTCTTGGCAGCTGTGAGCCATGAATAGGGGAGAACTCACATCAGCATATAGGAGGTGGGGGGGGGGGGGAATAGCATGCGTGTTTAGTTGCAACAGGGGGTACTGCTAAATCTCCGCATAGAGAGCACCAGCAGTTTTGTCAAGCGTTGCTGATACGTTGAAACGATTTGAGGGTCGCTGATTAAAATTCCAAACATTAAACGGTATGGTTTTAGCACTGATTATTCGTAAGTCTTGCCGAATTAACCAGCATGTAATGCAGATTAAGCACATTACCACAACGAAAATTTTATTCCCTTGTTCCGAAACAGTATGTCTCTAATAATACTTTATACATTCAGGTACCATTCCATTAAAAAGTGCAATAGATTGCTTTTCAGAAAGTTTCGCTATAGCTATATTTATCATATATTGTTTTCATATAAGTTAATGTATCAATAACAAATGACTGCCCAAATACTTAGTGACATGGAAAAAAAGTGTTAATAATGACATTTGTTTAGAATAAAATGTAACAGACTAAGAATTTGACATTCAAAAATGGTTTTGGTGTGTAAAGGGTGACCGTTTCTCAAGAGACCCATTTGTCAACCGCACTTCGACGCAGTTCACCCTGGACTGCATTTTGCAGACTTTCGAGGCCCTGGCGCCTGCACCTGCAGCCAGGATAATCCTCTGTAGGAGTCGTGTTGCGTCTTTGTGATTGTCCGTTCATCTTTATCATAATTCATCCTCATCTTCGTGATTAGCCAAAAGTGGCAGAAAAGTGAAATATTTGTAAACGATAGCCTGATATGTTATACTATACCTCCCTTCAATTTAACTTTTATTATCTTCGTGTAATCTTAATTAATTTTTCCATTGTTGTACAGTGGGATCCACTAGTATTACCCTGCAAATTGTCCATGACTATTTTCATTAATTATTCTCTTACACCGTATGCGTTTTTAAGCGATGGATTTTTATGTATGCTGGTACAGAAGTTGTCAACAGCTTGTTTTTAGTTTTCTTTTAATTCTTGAAGCTCTTATTGGGTCAAATAAAGTGCACGAACATGGTGATGGACAATTTGCACGGTAATACTAGTGGATCCCACTGTACAGTACATTTTCTTCAACTTTGACATGTTTTCCTTTTCCCTTGGTTATTATAAAACATGCACTCATGTCTGCTTACTTCACATATTGTCATCAAAATCTCGTGAACTTAGAAACTTAAACCATTACAACATTTGCCTGTTGTGTTCGATATAAATAAATAAACTCTCGTAAAACTTGAGTAAATTCAACTGTGATTTTGGCAATAAAATATTAGACCCTTACTAAAATTTGTTTTAAATTTGTAATACTTATCTAATCATTTTTACAGATGAGCATTTTGTTCTGCAACAAAATTTCCTTTCATGTGAAAACGAAACGAAAAATAACTATCAAAGTAACTTAATTTTGCTACTAGTTACTTGAGAAAAGTAACTGAGTTACAGTTATTAATTTAAAAAAGTAACCGCTCTTTGTAGCCGTGTTACTTCCTAATAATGAAAGTTTCACCCCAAGCATATTGCATGGCTAACTATCTTATTTATAGAGGGGTGACTGAAAAGTTCTCGGCCTACCCATGATGCATTTATCGTAGCTGAATGTTACTTTAGCTAATCATAATATATGCCTTTGCAAAGCCCCATACCAAATTTCATAGTACTATCTTCTTTTGTTTTTCATATTTTGATGTTTGAAGTGAAGACGGTGATCATTTTCTGAAAAATGGATAAAGTGAGCGGTTATACAATACCTCCTGAAAAAAGGCATGAGTGGACAGGACATCCACAAGGATATTATGGAAACATTGTGGGAGGATGCCCCATCGTATTCTACTGTGAAAAAGTGGGTGGCGGAATTCAAAAGGGGGAGCACCTCTGTCCAAGATGCACCTCGCAGTGGAAGGCCGGCAACGGCCTGTACTGAAGAAAACATCACAACAATACAGGATCTTGTTATGGCAGACCGGCGAGTGACAGAACGTTACATCGCAGAGAAAGTGGGGATGTCCCAGGAACGCGTTGGACAGATACTAACAGTTGTGCTGGACATGCACAAGGTGTCATGTCGATGGGTCCCGAAAATGTTGAGTGCTGAGAACAAACGTCAGAGACACCTCTTGTCTGCAGCAAACTTGACCCTCCTTCAGGCTGATCCTAAGACATTTCTCCAACGTTTTGTAACCATGAACGAAGCATGGGTCCACCACTTTCAGCCAGAGTCCAAAGTGCATTCAAGTCAGTGGAAACACCCCTCCTCCCCCACCCCCAAAAAGTTCAAGTCAGTGAAATCAGCTCGCAAGGTGATGGTCTCCGTTTTTTGGGATGCGAGGGGTGTCATCCTGGCTGAGTATCTAAAAAATGGTGAAACGGTGAACGGTGCATATTATGCTGCTCAACTGAAACGTTTGAGGGAGGCCATCAAGGTGAAACGTCGTGGAACGTTTAAGAAGCGCGTCCTTTTCCACCAAGACAATACACCCGCGCACACGTCTACCATTGCAATGTCCGCCATCGAGTCCTGCGGCTTCGAACTGCTTCGACACCCTACCTATTCGCCAGACTTGGCTCCCTCAGACTTTCATCTGTTCCCTAAACTCAAGCAACACCTCGGTGGAATCCATTTTCCATCAGATGATGACATCATGGCTGCAGTGTAGGACTTTTTTGCAGTGCAAGATGGAACGTTCTACAAGGAAGGTATCATGGGCCTACAGCACCGGTGGTAAAAGTGTGTGGCGCTGAAAGGGGACTGTGTTGAAAAATAGCCATAAACGATTAAGCCCCTGGGAACCCTTCATTGGTAGGCCAAGAACTTTTCAGTCACCCCTCGTACATATCAAGGGGATAATTACAAGAGCTAAGGTCGAACATCGTGGCGGAGTGGTTAGCACATCACGCTACGACGCCAGGACTCTTTGTGAGTGCCCCTTCATCGTATCATCACTCATTTTCATCTTTGCGATTAGTCAAAAGTGGGAGAAAAGCAGGGGCGGTTACTGATATTGTTGCAGTGTTGCACAACGGATATTTTACCATGAAATTTCATGCTTTGTGTTAGTATTTTTTTCATTGCTTTCCTATTAAATATATTGAACGTAAACAAATAATTTCACCCTTGATTGCTTCAAAAAAGCTAATTCCATTATGATCCGTTAAAAAGAAGAAAGCAACCTGCGAGATTTCACAGTATAAGGCTCTGTCCGAAAGGACAAAGTACAGACTTGAAGTATGGTCTTGGCAGAAGTGACGTTACCTAGTACAGTTCGAAAACTAGGTCACGTGTTTTCCGCACTCGTTGTTCATTTGTTTAAAATCACGGAGGTAGAAAGCCAGCAACACAGGTAGATAGATATAAGTTATGGGCCAGCAAGTTGTTCGTTATAGTTCTTCTAATGTGTGGAAATGCATGTGTACGAACATTTGAAAATGCTACGTTGATTTCTATGGTGAAAACTAAGTGTTTAAAACGCGAGGAAAACAACGAGTACTCAGTTTTATCTACTGATCGTCTTTGGCGCTGCAGTCGAAGTGCAATTCGAAAGACTTGTACTTCCAGTTCACTACTTGAAGACCGCACTCCAACAGCAACAGACAAAATGTCCACGTTAAGCAAAGATAAATATTTTCTTTTGGGGAGAATATTAACCTAATTTACTAACCTTACCACCAATCCAAATTCAGATTAAAATATAAATTATCGTATACAAGTTGAGTTCTAGTTATCTTCCCTGATGTTGTGGCGTGGGCGCTGGGACTAATTGTCTATTGTTATAGTTGCGATATTTAGTGTACTGTTGTTAAGTTAAGTCGTGTTCCAACCGATACCGATACCAATGATTGAAAATTTTAACAATTATTTTTTTTTCAAAATACTGATTAATATTATTGGGTGAGCCCAATTAGAAGCATCGATTTATCAGAGTTTTCCTTCAAAATATTCAACAGTTGAATCTGAACATTAAAGTAACACACGTAACACACAAAACACAATTCTGCACAATATTGTTGCCGAACAAATGGAAACTTCAAATTTTGCATGATAATTATTAATTATACCACCTCGAAAGTATCACGTGGCATTTTGTGGATCCTGCGTAAGGGCGCTACCGGTGAACAAAATACAACCGATACTTTCCGATACCGATACATCGACATTGGCTCAGCCAGAATATAAATACATATACCATTATAAATATATAGTATAATTACATTATAAATATGTAAAAATTAAAATTATATATAAATAAATTATATATATATATATATATATATATATATATATATATTCGCTGCAACCACCAACATTCTGAACCAGGAGCCGCCACTAGAGAAAAGTGAAGAAAAGTAAATAAATCAATCAATAAGAGCTACGAAGTTGAAAGTCACGTTTTTTCTTCCCTAAAAAGGATGAGGAGAGAGGTGAGTGGAGAAGGTTACATAATTTAGAACTACATAATATGTATTCATGTCCAGATGATATTAGAATAATTAAATCAAGAAGACTTAGTTGGGCAGGCCATGTGGCACGAATGTTAGAGGAAAGAGGAGTTTACAGGATTCTTGTTGGGAAACCTGATGGTAAGAGGCCAGTAGGAAGACCAAGACGAAGATGGAGGGACAACGTTGAGATGGACCTAAAGGTAATCGGTAGGGATGGAAAAGAGTATATAGATCTTGCTCAGGATAGGGACAGATGGAAGGCCTGTGTTGCTGCAGCCATGAACCTTCGGGTTTAAGAAGGCTAGAGAGTTAGTTAGTTAGTTAGTTAGTTAGAACAGCGTCTCAAAAACTACGACACACCATCGACTTTCTATGTGGCCGGCCTTATTATTTAGAAAGCTCCTAACTTCATTTTGAGGCATTGTTTCTAGTGTAGGCTAAATGTAACGTAATATGCCCCGTGGTGAAATGTTCAAGTAGTTCTGCCCTTGCATTGATAAACGTTTGAAAACTCCTGAGTTACAAACAAAAAAGGTAAAAGGTAAAGTGCTCTCCTGTGCTATGCACCACGTCATAAAGGCGTATAGGGGGTGTGGGGTTAGGCCCCACACTTTCTTGATCAAGGCCGAAGATGGGGTGATGTGATCAGCACCACGCCCCTGGCCGCCTTTACCCCCCAGGAGTTTCCTCCAGGTACCCACTTTATACGACGCTGGGTGGGCGCCGGAGCCGCTTGAACAGGTGGAAAAAAAATCTTTTATTTAACTTTATTTTGCCTTTATGGAGTTATTGCTTACTTTCTTAACTGGTATGTTTCTTAACTGTATTTTGCTTCTTCACGGTGGATTATTTCTATTTAGTTGTATTTACCCAGGCCCGTAGTCAGAATTTTATTTCTTGGGGGGAAGGGCTTATCCCTTCTAAAGGCAAAAATATTGGGCGATAATTTGTAGAAGCTCTGAAGATGAATTTCTCATTATTCATTCATTCATTCATTCATTGTCTTCTGCCCACGGGCAGGTCTTTCCTTCCATCCATCATGCTGTTCCATCTTCAGCCCTTCGCTTTGTAGCAGCGTGAGCGTATTTATTTGCATGTCGTCAATCTTGGAAGCTTCTTTTACCCGGATTTTCTTTCCCTTCAATAGCATCATCCCTTAAGAAACAGTTTCTTCTCATCCAGTGGACGAACCATTTTCTTTTTCTCGTCATGGTTCTCTCCAGCATTGATCTATTTTCCCCAACTCTTTCTAGCACTGTTTCATTTCGCACTATATCGTATCGTACCCAAGGTATTGGGTAAGAAGTATAAATTCTTAGCAGAGTAACAGAGATAGGAATGCTGAATAAGTAATCAGGCAAAGGTCGGATGATTGACTTGGGAGACGGGTATGGAATGAGTTTTGGAATTGTCAGGAGGTGTCATCAGTTGGCGAGAATACGAGAGAGAGTAAGGTCTGCGGATTGTGAGAGAGAAGCAAAGTGGAGAACGATTATTGGACGATGGTGTGTGATTGAATCGATGTCTGACAGGGAGGTCAGACAAGTGCATTTGAGAGGACAAGTGTAGGAACAATCTTCATCTATTTGTAAGGCAAGTAATATCCTTTTCTTAACCAATCCATATCGGTTCAGTCATGGAGAGTATAAAACCCATATCTAATCTAAGTTAATTTCTATCGCCATTCCTTCAAAAGGTAACCTCTTGCATTTATCACATTTAGGCCAAGCGAGTGATAACCATCTGAGAGATAAATGGCAAATAACTACATCACCCAATTCAATCTAGAGGTTCTTGGTTCGATCCCAAACGCAGCATGGGAGTTGCGTTACGATATCTCCCCATTTCACCCATTCCATTCGTCTCTATTCGCGACTAAAATTATCCGATATGCCATCTGGTGAGATTTTCAGGAATCACTCCACGTCGGACACCTCGCTGCACTTCGCCGTGCTGAAACCGTTCAAAGCATGGGGAACATGCGAAAAAGTAGCGTATACTGTTCAATTTTTTGCTCTAAATCGTTTTGTGGTTCAGGACAAGTGAAAAGCTTACATGTGTTTTCCACCCCGTGGAATCAACAAAATGAAATGTTTAAATAAATCAGAGAAAACAACTGATTGACAAGATTGGCATAACTGAAATGCGGCAAGGAAATACGAAGAATGTTCGAGTCTGTTCACTATTTTCTGAAATAATCTTTCGGAAAAATGATTTTATTGCCATGAAAGTAAGTTTTAAATTGTTCTTTATGAATATAACATTTTTTTCGAAAACAATGTATTATGTATGTAATTTGGAACAGGTGCAAGTCGATTAAGTGCAAAGATGAAATTAGTTTGAGAATTAATTAATGTCCGTAATCATAAAGGTAAGTCAGAAGAACATAATTGACATGCTAATGTTGCTGTTTCATTCAGTATGTTAATTTTCAGTGAAGACTGAAAATAGCCTCAATGAAATTGTTGTTATTGTTATTATTATTATCATTATCCGGTGGTGTTATTAAACCAGCCTGCCTCTTTGGGGAGGAAAAACTGCAACAGCATGTTTTCATTTATTTCCTCCCAAGCTTTGCAATACAGGTGAATTGCTTTATTTTCAAATCATTTCTGAAAAACCCAGTTAGGCAGTTACAACCGAAGTGCAGTGCAGATGAAACAGCACCGCTTTGCAAAACGAGTGCGTGTACATTAGTTTCGTGTGCGTTTCCCGTGTTATTTTTATTATCATAATTAAATGCTTCGCTCTCAGCACAGCTTCACCTTCGTTATAGTTCCTGGAATTCACATCGCATTCGCAATATTTTAATTTAACGCGTAATTTAAACGTTCCTTCCATACCAGCAATGACAACACGCTGCTATTACGTACTACTACAGAATGTAAACAAAGATCTATCCTACGTAGAGCGGCCATATTGGAAGCGACACTAGCGCTCAGGTGGTCATTTTAATCGCGAATAGCCACATTTCCAGAGCTTCCAGTCGCTCTTTCTCACTAGTTCTCAGTGTCCATGTTTCCGCACCATATAGAGCTACACTCCATACAAAGCATTTCATTAGTCTTTTCCTCAGTTCTTTGTTCATAGATCCACATAAAATATTTTTCTTTCTATTGGAGGCTTCCTTCGCCATTGCTATTCTTACTTTTATATCTTGACTTCCTTTCATATCACTGCTTATGATGCATCCAAGATATTTAAAGCTGTCTGCTTGTTCGATTCTCTTATCTCTGATACTTACATTTGACTGATTTATATTACAATTTATATTATACAAGATGTTTAATCCTGCTAACTAACTAACTAACTCGCTAGCCTTCTTAAACCCGAAGGTTCATGGCTGCAGCAACACAGGCCTTCCATCTGTCCCTATCCTGAGCAAGATCTATATACTCTCTTCCATCCCTACCGATTTCCTTTATGTCCATCTCAACATAATCCCTCCATCTTCGTCTTGGTCTTCCTACTGGCCTCTTACCATCAGGTTTCCCAACAAGAATCATGTAAACTCCTCTTTCCTCTCCCATTTGTGCCACATGGCCTACCCACCTAAGTCTTCTTGACTTAAGGGCATGCGATACAATTTCCACAGAGTCTTCCCAAGCCCTTCCGTCCGTGGCAGTGTGCCAACTTAGCTCTCTTGGAGTCAGATCTGGTTCTTTCGTGCACTCTAGCCGGACCCTGTGGTCGAGTGGTTAGCACATCGCGCTGCGACGCCAAGGGTCCCGGGTTCGAATCCCGCTCGGGCTTGGTTGTTTGCGAATGTCCATTCATCAATTTCATCACTCATCCCCATCTTCACAAATTAGCCAAGAGGCACAAAACGCGAAGTAAAATAAACTAAATCAATCAATCTTTCGTGCACTCGTTCTGCTGTGAACTGGGACGCCCACCCCCCGTGCTCCATTATGATGCCATCTCTGGTTCCGACTCACATAGACCACCTTTCGTCATAATTATACATTTTGCACGTGACGTGATATTGTTGTATTGGCTGCGTCGCCCCACTCCCTCTTATCTCCCCAGCTACTTCTTTATAGAGCAATGTTAGACGTAAAATTGACATAATATTGTTGTCAGGGAATTCTTTACTTTCGATTTCATACCATCATCGGTGGATTATTGAAATGAGCGATGCCGCCGGATCTAGATGTTGAAAACTAAGAATAAATTGTCATCAATTTAGAGTTAACGATAATAGCAGTGCCCCACCCCTTTGACAACTAACATTACCCTAGAAGGCACTTTATCCAGCCATCGTAAATCTAGCTCCATGAGAGTCAGTTTTAACTCCATTTAAGGTGAATTTTAATTCTTTTATGCCCATCAGGTTTGGCAACACTGCCAGGAGGCAAGGAAAAAAGCATTGATCATATGGGAGTGTGATTTGATTCATTCTCTTGTGAATATAAAACTTCCGATGGAATAGAAAGAGATGTCAACAGGAAGAGGGCAGTTTGAAGATGAATTTCACAAGCGGAAAAGTCGAAACTTCCATTTGATTAGCCGTAACTTGATGTTGAAGTTGATTCCCCATAAGGAATACATGGGATTCCGAAAATTCTTATTCATCATATTTTTCAAACCTCGTGTCCAGCTAATAATCAACATAACAAAATGTTTGCACTTGCAACATGGAGAGAAATTCATACTCTTGGATACACCCAGGGTTTGTTTTAGTAGCAGTGCTCATTCGGGCGATACTGAAATAAATGCACAATTGGTACGTAATTGTATCTCCTCGCCTTAATCATTCTAATAATATCTGAACATGAATACAAATTATGTACTTCTAAATTATATAACCTTCTCCAGTCACCTGTCTCCTCATCCCTTTTAGGTCCAAATATTTTCCTAAGGATCTTATTTTCAAATACTCTCAATTTATTTTCCTCTTTCAATGTAAGGGACCAAGTTTCGCATCCATATAATACTGCAGGCAAAATTACTTTTTTGTATATCTTAACTTTTAGTTTCTTAGATATTAAACAAGACGACAAAAGTTTATGAAGAGAAAAGTAACATGCATTTCCTGAATATCATTTTCATTTGTTAATATTACTCCTAAGTATTTGAATTTGGAAACTGGTTCAAACGAGTTGTTATCAATAATTAGATTTTCATTATCACCTAACACTTGGTTTCGGCCTTTAAGCATATATTTAGTTTTCTCTTTGCTAACTTCCAAACCTATCTCTTTAGCTGCTTTGAAAAATATTTTAGCATTATTCTTAATTGTATTTACATCATTCCCCAGTAAGTCTACATCATCTGCACTGCATATGCTAACAGCTGAGTCACACCGTTTAATTTTAGTCCTTCCTTAGTTTATTTTACCTTCCTAACAGCGTATTCTAAGGCAAAATTAAAGAGCAATGGAGATAATGCATCTGCTTGTTTTAACCCATCATGAATTGTAAATGTGTCAAACATATTAATATCCACACGAATTTTACTTTCTGTTTCACTGGTGCATACTTTTATCATATTAACAAGCTTCTTAGGTATTCCAAACTCGACTAATACCGGGTGGCCCATAAGTAGTAGACCACACTTTGATTCGCCATAACTTCTAGCGGAAGTGCATTATCTGACAGGTTTAACTTGTAACATGTAGCAGAAGTGTCATATTGCAATGTTCTAAAGTGCTTTTATTTCTTACAGGTTGAACTTCTGAAATGGCGACCAGTAGGATTCCTCTGGAGCAACGAATCCGGTGCGTACGCCTGTACTCCGCAACAGAGAACGTGCAGGAAATTCATCGCCGTGTGAGTCTGGAGTATGGACCGGATGCACCAAGCCGAAGACCATTGCACGTTTAAACAAACACTTCGATGCAATGTAATGGTATAGTGGGGTTAAGCCACGATCGCGCGAGATGTTTATGAGGAAGCGACTGTGCGACGATCGCAACTTCAAAGTTAGAGTAAAAACCCACACTATATATTACAAATACAATTTTTGTGTCGCCCTTCTCGCACAACAATGCAGGAGTCTACAAGCAACGTCGACGAGAAGCGCGAGACAAAGCCCTGTAACAAATGTACACCCTATATATATGTATATAATGCACACTCAAAATTAAAGGGTCCGTCAACGAATAGCACTCTGTGCCTTCTCCGTTGAATTCATTCACACTCCCAATTAGTATATCATCCACTCTTATTGTTTGGTCTTGCACTCACCAAAATACAATATTACTAGGTAGTACCTTTGATATCAGTATATGGTTACCACGTGACGAGTACCTCATGCGCGTTTTGATTTCAAGTAAATGAAAACTACAATTTACTAAGTTCAATCAACAACAGCGTATTGCATTGCACAAATATCATGTATTTAATAAACAACAATCAACACGTAAAAATAGCCCAATATCAACAGGGTCGACATAAGTCCAATACTAATTTCACAAGAGAGGTGCGTCCACGTCAAAATTCAAAAGACACGTCCTGCGTGTGTTAATTTAGCTGATTTCAACGATTCACTCCATTAACAATACGTATTCAATTTATACTTTGATCTTTACCTCGACCCATTCAAACATAAAGATTTAACATTTAACAATACGCCACAGCTCATGCGTTCACTACAAGCAAGTTTTCTTTTGCACCACGCCGATTTACTTTTACATTAACAAGTTTTGCATTTAAACAATATTACCCCCAATTCTCCTGATTCTTAATGCTACCGTGGAAAAAGGGTGGAAAGGTGCAAAATGGAACAAACGTCCCGAAACAATTAATAAAGGGGGAATGAAGGTTCGTAAATTTTGCTTTCGCGACGAGGACTTCAACTCGACGTCCTTTTTGACTACCAGCTCAAATCATCAAATGCCAGCATAAGAAACGCATCACAAAGTAGACAAAAACTGCAATACTCGTTCGCTGCACAAAAGGTTCACTTGTTAGGAATCACTTGCGAAAACCAGAATCTTTAGCGACAAAAAAAAAAATAGTTTTTTTTTGTGAGCCAAAAGTCAAGTAAGAATTAATTTGTTCTGTTCCCACCTAGTTTTGACGTATAATTATATTTCGTTAGTTCACATAAAGCGTTCAAGGCGTCCAAAAGGTGGCACGCAACAAGGGGGGCGGAAAACAGAGTGCAACAAAAGTTTTACGCGCAATGCTTATGCTTGATTAAAGGGAATACGACGTGGAACTTCAGCACAAAGATGTTAAGTTCATTATCACAGCAGAGAGAATTTACGTACCTACGCCAAACAAACTTTGGCCTCAAAGTCCTTGTAATGCGGCTGTCCTATTTATGCCCTTGTCCTCTATGATACTGGCCCATTCCACAAAATGGCAAACGAGGAAACTTCCGTCCGTCAAGACAGGTCGCTGGGCACGTCTCTCGCTGGCTATGTTGTGCGAAGGAAGTTAAACTTCTAGTTCCCGCCGGTTCAAAAGTCGTTGAAGAACTGGCGAGGTGTTTTACGACCTGCGCCTTGTACCAAGTCTGCCGCAAGAGGCAGCACTGGTCCTTGAGCCATCGAGGGCAAACGACCTCTGATGGCGGAAAATTAAACTAATATTTTAACGTGAAATTTTCCAATTATGTAGCGTTTGTGATATATGAATATAAAAACGCTACAAATTCCCCCCGACTCCCAAAAAAAAAATGCACACCCCAAAATCCAAAAAAAAAATATATACACTGAATAACCTGAACAACATATAAACACATTGTTGCAATTAATGCCAAGTTCTTTCAGGAAGGATCTAATCCCACTTAATTGATCCATACTCAAATTTTCACACGCCTAAAACTTTTTAGGTTACCAATTTTGAAAATAGTCACTCAAAGTTTCATAATGATGTATATAAGCATATTAAACATAAGAAGACGCATGTCGACAACAGAAAGCACCGCACATCGTGTTTGCCTCCCGGTCAAACACCTAGATGTAACACTCTTCAGGACAAGGTTGTGGAGTAACCAGCACACATTGCCTCCTTTTGCCGTAACCAAGGTAATCCGTACACTTGAAGATGGAAGGAGAAACTCGTAACCAGAACGATGGAGAAGGTTGGCAGTTCCATTGAATAGTTTCAGGTAGCACACACGTATCCTCGTAGAGCAAAACATAGAAAGAAAAAGGGAACGCAATCAAAATCGAGATAAAGAATGAAAGAAGAAGGAAGAAATAGGAAAGTTGAGGAGAAGGTTACTACTGGAAGGAACAAGGAGATAGCATTATTACAACAGTACGGAGAATTAGGAGTTACCATAGGTCATAGCAAGGTAAACAAATTTCATTCAAGAGAGCATGACTTTCTCTCATACATAAAATACACACAAAATAATATTAACACTCTCAATTCAATATCAAAGGTTATACAAGACATAGATATATATATAGGTCAGCAATATTACTAACCAAAAAGTATATACATATATATATAGATACATTTATATCCAATAACACTTACAAGAAAGGTACAAAAATAATGGTAAAGGAATGAGCATAATTAAGCATAGGAATCATTAACATGTGGCTGGAGAGGACTGAAGTTGCTGAGCTACGTTCGAAGTCGCCAAATCCTCTATTTGGGGAACAACCTCCAAGTCACGGAATGCCAATAACAAAATGGATTCGACTTCCATCAAATCCAAACAAATGATTTTATGTAAGGTAAACAAAAAGATAAACAAATTATGTATATCTCGGCCATGCGATGTTGGCAAGTCCTTAAAAAAGAAATTGATGGCACTAACGCGCGCCAAATCTTGCATGGGGGTAGGAGGCTGGGGTAAAACCAAGCCACGTACAAAATCCAAAGTTGAGGGTGATGGGGGAGGTAAATGTGGCGGCATATATGGAAAAGGTATGGCAGATGTCATTTCGCTGAAAGAAAAGGTAAAGACCCAAGCACAAAACAATAATATAAAGACGTATGTGTACAAGGGGAAAATATAACCGATCTATCCAATCTATCAAAATATAAATAAGGGGGGGGGGACCAGAGTGAAAAAAGAAAAGGAAATTATTTATTATGAAAAAAGGAAATACAAATGGGAGGAGAAAAGTAAAAAAGTTCAATGTCCCACCAGAACAAGTTATAGCAAGGCTAATGGTCACACCCCGGATCAAAAGCCCAAAATACACAGGTAGAGGTTGTGTTGCACTATTAACCACTATTTATTATATCACGTATGCCAAATGCAGTCAATTTGTACCACACCAATTACACTTTTCACAAAAAAAATATTATTGCAAAACAGTAAATATGTTGAAGAAAAGGAAAGGGTGATTTGCAAAAAAAATCAATTTACTCAAAAGTTAGGGGGGGACAATTGGGGGGGGGGAAATTTTGGGAGGTTGTATGATAACAATAGTGATGTTGCTACAACGGATCCAATGAAACCATGCTCTGCTACCAAAATTTGTAATGGTATAGTGGGGTTAAGCCACGATCGCGCGAGATGTTTATGAGGAAGCGACTGTGCGACGATCGCAACTTCAAAGTTAGAGTAAAAACCCACACTATATATTACAAATACAACTTTTGTGTCGCCCTTCTCGCACAACAATGCAGGAGTCTACAAGCAACGTCGACGAGAAGCGCGAGACAAAGCCCTGTAACAAATGTACACCCTATATATATGTATATAATGCACACTCAAAATTAAAGGGTCCGTCAACGAATAGCACTCTGTGCCTTCTCCGTTGAATTCATTCACACTCCCAATTAGTATATCATCCACTCTTATTGTTTGGTCTTGCACTCACCAAAATACAATATTACTAGGTAGTACCTTTGATATCAGTATATGGTTACCACGTGACGAGTACCTCATGCGCGTTTTGATTTCAAGTAAATGAAAACTACAATTTACTAAGTTCAATCAACAACAGCGTATTGCATTGCACAAATATCATGTATTTAATAAACAACAATCAACACGTAAAAATAGCCCAATATCAACAGGGTCGACATAAGTCCAATACTAATTTCACAAGAGAGGTGCGTCCACGTCAAAATTCAAAAGACACGTCCTGCGTGTGTTAATTTAGCTGATTTCAACGATTCACTCCATTAACAATACGTATTCAATTTATACTTTGATCTTTACCTCGACCCATTCAAACATAAAGATTTAACATTTAACAATACGCCACAGCTCATGCGTTCACTACAAGCAAGTTTTCTTTTGCACCACGCCGATTTACTTTTACATTAACAAGTTTTGCATTTAAACAATATTACCCCCAATTCTCCTGATTCTTAATGCTACCGTGGAAAAAGGGTGGAAAGGTGCAAAATGGAACAAACGTCCCGAAACAATTAATAAAGGGGGAATGAAGGTTCGTAAATTTTGCTTTCGCGACGAGGACTTCAACTCGACGTCCTTTTTGACTACCAGCTCAAATCATCAAATGCCAGCATAAGAAACGCATCACATAGTAGACAAAAACTGCAATACTCGTTCGCTGCACAAAAGGTTCACTTGTTAGGAATCACTTGCGAAAACCAGAATCTTTAGCGACAAAAAAAAATAGTTTTTTTTGTGAGCCAAAAGTCAAGTAAGAATTAATTTGTTCTGTTCCCACCTAGTTTTGACGTATAATTATATTTCGTTAGTTCACATAAAGCGTTCAAGGCGTCCAAAAGGTGGCACGCAACAAGGGGGGCGGAAAACAGAGTGCAACAAAAGTTTTACGCGCAATGCTTATGCTTGATTAAAGGGAATACGACGTGGAACTTCAGCACAAAGATGTTAAGTTCATTATCACAGCAGAGAGAATTTACGTACCTACGCCAAACAAACTTTGGCCTCAAAGTCCTTGTAATGCGGCTGTCCTATTTATGCCCTTGTCCTCTATGATACTGGCCCATTCCACAAAATGGCAAACGAGGAAACTTCCGTCCGTCAAGACAGGTCGCTGGGCACGTCTCTCGCTGGCTATGTTGTGCGAAGGAAGTTAAACTTCTAGTTCCCGCCGGTTCAAAAGTCGTTGAAGAACTGGCGAGGTGTTTTACGACCTGCGCCTTGTACCAAGTCTGCCGCAAGAGGCAGCACTGGTCCTTGAGCCATCGAGGGCAAACGACCTCTGATGGCGGAAAATTAAACTAATATTTTAACGTGAAATTTTCCAATTATGTAGCGTTTGTGATATATGAATATAAAAACGCTACAGCAACTGGCACCGTAC
Source organism: Lepisma saccharinum (assembly GCF_977018435.1). Taxonomy (NCBI): domain Eukaryota; kingdom Metazoa; phylum Arthropoda; class Insecta; order Zygentoma; family Lepismatidae; genus Lepisma; species Lepisma saccharinum. The sequence continues at coordinate 71,405,612 of NC_139241.1, forward strand.
TGGATATGTCGCGTGCAAGGAGACCAAAAACTGTCAACACAGCCGAGAACAAGGAGCGACTGCAGCATGTTAGCGTCGTCACCCCACAAATCCAAATCAAAACGCCGTCTGTCCGCAACACTGACAATTTCCAGAACAACATTGCAGAGAATGCTCAAAGATATGATTGATTGATTGATTGATTTAGTTTATTTTACTTCGCGTTTTGTGCCTCTTGGCTAATTTGCAAAGATGGGGATGAGTGATGAAATGATAAAATTGATGAATGTGAAACCAAACTCGAGCGGGATTCCAAGCCGAGACCCTAGGCGTCGCAGCGCGATGTATTAACCACTTTTTTTTTTTTTTTAAGGAAAGCGGAAGCTTCCCCCATCACACTTCATTCACTATATCATTTCATTCACATTTCTTCCAGACAATCACGAATACCTTTGCCTTACCCGGGACTCGAACCCGGAACCGCTGGCGTTGTAGCGCGCTCTGCTAACCACTTCGCCACGGAGGTCGACAACCACTCGGCCGCAGGGTCCGGCGCTCAAAGATATGCAATTGAAACCATATCATCCGATACTCATCAACAGGTTGAATGAAGATGATCCTGATCGCGGCCTGCAGTTTGCTGAAGAGTGGCTTACCAAGTTGGAAGAGGACCCACAGTTGGAACAGAGTGTGGTGTGGACTGATGAAGCCAAATTTCACCTGTCCGGTAGTGTAAACAGACATAATTGTGTTTACTGGCGTGATTCGAATTCAAATGTGGTAGTCGAGTACGATGATAAAAGACCCGGCATCATGGTCTGGGGAGGTGTTACGTACCAAGTTGTCATTGGCCCTTTCTTCTTTGAAGATGGAATCAATGGTGAGAATTACCTGAAGCTCATTAGGGACACTGTTTACCCTTTACTCCAACAGACAGCAGGATGGAGCTCCCCCTCATTATGCCACAATTGTACGGAATTGGTTGGACCAGGCATTTCCCGGACGTTGGATCGGACGTCGCTGGTCAATGGAATGCCCGCTCTCCTGGCCTCACCCCACCAGACTTTTACCTGTGGGGGTATTTAAAGGATAAAATTTATTCCCGCAACATCAACACCCTACAGGACCTGAAGGATGTGATTACTGAGTAATTTACTGCTGTTCCTCATGAACTGTGTGCAAAAGCGTGTGAAAATGTGTCTGCGATTACAGGCCTGTATTGACGCTGATGGCAATCAAGTTGATCACACAATGGAAAACCGGTATTAAAGAGTATTTGTGTTACAAAATAAGCCATTTGTTTTCTTTTCATGCCGACTCTGCTAGAAGTTACAGCGTTTCAAAGTATGGTCTACTACTTATGGGCCACCCTGTATATTATATAATTTATCTCTTTTTACTGAATCATATGCTTTTCTTAAAATCAATGAAAAGCTGATGGACATTTTGATTATATTCCCACTTTTTTTCAAGTGTCTGTCTGATGTGAAAAATTTGATCTGTTGTTGATCTGTTACGTTTAAATCCACATTGATAATCACCTATAATTTCATTAGCATTATGGGGTTAGTCTTGCTAAAAGAATATTAGATAATATTTTATATGTTGTTGAGAGTAGAGAAATTCCACGGCAATTATTGCAGTTAATTTTATCACCTTTTTTTAAATCCTGCTAACGAAGTAAAATTGAAGCATTCCACCGAATAACGCTGTATGGAACTTTTGGGAATGTACTGAGTTACCAGGGAAATCATGCTACGGCCCTGCTTCCACAGGCTACAAGCTGGCAAGTCATAAGGTCGGATGTTGCCCAAAGATTGCTACTGTGTTTGCATAAGGTTCTATGTTGTTTCTACTGTAGTCCAGTAACATACAACAGGTTTTATTCAATGCTCTCGCATTCCCTGAAATGTACCATACAGCATTATTCGGTGGAATGCTACAATTAATTACCACTATACACTATTTAAATCATATACTTGTAGAATTTCGGGAAGCTTTAGCTCCACGAGCCCTCTCCCCTGGCTACGTGCCTGTAATTTACCTCTTCCAAGATACATCGTAAAATCCATATTTTGCTTCAGCTCAAGTTTAGAATACTATGCAGTGGCGTTTTGATTGATTGATTGATTTAGTTTATTTTACTTCGCGTTTTGTGCCTCTTGGCTAATTTGCGAAGATGGGGATGAGTGATGAAATGATGAAATTGATGAATGGACATTCACAAACAACCATGCCCGACCGGGATTCGAACCCGGGACCCTTGGCGTCGCAGCGCGATGTGCTAACCACTCGGCCACAGGGTCGGGCACTATGCAGTGGCGTGCCCAGCATTTTCGTAAGAGAGCGGAGGGGGTAGTACATGTACTAATTTTAGTGGTGCCCAGTCACAGGGAACGAACAAGAAAACGAAGGAATCTAACACTTAACGTCGCAGGTCACATTAAGGTAACTTTCAGACCGAACCGACAAGTGATATGGGAGTGTCACACCGAGGTGACAAAGCGACAATCATGGGTCCTACCCAGTGTAAAAAAGCAATCATTGCGCATACCCAAGCGACGATGGTTTCCAAGTGGCACGTGCCGTGTGTTTCTTGTCGCTTCGGTCTGAAAGTTCCCTAACGAATGTTTAGACGATGTTACAAAATGAGAATTTCCGAGTTTCTATCTATAGACCCAGAACGGAGAAAATCTCGGAATTGATGGCACAAAAAAAATTGTGTACCGAGCTTTACACACGCATAGAGCAGGAAAATGAAGCGCTTTATGAAGTACAGTAGACTCGCGATTAACCGAGGGAGTGGTTGGAAAACATCACGCTTCATATGGAGTCAAGTCACCGTCCGCGCTGCACGTGTTCGTTAAGTAGTCGGTGTATCCGATTGTTACGGTGGTGTTTAAGTCTGTGTAGGCCTATTCTAAGCGGAAAAAGTAATCTTCTAATTTATGTTGTACTAGTAATAAATAATTACTATACAGTTTTAAGTGTTGTTTCGTCATTTACGACCTATTAGCACATTATCTCCGTATTATCAGTGTTTTTCCGTATCCGAGGTAATCTCGGTACCAGTTAGCTCGGATAATCGCGAGTCTACTGTAGTAATATTTCAGATAATTGATCTAGCCTAGCCTTCACTGCATGGGCATGCTCACGGAGGGTGGGGAAGCAAGGAGGGCAGTTGATCCCCCCCTAATACCGTGCGTCCATTTCGATCTGCAGCCGAGAGATCGGGAGAAGCGTGGCGGGCGGCGCTGGCGGAGATGCCGACATTTGCGGCCTGTAATGCTCGCTTATTTTTACGGACATATCCAGACATTTATATAAATATTGCAAAACGAGCACTAACCTGGGTTATAATTCATCATCTGTAATTCATCCAAGTTCTGCAATTATATACACAAAAAAATACGCTTTAGAAGTGACGATAAGAGTCACAGATAATAAAACATTTTAATCATAGTTTTGACCAGCAACGTCCTGCTTAAGTTTATATCCTTGAAAGAGTTTTGTGTCGATGGGGATCGTTTGGAGGTTTCGAATGTGCAACACTGTATCAAGATTACGCTGCCGACGAAACCATTAAAAGTCAATGGTTTTCGTGAGCTTCCTCGATGAACTCGGGGCAGCGTTAGAAAGTTATCCAAACAAACCTCTACGCCGTGTTTCACAGGAGATGGGAGTGTCAAAATCATCAGCACATACAGCCACTAAGCTACTAAAATTAAAACCATACTCTTATAACACAGGTTAGTGCTCGTTTTGCAATATTTATATAAATGTCTGCATATGTCCATAAAAATAAGCGGGCATTTCAGGCCGCAAATGTCGGCATCTCCGCCAGCGCCGCCCGCCACGCTTCTCCCGATCTCTCGGCTGTAGATCGAAATGGACGCACGGTATTTTTACATGCGAAAGTCCGACTTCTTCTAAACAGTTCTGCAAGTGAATATCGACGGTCGGTATATACACCCTTGTCCCAGAAGACTTACGCTCTGTGCGAAAGGTACAAAGTATGGTCTTGACGGAAGTGACGACACCTATATTCCTTTCCCGGATTCTCTGGAGTAAGAAAACGCGAACGCGTTCTGTGCACATGTTGAAGGGTGTGCGTCTCGTCCAATGAACGCGCGGAGGGGAGGGGCATCCACGGGAGGGGGCTCATTCGCGGTCCAGTATTTCCGTAGTAAACATGTCAGCTCGCAAGTCTAGGGGAACTCTGCATTCAGGAGAGCGCCTCATAGTGTTGAATGTGTTCCAGAACAACTTGTTTGAAAAGTTTAAAACACATGGCTTTGTTTTTTTTACAAATGTTTAAAACAAAGTGTTTGAAACATGTTTTTCAGACTTGTTTAAAACAAATTTTGATACATGATGTTTCATAGTTTGTGGTTATTTGCATGTTTTTTGATAATGTATGTTTAAATTTGTTTTAATTTTTTTCTGTTCTTCGTAGCATCAAAAGACAAATAAACGTGCAATATTATTTGTTATTTGTGTAAAACAATACACTGGCCATTGTTAAGAATAAAAGAAGAAATTAGCAGCAGAAAGCGTTTTGCTTTACGGCCGTTACACCGCGCAGCACTTCGTTGCTTTCATCCCGCACCCTTCCCCACCCAGTCTGGCCCCGCCCACAAGCTTTCCCCTCTGCGCGTCGCTACTCCAGAGAATCCGGAAAAGCAGTTTAATATAGTTCGAGATCGGCAAGTACAGAAGTACACAAGTGCACAGCTCGTGGCACAGGCCTTTGCTGACTAGGTCACGTGATATCCGCACTCGTTGTTTATTTGTTTAAAATCACGGAGGTAGAAAGCCAACAACACAGGTTAAATATACGTTATTGGCCAGCCAGCAAGTTGTTGGTTAAAGTCCTTCTAATGTGTGGAAATGTATGTGTAAGAACATTTGAAAATGCTATGTGATTTCTATGGTGAAAAACAAGTGTTTAAAACGTATCAATAACAGCGAGTACTAAGTTTTATCTACTGATGGTATTTGGCGCTGCAGTGTGTCGAAATGCAATTTGAAAGACTTTCACTTCCAGTCCACGACTTCAAGACCGCACTGCAAAACCATACTCGGAGGATGTTCGCTTCAAGTACGGTCTTGCACCTTTCGTATCGCCAGCTGATCTAACATCTTTCAAAAGATCCTTTGTTTAGACTATACAATTTCGCATTTATAAGCTGTTTGTAAAAGAAAGAAACGATGCATGTTGCATTGTCCACATTTTCGAAAAATCCAAAGAGTAAAATATTATATTATGACACTAGGAAATTATAAGTAAAATGTAAAAAATGGCAAAGTGCAACAATGACTAAAAACAATTAAATAAGTTTGTGAAACGTTACCGCTTTAATAACAAGAAATGTGCTATTAATAATAATAATAGTTAGTAAATTGTAATAATTTTACATTTTAAGAGATGTCATCAAATAAATAAACATTAGCCGATAGTGTTGTTAGTTAGAAACTTATACATATAATTACATTATTGTGCAATGATTCCGTGTTGCATCTTTTTGGCACTATCAATTACAAAACACTCTCAAAACACGACTTGTGTTAAGAATCCTTAGAAATAAATTAAATCAACTAATTATTTACGATACATGTCTTTTAAAGTCTTCTCCAGGTACTTCACACAAACGTTAATTTTTTCCACGTATGCATGTTTTTGTATCCTAAAATGATCCTCCTCGAAGTCAAAAACTCTCTCCCGCTTAAATCTTGATGAAGGTTTCTCATTGACGAAACTCATATACAAGACCTCGTACTGAGTGTACCACTTATACAAATGCTTTTCAAACATTTGCATGTCATCTGCTTTTCCAACTATGTTTGGTGGAAGAAACCGCAATTTGGCCACCAGTACGTTCAGTTCTTCATTTACAGCTTTCAACTCTTCATAAATTTTTCTTACTTTTGACTGATATCTCTGCACATCCTTTTTATATTTCAACTGGTGCAATTCTATGTCAAACCTTTCATACACTGAAACGCGCTTGCTATGTAGCTTTAAGATCCGGTCTAAATAGTAGTGCATGTCTTTCAAACGCAACCATTTTGGGGCTTTATCTACCTCCAGTCTACGAGAGATAATTACAATCAGAAAAAGCAAGAAGAATGACATTATAAGAATAAATGGTTCTTGTATAAGAAATTCACTGTGCCACATGTAATGTAGCATAAACTGTTGAATATGGTTACGTACGACATTGGTTTTCTTTACTGAAATGACAGGACGTCCAATTGTATCCAAGTATGAATAGTGGCGACTGTCTGGAAGTCGTTCAACAACGTATGGAGTTAAAAGACTCGTTCTGTAGCTGCCCTCAGGAAGAATTATCTTTGTAGTCAACTCTTCTACCACCATACCATTATAAATATGTCCAACTAGTGGCATCACAAGCAAATATTCATTCGCTTCGTTGAATAAGTATTGCTCCAACGGCAGATTGTATCCGATGGTGTATTTCGTTCTCCATCCACCAAAAAGCGGAAATCTAGGTCGTAGTATTAAAACTGTCCCTTCGTTAAAGAACTGTACAACAGATGTAGAGATATTACCAATATCATCACAATAATATATATCTTTAGCTAAAGGTGGAAGAATGGTCTTCAACATCATTACAAACGGAGCTGTTGTATTCTGGATGTTTAGAATCGAATAACCACCCTTTAAACGTGCACCTTTGAGTTGCAAGGTAATGGTGTCTTCCACAGCTATATTATTCCCCCAGTGTGACAGTCCAATTGTTCGTTCCATTTCGGTCACAACTAAGAACGTCGTGTTAGATTCAAAATGCACACTTACGTTCTTAATTGCAAATGGCGACACGTTCTTGAATGGTCCATACATGAGATAATCTTCAGACACAACGACAGGTTCGGTGACTGAGTATCTTTCTACATTTTTCGAACCGTGAACTATCTTACTGGTCAGCTGAAGTGTTGGATACGGCGAGTAAAAGTATAGATTGCCCTTGTACAAAATTAGTTGCTTCTCGCATTGCTTGATTTCTTCTGGAAGTGGGTCAAGAACTTGCGTGTAAACAGTTTCTACAGAGATTTTTGCTTCTTCAATTGAATCAAGAGCAACTAACCTCACTTTCCAAACTGACAAGTCGTCATCAACATCAACTTCAGTAATATTTAACGACATCGTGTCCGACATTCTACGCACTGCAATGTACGCCAGATTCATCTCCATTCCTGGTTCGGGAACTAAAATAAACTCCTTTATTGGCTCTTTAGCTTTGTTCTCTAGTATAATAATATGTTGCATGTGAACAGTCTGAGTCGAGATATCAACATGCCTGTCCACTATTTTGTTCACAATATTAGGATCAATCATGTCAGAAGGAATACGGTGAGCAAATGCAGTAGATGAAAGTAAGAGAATGATAAATCCCAACATCTTTCCTTACTTCAAATTCAAATTAATCTTGAAGCAACAATCCAGTTGTCTACACGAAATAATTAGACTTATCCTCCAACAGTTCACACGTTATCTCAACCATTTTTCAACACACCGGTTCTAATACTGCAAATGTGAAGCCACAGAAGCTTGCATAGCTATCTTGCACGTCGAAGAGAAACTTACATTAGATATTTACGATGAACAAGGTCACAACTTGAATCTAGCTAGATTTTTATCGCACAAAACTACAAAACTCAGATAATGTCAGTGCTGATTTTACAGTTGGACCAAGGTAAGTAGAGCAAGGTCCACCAACAAACATTTGAAGCAAATTCATTGACCAGCACACAGTGTCACAAGAAGTTTGGGTTCAGCTTCATTAGTCCAGTGACGTGATCTCTTCGCTATAGCATCATGGTTCGAGTTGCGAGCTTGTCTTTTCATGTATTTAATCCAATCATTGTTCATATTTATAGTTGTGATCATGTAATCAAAATACAAATTAAACGTGCAATTTTAAGGATATTTTTTCATCAGATTGTCTTCTTTTACGTCACTTTTCACCCACAAGTCAAGTCAGAAGTTGAGTGCTGAATGTTTGGTGGTGTGATCGTAAGCCGTTCATGTACACCCGCGGCTACGAAAAGGCTAAGGCAATCAATCTTAAGTAAATACTAAAATAATAGTTAATAACATAGTGTCCATATGTTTTGATTTTTATTATATTTTTAAAAGTGTACGGTATGCATGTTGTTAAATACGCTTAAGGTAAATTAGTTTAAAATATTTTTCATGAAACACACAACCACGGCCTCTTTAAGCTAAGCCTTGTCTACCAAGACCAAGAGGAAGTAAACTGTCCTTGCCCCGTCCCCCCAGTTTTGGCACCCAATCGCCGCTACTGGAGTTGCGTAAGTAAGGCGTGTTATTTTAATTAGCAAATATAAATTTTGTCGTCAATTTTGAGATGATTTTTGTTATTTAGGGTCGCTTTTCTACCACTTTTGGCAGAAAGTCACGAAGACACTCACAAAGAACATCCATGCCAAGACCAAGATTCGAACCCGGGAACACTGGCGTAGCGCGGTGTGCTAGATGGTGTTTCAGTGTAAGTGCAGGCGACAGCAGTCTCATCACTTAGATGTGCATGCAGTGTGAGAAAGGAAGGGGGTGTTCAGGGATGCATCTGCTTGTGCAAGATTTCAATGGATTTCTTGCAATAGTGTAGGTTTTCCAATCGTATGTGCTACTTACTTATTTTGCAGTGCTCGAAGTGGTAATTTCTAACTGGGGGAGTAAGTACTTTATCAAGTTTGTGAATAGGTGGGTGGATGCTTGTGTGGATCAACATAAAAATATGCGATAGGTGCGGCGAAGTTTATGCAAATTATGCTAGCTGGAGATGCTTTATGAGAATTTTCTTGACTGCGGGGATGGCATCCCCCCACGCTCCCACTTCGAGTACTGCTCTTTTCTTAATCGATAATAACATTAAAACATTATGAGCAGGGCAAAGCATTTGATGATTATGCATATTTTTTTATAAAAAAAAATAGTTGAAAGATTGCTCGAATGTATTAATAGATGTGCATCATGAAATAATTGGTTAAGTAAAGGCAATTTGGGCATATTTTGTTCATTTTCCAGGGACAGGCACTTTTTTAGACAACTTTTATGATTAAATACATTGCCCTAATTATGAATATTTCTTGGTAATGACATAGTGCCAGTGTACTTGGTAAGGAGACAACAGGTACAGTGGGATGCATACGTATTACCAAGCAAATTGTCCATCGCCATGTTTACTCTCTTTGTTTTTTCGCAATGAGAGTTTCAAGAATTCACACAAATCTCCGAACAAGCTTCAAGCAACCTTGCATCAGCACACGTAAAAATCCATTCCTTAAAAACGCCTAGGATAGAAGACAGAATTTAATGAAGATAGTCATGGACAATTTGCCGAGCAATACTTGTGTATCCCACTGTACCCGTTCCCGTAAATTCATATCCTATCCGTTAAGATGACGATAATTGAATACGCAATGCATATTTCAATAGATTCAATATAATTTGTATATTATTCACACACACATACAAGTATAAAAATGTATAAATACAAGGGCAAAAATATAATATATGGACTAGAGTTTTCATTCTTTTCAAGAGGAACACATCGAACTTTACAGACCTGAGAGTACATTTGGGTCATTATCACAATTTCACAAACACTCGTACGACATAGGAGCACCAAAATACGAAGGGGAACATTGCTGATGATTCGAGTAATCGAGCTGTGAATCGCTGGTCGAGAACGAATTCGAGTCCTGATCCATCCAGGCCATGGAAGGGTCCGGATGAGTACGTTTTTGCGCCTGCGCACAGCTACCGCTCGTGGACGTAATCATGTTCCCGTGATCACCAATACTCACAGTCACGTTTCCTACACTGAGCGTAAGGGGTCCGGAATTGCACACGTTTCCTTGGCTCTGCGATTCGAGCATGTGGAGTGTTTGCGATAGAGCCCAGATGTAGTTATGAGCGAACCTTAATGTTTCTATCTTTGTCAGTTTTGTTTCCTCTGGGAATGTTGGGAGAACGCACCTCAAACGATCCAGAGCATTGTTCAACATGTGCATTCTGTTCCTCTCTCTGTCGTTAGCTTTCATTCTTCTGTTCTTCTTCAACTTTATCACCTGCGTTGGGCTACGAACGCGAACACGAGATTTGCTGTATCTTTTCCGCTTCGTGACGTCACTTTTGGTAGTTTCGTCCTTGGCGCTAGGTGGGGTTTCCGACGTGTATTCTTGATCCGTTTCGGACAACGTTCTTTCCTCTATCTTTTCGTACGTTCTGTGGACTGTCTGTGGACTCCCCATGTCGAAAAACTTCGTGGCTGTCATCTATAAAAGAAAAGAAAGAAAAACGTAATTAAACCCTTGAATAGGCCTATAATGTAAGTAGCACAATATATATATATATATGTGTGTGTGTGTGTGTGTGCTTGAGTTGATCAATTACACTAGGAACAACTACATCCGATGGAACACAAAGGCATTGCCCAATAATAACATTATTCTTGGTAGATCTAGACCAAAGTCAGTAAAATAATGTACACCTGTAATCAGAGGAAATTTGGTACTTGGTGTAAGAACTATATTTATTCAATATGAAAATAAAACAAGTTTTGTCTCGGTATGAAAATCAAATTGAATGCGAAGATACTTATTGAGCAATGACAGTAAATGTATAATTATTTTAGGAAGTGATTGATGCTACAACTGTTTTAAGCATTGCCATTGGCTGGTAGTTTTGTTGGGAGGGGTGTTAGTAATAATCTGTGGTGGTTAGGTTAGGCTTATTGAGTTTGGTTCTCTTAGAAGAAGAAGACGACGTAGCAGCAATACCGACCATTTTTTTTATTCGAACCGTGAAACAGATACTACTGCGATATGTCCCACAGTTTATAATTGGTTGGAAAGGAACATCCAAATATCATCTTGCTCTTCGAAACAGGATATCTCTGGTTCCTGGTCTCGTCTCGGATTAAATTCCGTTTCGTTCTCGAGTTACGAATACATGTATTTGTAGGCGCAATTGTGTAGGAAGTCACTTCCCTCCCCCAATTTTTCAGATTTAAAAAAAATTACTGTACAAGTTACACTTATTTAGAAAAATAGTCCTAGTCGGAATGGAAACCTTTCGATTCTGCCCCCCCAAAGTTTTGCTCCAAGTTACGACCATGTCTTGTACTCGGACTCATAGCGATATAAGAACTAATTTCTATCTTCGTGCGGCGACTTTCTGTATAAGCTCTTTATATGACATATTTCTAGATAAGAACGACTAATTATGTCCCTCAATTGATTAATTTGTTTATTGATTTGATTTGCTTTATTTTACTTCTCTTTTGTTCCACTTTTGGCTAATTGCGAAGATGGGGATGAGTAATGATGTGATGAAATTGATAAATGGACACTCACAAACATCCATGCGCAGACTGGGATTCGAACCAGGGACTCCTAGCGTCGTAGCGCGATGTGCTAACCACTCCGCATCGGGGTCTGGGGATTGATTGAATTAGGTCGTTTTACGTCACTTTTCTGGCACTTTTGGCTAATCGCAACGATGAAGATGAGCGATGATGATGAAATTGTTGAAGGGACACTCACAAAGAGTACTCATGCCCAGTTAAGGATTCGAAAACAGGATTTCTGGTGCCGTGACGCGCTGTGCTAACCACTATGTCATAGAAGTCGGCTTATGTCCTTCGATTTTTGTTATTTTGTGTTGCTTTTTTGCCACTTTTGGCTAATCGCGACGACGAAGATGAGAGTGATGATATGATGGAATTGATGAAGAAGGGATACTCACGAAGGATACCCATGTCGGTGCCGGGATTCGAACCCCGAACCCATGGCCTTGTAGTGCGATGTGCCAACTACTCCACCATGAGTGTCGATTTTAAGAATAGGAACATTCTTGTTATCGTGTTTAGATATTTCGTGTAAATTCCTGAAATTATTTGCATGATATGACAAAAATCACAAAACATTCCAGAGAAACACGTATTAGACTTATTCTATGCTGTTGCACTAAATTGCGAAATGAAATCACTTTTGCAAAAAAAAAATGAGAAAGTGTGCTTGCTTTTCTGACTCACTCGTAGTAGCAGTGATTGAATCAAGGTTTTACCCAGACCAGGTGCCTGCACAATGAGCAGGTGCTGCCGCTCGGACAGGAAGCGGCGGCTGATAGAAACTACATTAGAGGGCGCTAACAACACGAAGGGCGACCAAGTGGAACAATCATAGATCATGTGATAGCATTTAGCTGGCTTAACGGTAAAACGATGAATCATTACGGATCATTCTTCCCCTTTTTCGTGAACGTCAGAATTGTTTTTTCATTGGATTTTGTCACGGTGTTTGTCAGCGTGAAATTTGCATCACGCTTTCTGTGCTTTTTACTTCCCCTTGATTTGGTGAACGAATAGGTGAATTTTCGAATGCACCACTGGCAATATTGGTAAGAGATTGTGACACTGTTTCTGCCTCAATACGTTTTAATTTGGTAGAAGCAGTCTGTGTTTTTATTACGAATTAATATAAGTGCATCCTAGGCTAGTTGATAATTATTGTTCGTTGTTCTTATTCACATATTATTCTTCGTCCTTCGTCAATAAAAAAATAACTATAGGCTATTTCTCGGGTACGTCAAATATTCATTCTCGGTATTATTAATCACCTACCTGCAGTTTAAATTTCTGCACAAATTTACCTGAAATTTTTTTGTAGGTTGTAAGGACTCGCCAGTAGTAACGTCGTCATCTTATAATCAAGGGTTTCCTGGGTTTGATACCCGATGGAGCCACTTGTCACAGTGGTTCGAATCCAACTTTATACTGTAGGTTCAGTCCCTATTATTATATCTCTGCACGAAGTGGACTTAAGGCACAATTCAAACATTCTTGTAGGTTATAAACTGTTAGTTATTCAGATGAAGAATCAAGCTTATTGCAGAAATGTTTGATTTTTAAGTAATGTTTAAATAAGTTCAGAATAATCGAGAAAATTACTACTTGGACTGTAGCAATGTGCGATTGTGAAACATGTCGCTTGCGTGTTGCTCGGTCTGGACTATTTTCTCAATGGCGTACATCGTGTCGCCTCGGTCTGTTGTTCGCGCATGCGCGGTGAACATTTTGCTTTAGACTGAAGGCGCCCGTCTCTTTCCTGCCGCTTGTCGCTTCGGTCTGAAATTTCCCTCCAGGAATTTTGCAACCCTATCACAGCGGTTTTCGTACTGTTCGACAGTAATATGCTTACACGCGTGTGAGACGGAATGCAATATGTGTTAGATATCTGTCGCAGTGAACAGCAAAGGTGGACACACAGAGCATTTGTGAGCTGTGTACCAAAAACTTGGAATATTTGTCGTTCTATCGGCATCAGAATTACCACGGTCTGTTGCATTGTTTATCTGTAGGAAATTGAGGACTAAAAGTGGTAAACGTTGTAAGTGCCAAAAGCGAAAGTTTTGGGATATCGCATCGTTCCGCACATCAGCCCGTAAGAACGTGCACACTAGTGACCTCTTTACACGCCCTTTGAAATACTTAGAGGGCTACCAGTCACTTTTCACGTTTACCACATTATAAAGCATGGCATAACGTGGAAAACGGTGTTTGAATTATTGTGGCACTTACAGCGTTTACCAATTTTAGTGTTCAATTACTGAAATGCTTCACAAACTTATAATCACTCTGTTATATTTAAAATGATCTATATATCTTTTCAGAATTAACGAATTTCACAGAAATGCAGAAAATGTATAGCAGTTTTGAATTGTCAGGAAAACAGGACAACATTACGCAGAACTATAAGTAAGTAACATTTCTTGGCCATCATATTGCATTAAGGTTTGGCTGGACCTTTTTATTGAACTTGCAATTAAATTTGTTCTTTTTTTGGACAATGACTTATCGGTAGTGTTGCCCACGGGACGAGACGGGACAGGCTTTTAAAAATTCGAGACGAGACGAGATTGATCATGTGTCCCGAGACAAACGAATATTTTCGAGACGAGACAGCATTTCACAGCATTTCCACGAGACGAGACAGGCCAAAGTCTCGTCTCGTGGGCAACACTACTTATCGGCTTAGAATTACTGCAACAATACACCTTCTCTTACTATTACTGCCTCCCCGATGGCGCAGTGGCAGCGTCCTCGCCTTGTAATTAAGGTGTCCCGGGTTCGATACCCGGTGGAGGCACATAGTGGTTCGGATCCCACTTTAAACTATAGGTCCAGTCCCGATTAGCCTTTCTGTGCATAAAGTGAACTTAAAACAACAATCCAATCAATCAATCTTACTATTACTGTAAACTATGGTGGCATTGTTAGGTAGAAACTATTTCACATTCCAATGTGCCATATTCCAATTTTCTATAAATACTGGAGTTTCTTCTCTGTTTACGTGGAATTAATGCCCCCACTGAACGAGTGTTTCCGTAGATGAATGGTTTGTGGACATGTGACGAGAACGCTCGTTCAGTACAAACTTTGAAGCTAATAAGGTGAACTTTAATCACACGTGTGTAAACTTTTACAAAATGTTAATTGAAAAGAAGGATGCACTGAAGATCCATTCATCGGCAAAATATAAATTAATAACTTTTAATTCTAAAGGACTGCTTGTGTTGGCCTGCATGGCGGAGTGTTTAGCGCGTCGTGATATGACGTCACGTGTCCCGGGTCCCAGGTTAGAATCCCGGCCTAAGCATGGATGCTCTTTGTGAGTGCCCATCAATTTCATCATATCATCACTTATCCTCATCTTTGCAGTTAGCCAAAAGTGGATGAAACGCGAGGTAAAATAAACCAAATCAATCAATCAATCAATAAAGGACAGCTTCGTTGCAGTGCTGTGCATATCACCATATTATGTAAATTAGTTATACAGTATGTACCGGGTGGTCAGAGTTAAAGTTACCCAAATCAGAGCCCTCTGTAGCCTGTTTGAGGCATCGTAGAACTCTGAAATTTGGTGAATCCACTATGCAGACCATTGGGAAGAGGATGGCGATAAATAATAAAATAGTTCAATTTTCCGCCACCAGGTTGAAATGTGGCTCTGTACTTCCATGATGGGTTGTAATAATGACGTAAACTGCTCCAACTCGTTATGGATTTGCCTTTACCTTGCAATCTTGGAATAAACGAGAGATTATTTTCTCGCAACTTCCAGCCACTAACAAATGTCTTTCTAATTGATAACTCAGCTAAATCACTTTACGTGACTTATGTGTTTTTGAATATTCATTATTACAGCGCCACATTTCAACCTGGTGGCTGAAAATTGAACATCTTTTTTCTCGCCATTATCTTCCCCATCTCTGCATAGTGGATTCACCAAATTTCAGAGTTCTACGATGGCTCAAACAGGCTACAGAGGGCTCTGAGTTGAGAAACTTTAATTCTCGCCATCCGGTATTTATTTAATTAGTTTTCAAACATAAGTATTTATGATGAAATAGTTTTTAGATATTAATGTGTACATTTTGCCGTTCCGTTTTGTCGCGCCCTTCAGGAAAATGTTTAAAATGTGCAGCTTAGTTGTTTTAAAAATCTGGTCAGCTTACAGGGCTTCCTCGATGAAGTAGTGGCAACACTGTCATCATGCAATCGAGGAGCCTGGTGCAGTGCAAAAAGTTAACTGGGATTTGACTAATTGATTGATTGATTGAGAGAGAGAGAGATAATGAAGTGTTTCGTCGAAAACCCAAAACTAGTATATTACTGTTATTAAACATGTTACAATTTATTTATTTATTTATTTATTTTACTTTGCTTTTTTGTCACTTTTGGCTAATCGCGAAGATGAGGATGACAAGTGAAACGACAAAGTTGATGAAAGCACAGTCACAAAAACACATGGTCTGGATACAACACAAGCCGGAGTATACAGGTTGTGAGTCCGGACGCCAGAGCCTCGTTAGCTTGCAAGAATGAAAGTGAAGTGGGGGTTGACGTTTAGGAGCCGATTGTAGAAATGAACGGTAGTCTGACTATGCATAGTTATACTAATTAATGTAATTCAATGATGAATCGACGTTCCTTCCCGTTCCGTCTTATCAGGAATGGCAACGGACTGTTCCGGTTTGTTTAATTTTTAGGTATTTTACTACTATATTTTGCTTTTAAGTGTTAACTGAATCGTTAGTACTCTTAAACATTACATATTATAGCATTCATATAAGCTTCCCCTGTATGTAGACGTACGTTATTGCAGCGTCTATGTTACTGTAATCTTTTGTGGATTTCGTTTTCACTTTTTTAAATTTGTTAATTATTAACTTAATAGGGAACGGATTTTAAGGTGCAGCATCTTTCCAAAAATATGATTGTTTTCATACCGATCTTTTGAGATACGTATTTTAGGACATGGAACACACTTTGTAGCACCTTTTCGTGAGATTAGCACTTCCCCTTTTTATGCTTTGATGCTTCAGCACCATTTTCCTTCCTTTTCTTTCATGTTTTCTTAAAAAATTGGACAGAAAAATAAAGTATTTTCACTCTTCTTGAGCAGCTACATAAAATCCTATAGTCTCACTTTGTAGAGGAGAACAAGAGCTATAAAATGGTGCAATATAATCATTTCAGCGCCAATAGTTCCCAAGATAATTTAGCAAAACCCGCGAGAAAAAACACAAACTTCAACAAAATCTATTCGGCAGAACCACAGCTCTCTACGCGGTCCGCGCGCATTATATATACAGAAGGCGCAGAAAAGGAAAGCATTTCATCAGCATCTTCTTTTGCACCTTTTTGAAAACAATTTCAGAACCTTTCTTTCCCTTTCTCGACCATAATTTTACACCTTAAAATCCTTTCTCTAATTATTATTATTTGTCGTATCTTAATATTAATATTTACTATTTATTTAATTACTACTCTCAACAGAGGTAAACCTCCAATTACAGACAACAGATTGGTTTAGACAGATGAAAAACAATACAATACAATTAGAAAATATACAAACGTACATAAACCGATAATAGAAATAATTAATTACATAATCATAATCAAATTAACCAATCGAGACCTTTCACTTGTGTTTCACCATACAAGAACATGGACTTGTTCAATAATTACATATACTAAATACCTATAGATATATAATTGTAGAATATAATGGGAAAAAGGATTGATAACGAAATGATTACAATGTATTTGTTGTTATAATACTGATTCAATCGTAGTTTGAATGGCAATGAGAAATGTAAGAAAGCGTATTATACAAATCACACATTCTACATAATGGGCTGCTTTTATATTTCTGAGTTTTAGTTTTTTCTCGTATTGAATTGCTGTTTATTGAGGACATAATTATTGTCTAGTGTACCGTTTACAGTTTTATGTAAGCATGTAAGTCTTGTGGATTCGATTGTTCTGACAAATTAGCCCAACAGTCAAATTTCAAGCCAGTCGAACATTAAATGCAGTCTTTGATCATACACAAAACAACAATATGGAAATATCTTTCACTTGCACAAATTAAGACAGAGAATTGACTAACCATGTACAGATTTAAAAAGGGAAGAAAATTACAAACGACTTGTTTGTTTGTTTGAGTTGTTTTTTTTCCAGGGTACGAAATCATTGAAAACTGATGGGGGTGGGGGTGGGGGGGAGACTGATCTTCGTACTCACACATACGTATAAACATGCAGTATCTTATTATTTGATGATATACATCTGTATAATATTATTAAAGATAAAAGTAAATTACTAAATATTTAAAAATACATAATTGTTACTCACGTATAAAGGAATAAATTTGTTATTTTTATTTATATAAGATATTTATAAAGTGACAAACTAATTCCTTTGCTCAAGATGTCAATAAATTACAAAATACCTGAAATAGTTTCATTATGTATTAAAGTTATTTTCTTTAGATTTTGTTTTGCATTAATACAAATAAATTAATTTCATAGTTATATTTGTCTTGCTTTCTAGACTTACTTACATTGTGCATGTATTGTTATTGGTGTAAATCTGTTAATGATCTCTTGAAAAAGGGAGGGGGGAGATGGAGAGAGAGCATGAAACATTCACAACCACACTACTATGTGATAATATCTTTAGTAAAGTAGTTTTGAAGTCAAAACTAATTGCTTATCTTTTGTGTTACAACAAAAACTCTCTCCCCCCAGAAAGTTTTGGTAGGAGGCGATCTGAGGAGAAGATTTTTTGGGGGGGGGAAATCCTCTGTCCCCACAGGATTTCACACCCTGGTTCTAAGTCTACTTTATGCACAGATAGGCTAATAGGGACTGGACCGTTCAAAGTATGATCTGAACCACTTTGCAATTTGCCTCCACCGGGTACAGAATAGTCGTGTCAAATGTGTTTAATATCATTTGATGTTTATGCAAAAAAATTGGATATTGCATCATTTCACTAGTTGTAATCCTGTAGTTATAGTAATAAGACCAAACAAAAAGGACAATGTTATGTTAACGAAAATGAAGCGTTCCGTTTCGTGAAAATTTCCATTTCGAGTCCTTGATGGAATAATGTAAATTTGACATTAACATATCAGTCGAGGTGTCACTCGCTCCCTTCACTATTTCAAAACACCACATTCATATTCAACATACAACCCTCTCTATTGCCTTCTGCAATATTATCATCCATTTTAGAAACTCTTAGCTTATCAGACAGAAACTATAACTTACCTCATTTCCTTGAGCGCTGTTCTGTATGAGTTGAAGTGGTGTAGGGCGATCTGAAAGAAGAGAAACAAAAATTTATTGGAATTTCGACACAAACATTGGGTAAAATAATTCAATGTACGAGGAGCATTCAAGGAGTACGATTAGATGACGTCACGCGCTGTAGGCATTCGATTCTCTGACGTCACATTGTGAATTTAAATGTCTGAATTTTATATTTTGGTTTTAACAGTTCTACACAATTAATTTACTAAATATGCATTATTGGGAAGGGTTAAGTTAAAAAAGAGGACATTCCAGAAACAATTTTGTCGTTTTGTGCACTCCAACGTAATTGATTAAAATGAAAAAAGCACTAAAATATAAAGATATATATGTGCGCAGCACCTCAAATAGAATCTTAGAGAAGCAGTGAATGAACTACGACATATTGACACAGTTTATATTTTCTCCCAGTAGATGTCACTGTTGAATCATATTATTGCAACAGTAAAAAAAAGCAAGAATAGTTGAAAGATCAATTTGTTCCTTTAAGCATTATCACGTCGTTAATAAGTTTTTATTAAACGACAAGCATTAGAACTACAGACAATATTTTTAATTGAGAATTTAGAATGATTGTTCAATCTAATATAACTGGACAGTTATGCAAGAGTTCTTTACTCCGCCGACCTTATTATACAATAATTGCCCACAAACTCCTAAGTCTGCTATCTCTGCATCGTAACATGAATAATGCAATGCAAGTATTCCCTTTCTAACCCTATACAGTAAACGCAACTAAATTAACAACAATATATTGAAAGGGAAAGCTACATTTGTCACCTCTGTGCGCAGTTGTGACGAAAGTTCCATAGACTGGGGCCAGGGACGGCTATAGTTGGGCGAGGGGGCTGGGACACACAATATATGCGGAGCATAAGTGAATTTTCATTGTTTCATATAAAATAATATTTTGATTTCATCCTATAATTAAACGAATCGTGGATATTTATTATATTTTATTCAAATATCTAAACACGATTTTTTTATGTTTTGTTTCGAATATGATTTCGGTAATTTTGGATATTTTTTAGAATGTCAAAAAATTTATGATGTCATGAAAAATCAGATTAATTGCTGAATCGGAAACATCGGCGTCCTTTATACTCGTAAGGTCCCCCTGAAGCGCGGGACCTCGGGCGAGTGCCCCAGTTGCCCCTCTTTAGGGGGCAGGCACGTATCTAGAAATATGTTTCGGGGAGGGGGTGGAAACAAGTGTCTCAGGAATAATACTAATAATAATAAATCAAATTTACACTAATCACAATACATAAATTAATATTATATTATTATTACACGATTAGGAAATAAGACTGTATAAGAATAGAGATATAAGAGTGCATATTCATTACGTAGCTTACCTGTAGTTAAGATCGGAATAATTTACTTAAAAGCAAGCGACCTGGCAATGAAATTAATGTCAAATAGATGAATAATTGAATATTTATCGAATAACAAAAATGATGTTACATGTAGTTGGAGAAAAGTAATTTTCTGATTAATATTTTATGCATATTATTTTGAGTAGTAGTGTACATAAATCTTCTTTGTAATGTAATTCAAAGCCGTATGATCCCAATATATAATCCTTTCCTTCTAAAAAGTTCAGAGGAAATTAATAACCATGGATTATGCAACAAATGCTAATATTTTCATTACTTAATTTTAGGAGCAATACTTGGTAAGTCTTTCAGGGGGGCGGGGGTCCGGACCCCTCATAAATAGCCTACGTCTTTCCTGTCCTTCAAAGCCGCATGATCCCAATATAATCCTTGTCTTCCAATAAGTTCAGAGGAAATTATACAACAAAGGCTAAACTGTCAGCTTTTCATTCTAAATGAAATGTTCAGTATTAATTTATAGTCGCGATTAGTACTACTGAATCGATAGTACTTTGAACCGATATAGCGATACTTGAAAGTTGTAATAATTTAAAGTTATGCACAGTGTGGCTAATCGGGACTGGACCTACAGTTTAAAGTACGATCCGAACCTCTATGTTCCTCCACCGGATATCGAACCCAGGACCCCTTGATTACAAGGCGACGACGCTACCACTGCGCCATCGGGGAGGCTTAAAAGTTATTAAAAATATTCATTAACAATAGTGTGCAAGTATCCCACTGTAATTATATTTATTTATTAGCATCTTGTTTTAAATGGCGGAGTTAAGGCCGTGCAAGGCCTTTTCTTCCACTCAACCATATACATGAAATTATATCATATCAATTGATCAAGATTTTTGCTTTGAAATAATACAAGAAATACACGAAAACATCAAAATACATGCTATGTCATCACAAAATTAATATTTTTCACACAAAACTGGTGCAAGATAAAGAGACGTTGTCTGAGTTTCCGCCAAAGTATCGCGATACCCGTGAAATACTTAATTTCATGTTACAATCAGGCTTTTATTTTAAAAATGTTGCAAGTTTTATGTGACATAAATTATTGTCGGTATTATTTTTTTAAAACTACATAATTAATAATTTTGGAGCATACCAGTATATACTAGCATTGACCAGCCGACCTCCGTGGAGGAGTGGTTAGCACAGTGCATTATGAAGCCATAATGGGTACTGGTGTTCTTTGTGACTGTCCCTTTCAATCAATTTTATCATATCATCACTCATCCTCATAGTCGCGATTAGCCAAAAGAGGAAGAAATGCGAAGATAAAGGAACCAAATCAATCAAACATTATTAATACAAAATATTTACTACATGAATGTGAAAAGTTTGAAATTTATAAACACCCTCTCCCACCCAAAGTGATTTTCATGCATACGCCACTGACTAACACACGCAATAATATAATTCACTGGGAAAATATCAACTTACCTTCCGAAAACACGTGTTTCCAGCCACCCGGAAGATATCCACGTCGCTCTAGACCCTACAACACCTCGTCCGGTCAACACGGTGCCTCACCAAACACTGTCGCGTGCTACGACACGCGCTGCATGTCATGTAGACCCACCCCGACACACGGTGGCAGACATAAACCCAAATAATGGGAGGAGCCACGAAAGCTTCGTTCCGATTGGCCGGCGGATTAGTAACGCTCGCTCTCATTGGCCGGCGTGGGGTTAGCGAGAGACAGGTGCCGGTCTTGCGGATAACGCCGTGGTCCCAATGAGCTGTTAACGGAGCGACTCTCCTAACAATGCAGTCTCTACGTGGCCCATTGTTGAAAACAATGCGAGGGGTTATCGGAAGATACCCCCCGGGGAGACGGCGATGCACTTACCGATGGGGACCTCCGCTCGCCCACCAAATGTCAATTTTTCAGTAATGGCTGCAGGATTTGGTCCCCGAAACAGGATCCAGAGCTTTCCCGGTTGGTGTTGAGAACTGGCAGACCTCAATCTCAAGATTACAACTGATTTAAGGATGACCCTCTGAATAGGCTTACCATATTTTTTTGGGTCCAACCCAGGACATATTGGCGATCAACTCGTTAATGCTGAATTTCATTTTTTTTTTTACAAAAATAAATTGTAATTACTTAAAAGCCTTAATATTTTATTGGAACATTAAACTATAAATTGTACTCCCTAGCCTTCTTAAACCCGAAGGTTCAGGGCTGCAGCAACACAGGCCTTCCATCTTTCCCTATTTTGAGCAAGTTCTATATACTCTTTTCCATCCCTACCGATTTCCCTTAGGTCCATCTCAACGTTGTCCCTCCATCTTCGTCTTGGCCTTCCCTTCCTACAGGTCTCTTACCATCAGGTTTCCCAACAAGAATCCTGTAAACTCCTCTTTCCTCTCCCATTCGTGCCACATGGCCTGCCCACCTAAGTCTTCTTGATTTAATTGTTCTAATAATATCTGGACATGAATACAAATGATGTAGTTCTAAATTATGTAACCTTCTCCACTCACCTGTCTCCTCATCCCTTTTAGGTCCAAATATTTTCCTAAGGATCTTATTTTCAAATACTCTCAATTTGTGTTCCTCTTTCAATGTAAGGGACCAAGTTTCAGATCCATATAATACTACAGGCAAAATTACTGTTTTGTATATTTTAACTGTTAGTTTCTTAGATATTAAACGAGAAGACAAACGTTTATGAAGAGAGAAGTAACATGCATTTTCTGAATTAAGCCTACTTTTTATTTCCTCTTGAATATCATTTTCATTTGTTAATATTACTCCTAAGTATTTGAATTTGGAAACTGGTTCAAACGAGTTGTTATCAATAATTAGATTTTGATTATTACCTAACACTTGGTTTCGGCCTGTAAGCATATATTTAGTTTTCTCTTTGTTAACTTCCAAACCTATCTCTTTAGCAGTTTTGAAAAATATTTTAGCATTATTCTTAATTGTATTCACATCATCCCCCAGTAAGTCTACATCATCTGCATATGCTAGCAACTGAGTCACTCCATTTAATATTAGTCCTTCTTTAGTTTATTTTACCTTCCTAACAGCATATCCTAAGGCAAAATTAAATTGTACAAGAAAAATATTAACATTATTTTCTAAAATCAATCAATTAATTTTTAAATGTTTAATTGAATAATACATTTTCTGATGTTTAGGAAGCCTCTCTGTTCTAGGTAGCATTATCTCTTAATTGACTCAGTTGCACTTTTCACTAGACCTGACGTTTTTCAGAAATGGCTTGTTTGTTTTAAATTCTGGTCGTGAATATTCATTACCGGTAGCTATTTTCATGTTCAGATTCTCAAAACCCCGGACATCACCCCGGACAGCACTAAAAAAACAGGACTGTCCGGACTAATCCCGGACATAAGGTAAGCCTACCTCTGAAAATAGGAAAGAGAAAGATAGCAAACTCTCCAAGATTTGGCGAGACGAACAAAAATATAGAGAAGGGGAGGAAGGGAGAGAGAAATAATGAAATTTAGAAGAGAGAGAGAAAGAATGAAATTTAGAAGAGAGAGAGAAAGAATGAAATTTAGAAGAGAGAGAGAAAGAATGAAATTTAGAAGAGAGAGAGAAAGAATGAAATTTAGAAGAGAGAGGGAAAGAATGAAAATTTAGAACAGAGAGGGAGAGAGAGAGAGAGAGAGAGGGAGAGAGAGAGAGAGAGAAATAGAAGCGAGGGAAAAGAAAGAAATAGAGAAACATGGGTCAGACAAGAGAAGACAGAAAGGAAGAAGAAGAAAAATAAATAAAAAGAGAGAGAGAGAGAGAGAGAGAGAGAGAGAGATGGAAGATAAATAAATATGCAGAGTAGCGAGCGACCAAGAGAAAAAGAAAGCTAATGCGCCTTGTTCATTTCAATACCTATTATCGTGCGCCTTTTCCCAATTTGGAGCATTTTCTCTTTCCAATATGGCCAGTTCTAGTGCTTACAAATTCAGGATATATTAATAACATTGATTTTTACGCACAGAACCCGAAAAGTGTCAAATCACGATGAATACACTTTTGTAACATCAACGACACGAAAACAAAAAACGCGCAAATTTGGTTTCTTTGTAATGATTGTGTCTGATATTCTTGCATTTTTAGTTCATCACACGGAACAGCAGCCGGTAAAAGTAGAGGGAAAAGTCTAAATATGAGCCCCCCCTTTTTATTTTGTCATTTTCGGAGAAAAAAATTAATATATCAAGCACCTGCCTTTAAAATGCATATCTATGAAATATATACTTAAATGTAATAGCATGCTAAAGTATATAAGGTCTCCATTTTTTTTTTTAAAAAAAAAGCAATTTCCAAAAAATGGTAAAATGATGTATTTCAAAATTGTGGTCTAAATATGTGCTACTAGTGGCAATATTACAAAGAGCAATTAATTTTTTTTAAAAAAACAGTCATTTATCGCTAAAACCTTATAAAATTCATATTTATGAATAATCTGTTGATTTGAAAATCACGCGGAATGGGAAAAATCGAAATTAAGAAAAACATTCAAATATTTGTTGAAAATGTGATCTCAACATAAGAACTCATGTCATTGCCCATATTTAGACCATGATGCTATTTTTATTCTTCAATTTATTTTCGCTCTCTGTGGTACATATTTCACAAACAAATCATGGCATTATAAAAAGCCCACATTTGTTTTATGTACCGCTAATGTCATAACCTATACAAAGATGAGAGAATTCAGAAAACGCCGAGTTAAAACATACCTGCAAAATGTTTTCGGATGTTGCAATTCTATAACAGCGTCCAAGGCCGAAACTAACCAGCACTTTCTCTTGCGAATTGGCGCCGCAACCTTTGTTCTTGACTGATAACCAGTTCCCATAGCCTCTGCCAGGCTGCAGCACCCGGGAGCGCTGATAACTCCAAAACCCATATTTAAACCTTCGCCCATATTTAGACCTTCTCCTCTACCCTTTGATGCATTATTGTGAATGTTGATGCTCCAGAAGTACATAATTACCAGATTATGGATTATAATATGTTACTCGAGTCAACATAATCATGCCAATTGACACATTTTAGGTCGACCTACGTGGCGGAGTGGTTAGCACAGCGCGCTACTATGCCAGGGATCTCTGGTTTGAATCCCAGCCTGGTCATGAATGTTCTTTGTGAGTGTCTCCCATCAATTTAATCAACTGCACCAGGTTTCATATTCCACGATAATTGCTCACCTATCCGTTTTCACTCATCCTCATGGTCGAGATTAGCCAAAATTGGAAGAAAAGCGACGCAAAGTGACAAAAATCAAAATCGAAAAATACAGGACGTCCGGTCACCATGGCGCCTGAAAATTTTCAGCTGGCGTCTGAATTTTCAAATTCAGTGCTAAAAGAAATATACAGTATATTTTTGAGTTGGCCTCTTGAAATTTTCATTTTTATAACGAGTACATTAGCCTATGTATTTTTTAAATATTTGTGTGTTTTCTGGATCACGTGTATAATTAAATCAGAATAATGAAAATGCTATTATATTTTTTTTTCAATATGGCTAATCGAATTTTAAAATGTGCGGCGATATGGTACAGTCGGCCACATAAAAGAATATATAGTTAGGCCTTCTTTGTAGCTAATCAGTGGTGATTTATTCATGCTAATCATGTTTCAAAATGTCTGTATTTTAGTTGAATTCATGGCTTTCTTAGACGATATTTGTCAAAAAAGGAAAGAATACTGACTGAGAGCGGCAGGCACCTGAATTCGTTTTTAGTTTTTTACTACCCTTATATATTATTGTAATTTGGCTGAATTTTCTCAACGTTAACGACACCTAAACGCAAGCTTGGGAAGATTTCCGGTAATTCTACTCAAATGATCAACAAAGCATGCAAAATGGATTCAATTCAGTCCATTGAAATAGTGTTCTCCGTAGCACGAGATACTCAAGCACACTTGAAGAACAATGTATCACGTACATGGGATCCGGATTTGGGAAGCACTTTCTCAACGAATCATATTTCATGGCTGGTTGGTGCTGAATATATTTCTCCGGGGTACACCGTTGTCATCTCTTTGTAATTTCCAATCGATTAGTTTACAACAAACAAGAAGATACTAGGTTTCGATGAGGAGTGGTCAGGTTCTTTGTGGATAACCGCAATGTAATAATACAGAATGGAATATTATACTCTGTTGAGGGGCAGGATTGCTGCCGTAATGAAACGCTGCATGAGGAGGTATCACGCTCACAAGCCAGGTTTGAATCTTGTCAAGGAGAGATTAGAACACAGGGAATTTAAAGGTCGGAAAGGGAATTTGGGGCAACAATAAGGGAATTTTCAGGAACGCCACAATTGAAAATGGAGGGCTTTGCGAGTGGACTGTGATTTCAATAACTTAGGCCGTGTTCGAAAGGTGCAAGATCGTACTTGAAGCGAGCATACTTCGAGAATGGTTTCGTAGTTCAGTCTTGAAGCCTTGGACTGGAAGCGAAAATCTTTCGAATTGCACTTCGACTGCAGCGCCAAATACGATCAGTAGATGAAACTAAGAACACATTGCTTTTCTCGAGTTATAAACACTTCCTTTTCACTATAGAAATCACATGGTATTTTAAAAAAAATCTTATAGTTACATTTCCACACATTAAAAGAACTACAACGAACATCTGTCTGACTTTTAACGTTCATGGTTTCAAACAAATGAACATCGAGTGCACGAGTCAAGTATTCAAGCCTGTGACCTCGCGTCCTCCACGCTACGGTCTCAATTGCTCGTACACTTGACGCTTTCGAACTGCACTAATTGACGTCACTTCCGACAAGACTGTACTTCAAGACTGCTTTTTGGTTCTTTCGGACAGAGCCTATATCTGTTTCGCACAAGTGTCAGGAATTCCAAACGTTTGAAAATTCTACCTCGATTGTCCCAAGGAAGGGTACTTTAAGCATTCGCCGTTGAATTTTTGCAAAGCATTGAAAATGAGTTGCTCTTTTTTATTTCTGAATTTGCATCCAACATATCAGTTTTCGGTGGGGGTTTGAACCCTAACCCGCCTTTCAATACGCAATGAACTCTCTGGTGTTTAATAAATGAACATGTCGAAGCTAACAAAAACAATTTTTGTTCAGAGAGATGTGAGGAGATAGTAAAAAATATTTTAGCATAAGTGCTTTGAGTGAATGTTTAAATTACGAGAGCTTTTTTGTGCACCCAATCGAAATACAATGTAGTCTTACATTTAATTAAATTTCCAATCAAAGTTTTTAACGTACAGGCTGATCTATTATTTTCTTAATGTGCATTACACTATACTCATGTCAGAAAATACTCGTTGTCCACTTCATGATTAAAATTTCTCATCAATTTTCGGCGTGTACACCCCGGTAACTGCAATATTGCATGTCAACGAGGCTCTGGCGCCTGAACCTGTAGCCAGTATAATTCTCTGACTTTTGTTGTGTTGTCCACATGTTTGTGATTGTCCCTTCATCTATTTCATCTTATCATCATTCATCCACATCGTCGCGATTAGCCAAAAGTGGAAGAAATGCCACGTTAAATAAACCATATCAATTGATCAATCAATTAAATCCTAAATTGTCAAAGCTTTTCTTGGACGGGGTATGTAAAAGTTATAATAGAAATAAAATAACTAGTATCAGTACATTAACGCCATAACATGAAAAATAAACTAATAAGAGTTGATTCGCTCATCTGGTGGATCGAATCGGACAGTATTATTGTACTAATAATAAATAATGTAGGTTAATATTATGAACTGATAATAATAAAATTTGTTAGCCTATTTGATTAAATTACAATTTCTATCATTCAATTGTATTATTTTAGCCTCAGCCTCCGCCCCCTACAAAAATTTCAGGCGACGACCATTACTTCAGCCTAGCTTTTTGACTTATGAAATGTTTTGTTATGTTGAAACTAGCATTCTTCTTCAACTTACTTGATTTTGTTATGAATTTTGAATTTCCATTCTCCAAAAACAACTCTCAGAATTAATGTAGATAATTCTGGAATTTTTACCCTTCTATTGGCTTTATCTAGTAGATGGGTTTTAGCCAGCGACATCTTAACTATCTGTGTCTGGAGGAAGGAAATTGGCAATATATGAATATAAAGGAGTGTACATTCACTTTATTGTTTTGATGTTGCCTTAGTTCTGTGCAAAATCCACGCGAGACGTGCTTTGCTGTCAGTGTTAGCAGACCTGCCCAAACATACAAAATCAATATGACTTGGTACCCATATGTTGAAATAATATTATCCTTCCTATATTTGCAAATGCATCTCTAGATTTCACACCTGATGTGACAAAAGTTTGGCTTGATTGACGCTCCACATGTGCAGTTTGAATATACCTGATCCTTACTTTGTGTCGCATATGAAGTGCCATGGAAAGGGGGAAGGAGGGAGACAGAGCACATATAAATATTTACTTAGTGCTTCTGGGTTTCAATTTAGCTGACGACCACTCGAAATGCAATCTCGGACTAATTTGATCACCTGCTTTCGTTTGTGCTAACGCGGCTTGTTACGAATGATGAAATCACAAAACCTATGTCTGGCTTGGATTAATATCGGTTTACTCTTCAAACATCGAGTTTTCTGGCCAGAAGACAGATGTGGGAAGCCAAAACAAACAGGCTTCCGTAAAGCAAGAAGCAAAAATCCACATTTCAGTCACCGTGATCCATGAAAAAAAAAAGCAGCCAAAGAGGTGTCAGGATGAGTAATCTACCAGCGAGACAAATCGACATGTGCCGTCTAGAAGTGTTTTCATTCTTTGGAAACCCGGCAGCTCCTCGCATAAGTGGACATTTTCTGATTATCCTGCTTAAGATTCATGACCGTGGCGCTGTTGAAAAAGGGTTCAATAACAAAGACATGCTAAAACGCTAGACTACTCTTTCCTTTTTTGCAAAACGTAAGCACCGATGAAGTTGAACAAGCGTAAAGATGTTAATAATAGCAAATCACAGAATATAATCCCGAGTGAGGGAAAACGTTGCATAATGGCTGACAGGTGTTGGTGGAAGACAAGAAAAAAAGCAGTGCAACTTTTTATTGTAGAATGCGAGCAGGTCCCGGGTACATTGTGGAGGGTGTGTTGAGAGCGATAGAAGGGTAGGAAGGAAAGGGTGGAATAACAATGCCTCACCCCCTTCAGTTCCGAGCACAACTGTACCAGTCTGCTCCCCCTAGGGGCCATCTTTTTACGGAACCCTTTTCATTTGAAAGCGAGCGAAGACCAGTTCATATCCACGCCCACCTGCAACCCAGTTCAAATTCACCGCCTACTCGCATAAGTCACGTGATACGTGGTGAACATTTCCTCCCCCCTGATTCTCCCCGTTTTTTGTTTGTTCTAAATAAACATCCCCATCTGTCAATTGCTCACCTATATGGAGAACATTCAACCTGATGAGGGAGAAAGAGTTCGAAAAAGCAGATAACATAAAATCACTCCTGTGTTTTACCTTGGCAGGTGTTAATCCGACACACGAGGCATATTAGCCTGTTATTCAATTATTCAAGCAAACCCCATATGTGCAAAAACTTCAGCTTGTGCTTCTATTTTCATCAGTAAACGTATCTTCGTGGAAGTCAGAAGAGGGGGCAAGGTTTATTTTAAATTAGAGAAAAACAGAAAGCTTATTTTCACAATCGATAATTAGTATTCCATCAAAATAAGGAAGGTAAAAGCACAGGCAAATGTATTAGGCATTTGTCTGTGGTAAAAAGTTAATTAACTCAGAAAACAAAGGAACAAGTCAGAAATTCATGGTTTAATATTCGGCCAATTAATCCAAAGAATAAATAGTTCCACGATTTTGCAAACTTCCAAAAATAAGTTGTTTTTTATGTGAGATCACACAATATAAATGTAATGACTAAAATTTCCCCTAATATCAGATTTTTCTTGAAAAAGGTGCGTAAAAGCTATAAGTTCTCTCACAATGCCCCCACAAGGCTCTCCCTTCTCTTTTCTACAGGCTTCCTCACTCATATAATAACCTGCCTCCAAATGTGGACATATTCTTGCCAGAACAAACTTTTAGAAAATTGTTAACGATGTATGTATAATTCTGATTTAATCTCTGTGCCATCCTGTACTCTATGTTGTTGTTGTTGTTGTTGTTGTTGTTGTTGTTGTTGTTATTGTTGTTTTCCTGCTGTTACTGTTTCAGTGTAAAATTGTCATTCTGATGTATCCAGTGGCGTACCCAGGATTCTTATTCGGGGGTGGGGCTGAACTTGTGAACTTGGATGGTGCAGAAACATTTTTCATCTGCGAGGTACAAAATTCGTCCACTAGCTATATGGTGTGTTTGTATATACATCCGGATTTACATAAATACATTTTATTTCTTTATTTTTTTTAGAATTTATGGCTATTAGTGTTGCCCACGGGACGAGACGGGACAGGCTTTTAAAAATTCGTGACGAGACGAGATTGACCATGTGTCATAAGACAAACGAATATTTTCGAGACGAGACAGCATTTCCACGAGGCTCCACGAGACGAGACAGGCCAAAGTCTCGTCTCGTGGGCAACACTAATGGCTATTTTAAAAGCAGATAATTCCGAAACATATAAAGACATCGTTATGAGTTCATTTGGAATGTGATGGAACGGAAAATCAGAATTTTGTCATTTCAAAGTAGGGAACAAATATGCATCTACTCATTTTAATGCAGGGTGCGATTTGAAGGGGCGATAGGTGGGATTCTCACCCCCTCCCCTATCTGCTTTGAAACATCAAATCTCTGGTTATGAATGACACATCTAAACCGGGGATCATTATTTCCAACCCACTTGTAAACTATGTATGGTGTTCCAGTTGAATTCAATTAAGTTTACCGCACAATACCTAAAAAAAAAATCGTTACGTAATTTATGTCCACTTTGTACAGTGGCGCCAATTTATATGGCACCGTAGGGCCCCAAACCGCCGAATACCTATTTTATGTGATATTTTGTGAACTTATAAATCAAGTGTTTGAGCCCACACAAATTTTTTGAAAAATTGCTGCCCCTGGCTGTCTCTCTTTTAGATACCCATGTATTCTGTATTTTCTCGGACTTCTAGTGTTTCACAAGTCTTTTCTATCGAATACTAAAACTGGGCGGTATTTCTGACGTATGTTGGATCGCTTCGTCGTTTAATCATGATCGAGAGCTTGTTGTGATCTGTAGTGTTTTGTTGTGTTTTATAATAATAAGTCGAGATGGTCCCTGATCGACTCGTGGGAGTTTCAGGTTTCAAGGATTGGTAAGACATTTGTCCAAGTAGTAATTTATGATGGAATTTGTGATATTTTAAGACTCTATACAAATACGGCAAGTACTATCATTGTATATGCAAAACCAAAATGCTTCAGTTCTTAGAGCAAAGCAAGAAATTGGCATGGCTTCCAGAGTGCGAAATCCTGGTGCGGACGAAGGAAATTCCCCCCACCAACAATCTTGGCCTCAAAAATTCCCCCCATCAAAAATTTCCAGGGGGGAGAGTTTTTGTTATAACAAACAAAAGATAAGCAATTACTTTTAATTCCAAATATAGTTTACTAAGAATAATATCGAAAACACACACAGATTAGTGTGGTTGTGAGTATTGAATGCTTTCTCTCTCAAGAGATCACTAACAAATCTACATCAATATGCACAATAAAAGTAAAACAAGAATGCAAAACAATAGTAACTATGAAATCTAATTGATTTATATTAATATAATGCACAAACTAAACAAAAACTTACACATAATGAAACCACTTCAAATATTTCATAATTTATTAACATCTTTAACCGGTTAGTAAAGGAATTAGCTGCTTTACACTGATATGTATAAAAGTAACAAATTAATTTCCCTTATGTAATTGATAATCATAATAATAATAATATATTTTAATTGAGTAATTTATTTTTACGTTTAATAACATTACAAATGTGTATATAATATAATTCACACATATGTTTGTCGGGAGTGGGGGTTGTAGATTAAGAACTTTCTCCCCCCCACCAGTTTTCAGTGATTTCGCACCCTGATGGCTAATCTTGAAACATTGAAAAATATTGATTCATCGCGTAGGAGGACGGTAGTTCAGGAATTAGATTAAAACCATACGTTCCAAAGTAATTTTGTCAATCTTTGGTGCACAATATGAATAGCCGATTGAAAACGTAGGTATCTTTTCACATGTAGTCCTCTCGTATTAAATGCACACACACACACACACATGGCATGAGACATGTCAGGTGAACTTTAATGTAAGTGAAAACTTATGTGCGTCACTAGTTAAATATTTTCACATCTACATATAAAATAAAAAAAACAACAACAAATATTCACCTCACGCAAGGATTATGCGAATTCGATTAAAATTGTACCAATATCTACAGCTGAAGGCGAACGCGGGTTCAGTGTCATGAATCTAACCTTTACTGAACAGAATGAGATTAAATATTTGCTTGGATCATAGAATACATCGGCCTAAATCAATTTTGGTGATACCACGTTGTTGGCGTTTTATTTTCATGAGATATGATTTCCAATTACCATTCTAAACCTTCGTTATAAAAGTTATTCAAACACAAAAATGATTATAGGGTTAATTTTAAGTTTTTATTTCCGACTTCATTACTTACCTTCATTTGATTTTTTTTCTAAAAAAATTCAGGGGGGCTGTAGCCCCTTCAGCACTCCCCCTGGGTATGCCAATGAAATAAAATCGAATAACTATACATTCCAGAATAGCAACTATATGAAATGAAAAAGTAAAATAGTTGTGCTGGATCTGTGGATCTACTAGAAGTGTTAGGATATAATAATAACAATTATTATTTCTATTACTGAATATCATATCAATGACTTGACCCCTACAATAACCAGACATTATTGCACATTATTTTATAAGGAACACCCCGAAAATCGCAAAATTACTTCTGTGTGAATTTAATGTGTTGAATAACATTTTGGTAAATGTATCCTATTATTTTATGATTCAGCAGTCACAATTCAAACACACACATATAGTATCATTTACATGCATTGTAAGTTGTTTTCCCAGTACTATTTTCCCTAAAAAATTTGCAAACTTTATCTAAGGTTGGCCCCCATCCGAATAAAAAGAAACTAGCTACTCCCCTGTATATATTTTGTTTTTTATGAGAAGAGGAAATTTCACTTGATTATGCAAAGTGCTTGGATCAATTATATAATTATTTTACTCATGGCAAAAAACATTATTTTTGAACTGGAGATATGCCCAGCAACCTTACATTTTTGTAGGGAGATGGAGTACTCTACTAAAAGTGCCCTTCTAGCGAACCCTCATCCCCTATTGATAAACAGCATATTCGGTATTATTTACTAACATCACTGTATCTCTCTAGGTCTACGTATTCAATTATTTCCGTGAACGTCCGGAAGAGTGGCAAGGGTAACACGGCACCCGCTGAAAAATGAATATCAATAATTATGTATTTCAGACATACTGTATAATTTCTTTTCATTGGGTTTTCGGCCTGTGAGGAAATTGGGGAGCTACGAGTGAGTAGCGTAACAGGGTCTGGGAAATCTATAACGGCCGAGGGTTCAGCATGCGAACCAGTGATGTGCGTCTACGCGTAAACAACGATAGTCTACATTCTACACGTAGACTATTATATACACGTATATTACGTAATCTGTGTAAACAACATGGCGAAAGGTGATAACTTAGCAAGGGGCGCCGTGGAATTAAATGAAAATTATACTGCGTATCAGTTGCTGGTGTGTGAGAACTTTCCATACTCTTTCTTCCAAATTCGAACAATTTCTCACGTATGAAGAAACCTAATATAGGAAATATTCTAGTGTTTTATGGGAAAAAGACCACTCTTGCCTCACGACTGCCATCTGTTGTTGTTTTTTGCATACTATTTATCTTCTTCCATAGTTGATAATAGAAGAGAAGAGACATTTTGTTGTAAATAGGGTTCTTTTCATTTAGTTAGGAACCAATATAGTTGAAAATGTCAGTTTCCTTTCATGAAACCCTTGAAAATTATTTATTCATTTGGATTTTGCAAATAAATGTTCTTCCGTTTTATGTAACTCCTTGTACAGACTAGTAACAAGATAGAACAAAACCAAGTATGAGACCATTGTCGTCATTCACGAGCGAAAATAGGGTTAGTCTTTTGTTACAAGATTTTTTTTAAAGCCCACTGCACGGGCAGATGCATCGGAATAAAAGTTCAACGAAGGAAGAAGCAAGCAAGAGATGAGACACTGCTGGTTGAGCCTAGATCCTGCTGCTTCTTGTCCTAATCGGATCTGCTAGGGTAGAGGGCGCCACAGAGCATAAAACTTCTCCATCGCAAAGCAAGCTGCGACCAAAGTTTCTGATAAAAATGCATGTATGATAATGGGTAACAGGTTCCTAATAGAATTAGGGGAGACCCGTTCTAGATTTAAAAGCTCTTTCCAGCTCTGATTGACAGTGTTGCCAGATCCAAACTCACAAGGGGCCGTGCTCAGAATGTAAACAAACATTGCAGTTGGTATCAAATCAATGAAACTTCCGGGTTTCACTGCAAATACAGAATACAGGAAATCTTACAGAGTTAAGTTCAATAATGGTGATAGGTCAATTTGGTAAAACGTTTTTCTATCTCATAGGTTAATTTCGCTTCTCTCTTCCTGTCGTAATTCAAATTTGGAGGCTGGATAGGTAACAGTCCCCTCTCAGCGGATTTTGGTAAAATTTGGTTTATCGCCAGCACGGGCTAGAAAGGATTTCCTCTCATCTATAGTGAACGCTAAACGACTTGTCATCTTTCCAGGTGGTTGTCAGCTTGGGCTGCAAGTCGCAAACTTCAGGAGAACGTCTCGCGGCCCGGTATAATTGACGCCAGGGCCTGGTACCGGGCCGCGGCCAGGCAGTTGAGAAACACTGCTGTAGGTGACAGATTACCTGACTGCAACCACGGCCTATGAACCATTGTAGTCATCGACGGAATGGGAAACTTGACACAGAAAAACCTTCTGCCTAGCTACTCAAGCAGTCGAGAGGTGCAAAAGGCAGCTGGGAGGAGATTTTTTCCAGTTATGCGTAGCCACATTGAAAACGAAACGAATGTCTCATGAACTGCGACATCTATAGCCTAATAAATATTGCGAATTGACACTTGTGATCTATCCCTAGTCGATAAAGGGGGGCGAATAAAGCATGAAACTGCAAGCTGATTCCATGATTTGAACCCAAGTTTTCCAGATTGCCAATCTGCTATTCGCCAATTTACTTTGTTTACGTCGATATTGGCAAACAAGCTTCCAGATTCCCACGTATCTTACAAGAGCTCTGCACACTACGGACATCTATCGCCAGGTGCCACAACTTCTTAGCCACAAACTTCGTGGACCTGGAAGTGTTGCCACATACGGGTGGAAAGTACTCGTTCCAGTGATACTTTACGTAAGATTTGAACGCAGCTGGTTACACTAACCACTACAACAAGTTGGCCGGGATATATCCATTTCTGAGGCTTTGGAATGATAAGTAACATAATTTCTTTTGTTTCTCTTGCAGGCCCTTAACGAGGAGTAGGCTTGGGGGGGAGGGGGGCTGAAGCCTAGGGCCCCATGCACAGAGAGTGCCAATTTCAGAATATACGACAGAAACTTACTCTTTGCAGAGATAAGGGGAGAGGAAAAACACAATGTGTTACTCGACCCTTGTTCCCATTGAAGATTTTCAAGTGATGAAAAGTTGCCACGCGAGAATAGATGTCATCATTCAACTCGGTACATGAAGTTGCCTGTTCGGCTAGGTTAAGAAGTTACATACTTACCATGCATATAGAGATATATCCTACATTATTATCAGGGTGCGAAATCATTTGAGACTGTTGGGGGGAGAAAGATCTTAATCTACAAACCCCCTCCCCCCACAAACATACATATAAATTATGCAATATACATATTTATAATGTTATCAAAAGTAAAAATAAATTACTAAATTAAATATACTATTATTATTAATTACACAAAAAGGAATATATTTGTTACTTTTAAATATATCAGATATTATAAAGTAGCAAAGTAGGTCCTTTACTAACTAGTTCAAGATGTTAATAAATTATGAAATACTTGAAGTGGTTTTATTATGTGTAACTTTTTATTAAGTTTTTGCTTTATGTTAATATAAATCAATTAGATTTCATAGTTATTATTGTTTTGCATTCTTGTATTACTTTTATTGTTCGTATTGATGTAGATTTGTTAATGATCTCTTCAGAGAGAAATAGCATTGAACACTCACAACTACACTAATTTGTGTACGTATACGATATTATTCTTAGCACAGTATATATGAAATTAAAAGTATTTGCTTATCTTTTGTTGCTTGTAAGTGTAACATAAACTCTCCCTACCGGACATTTTTGGTGAGGGGGATTCTTGACGCCACGATTGTTGGTGGGGGGAAATCCACCCGTCCCTCCCAGGATTTCGCACCCTGATTATTATCACTAATTGATATCCTAACTTGACTCGAAATGGTACTATTTATTTTTATTAATATTCTCAATATTTCTTTCTTCTTTTGGTTGTAGGCTTATATTCTGGTGACGCATAGCTGGAATTCTCTGTTTCCCAAAGTGATAGTAGTAGTACGTTTTCAAATATTTTCTTCAGACGCTAAGGCATAAACTGTAATAATAAATATGCTAAACTCTTTCTAAAATTCAGAAATGCAAATGACGAATCTTTAAATATGACCTATAATAATTTTTTATGAGTTTTCTTTATCTCCTCATTTCAAAATTTGTAGGATGTAAATATCATAAGCCATGGCATAAAAAAATAAATAAATAAATAGGATACATAAATTATCGGTGCTTGGTAGTGGGGAGGACCACAATTCTGCTTAGGGCACCAAAATATTGAGCTACAGGGCTGTTATATGGATCAACATGGAGACAATGCAGTACGTGGGAGGAGGGGGGAGCTTATGCAAATTTGCAAATTATGCTAGCTGAGGGATGCTTTACGAAAATTTACATAACTGGGAAATAGCATCCTCCAGCCCCCTCCCCTCAACATTGGGGTGGATTCAGGGACACTCATAAAGGAACACTCGTGGAGGAATCTATTGCATTTGTTTTTTTAAAAAATTCAATTTATAAACAAAAACTCTTTGTGACAGACAGATAACAGTTGCATTGCGGGCGAAGCGAGCAAGAAATTTTTTAGAATTAATTCTTGCAAACATGACAAGAATATTAATTAATAATTGTGATGTTTATCTGATTAGCCATTCATACTCTATCCTTTGACATTACTGCAATTTGAGTAGTGTAGAAATTCCCATGAGTGTTCGTTTTCGTTAAAGTTAACCACAATTTGTAACCGTGTAATTCAACCTGCGACCTCTTCGAGTACGAATCTGCCACCTTATCCACTCACCTAAACGCATTCGGTTCAAATTTAATCGAAGAAACATACCAAAAGATACGGGCAATATAATCTGGACAGTTTTCAACAATTGCCGTTGGAAACACTGCCCAGCACTTTCCCCTTGAAATATACCTTCAGGCACTGACGTTCAATGACTTGCTCAGATCTTCGCATACCTGTTGAGTTTTGCCGTATTGTGAACGGGAGGTGTGTGCGTGTGTTTTTAACTTTCAGAAGAAATGGCGGTGCGAACAAGAATAAGATGAACATAACGTGAAGAAAACAAGAAGGAGGAGTTAACAACAGTTCAAGACGTAAGTATTAACATTCTCTTTAACGCAGACATCATACTAAACTTGTGTTCAATACAAGTTTTCCCCAAATATGCAAGCACGCCCTCTGATGTACCGTTTAGCGAACTGCACGTCTGTCAAATCTTCGAAACAAAACACTAACTTGCGACAGCAATAAGATTAACAAATGTGCATTTTGTAACGTGGAATGAAACCGAAAACTTGTGTACAATTGTGCATTATATACTGGTAATTTATTTGAACACTGGGCTGTAAATTTGACTGGGCGACACAGTTTCAGGAAGTGATCATAAAACGTCATGGCCGAACGGTTTCGATAGCGAAACAATGTATGCAACCAAATGACCCGCAGGACAGCTTTTAAACGCTGGATGAATATGAATTCCTAGACGGAGCTTACGTAGTTGATTACAAAGCGTAAACATTACCGGGTTAAAACAACGTATCTTTTTCAAAGGATGAGAAAAATGTAAACATTTGGTTTTGATGAGTTAGTAACAAAAGATTTGAATAGATGTCGCTGTAGCAGAAAATAATTATAACCTATAATTATAACTATGGTTTTGCAAATTTTAACTGTCTATTCTCACTTGAAATGTAACATTTGAAAATATCATGTACTGCGTTCACATGTTGAGATCTGTGAAGAAATCTAGGCAATTTGGGAGATTTAATATCGTGCGTATGTTAGAATTTATTTTATCTATCTTTAGAACAATGCAGGATCATTCTACTGATTCGATGGCTAAACATTGTCACATTGTACATCGTTGACAAAACCATGAATGTGTAAATTTTGATTTTTTCACCTATTGCAGTTTCTGACTACTATTTGTTGATAGATTCCCATGCAAACTTGCATGACCTAATGAATAGCGATCATAAGTAGATACATATTTTACCGATGTCAACATTTATCCAAATGTGAAACTTGTTTTACCGGGATCTGGAATATTAAGATGCTTTATGTCAAAAGTAAGATTCAGGGCATTTGTGCATTTAACATTGCGTTATTAAATGCGGTATATGAACAGGATCTTGAAGAACGAAGCACGAATATACACGTCAAAGTACACTCCTGTTCACATAAAGTGGTACAGTGGGATCCACTAGTATTGTTCGGCAAATTGTCCATGACTATTTTCATTAATATTTTTCTTACATCCTAGATGTTTTTAAGCAATGGATTTTTATGTATGCTGGTGCAAAAGTTGTCAACAGCTTGTTTTGAGTTATCTTTTAATTCTTGAAGCTCTTGTTGGATCAAATAAACTGCACGAACATGGTGATGGACAATTTGCACAGTGATACTCATGGATCCCACTGTACATTTTATAAGTATGTGCCAGTCAAGGACGTATTTAGGGGGGAGGCCAAGGGTTCCGCACCCCCCCAGAAAGACTTACCAAGTACTAAAATTAAATAATGAAAATAGTTATTTAACATTTGTTTAATCGAGGATTATTTCTGCCGAACGTATTGCAAGGCAACAATTATTATTGGGATAATACGACTTTATGCACACTGCTGTTTATAATAATATGCATAAAATCAGAAACTTTACTTCTCGTCAACAGGATCTAACATCATTTTTGTCTTATTCAATAAATATTATATTCTTTATCTATTTTACATTCCCGCATTGAATTATTGCCCTTTCGATTTGCTTTCCGCGGCCAGACAGATCAAAGGCGTTCCTAAATCAGTAGCGTTTGTAGGCAAAGTTGTTTTTGGCAACATCTAGGAAGACCCTGCCCTCGACCGATCGCTATTGAACAGTGAAAACAATTTCAAGTCACCTGGTCCTAGTGTTGAGACGTGGCCTTCTTCATTCTTTCATCATCATTTTCAGATCCTAATCATTGTTTCTCAATCTTAGGTCAGCCGTCTCGTCCTCCTTTGTTACAAAATTTATCTCAATATTCTTTTTTGAACACAAGCTCTTGCGATGACCTGTCTAGTGTATTTTCCTCTCATAGTGGAACTCGAATCTTGTATTGATGGCGTTCTCACAGGGGGAGCCAAGATGGGTTCAAGCCCACTACGGAATTGTCCTAAAATTTATGATATTTTATCGTTAAAATTTTAGTCTGCCTGGATATTACCAAAAACTTGCAACCTTTCTTGAGTGATCTCGTGCTCATTCATGACGTCATCTCTCTGTATTGTGTATAACCGCTTTGAATATTACACCCAAGTGACGTACTCATACATAAATACTGACGAGACGAGACTTAGCAGTGTCGAAACACATAGTATAAACAACTCATTGAGTGTGTCGTCGCACACACACACACACACACTTTCACAGCGTATAGAGGTCATGAATTGATTTGGTTAATTTTACTTTGCATTTCCGCCACTTTTTGGCTAATCGCGAAGATGAGGCTGAGTGATGATATGATGAAATTCATGAAGGGACACACACAGAGAACACCCATGCCCAGGCTGGGATTCGAACCCGAGCCCCCTGACGCCGTAAGCTCGCTGTGTTAATCACTCCGCTACATCTGTTATTAATCTAAGTTCAAGTTTTTCGGTTTAGCGTTACGAGTCCTCGAAAATAACATTTTATATACAACCACAAAACACATGGGCAATATATTTTTTAATTGTAATTACGAGGTTAATCAATTAGTTGAAATTGTGAGCTAGTGTTGCGTGGTTTTATACATTCAGGATGAAAATCAGTTTTTCGAGAGTTCGAGAACGAGACTGTTTATAAATCGATACGAGATCGAGATCGTAATTGACAACTCGAAACAAAGCCTTAGTATCGATACCATTCCTAGTAGTGGAGTAGTAAGAGCCGACCTGCTTGGTGGAGTAGTTAGCACAGCGCGTCCCGGGTTCGACTCCCGGCCTCTTTGTGATTGTCCCTTCAACAATTTCAACGGCCTCCCCGATGGCGCAGTGGTAGCGTCGTCGCCTTGTAATCAAGGGGACCCAGGTTCGATAGCCAGTAGAGGCACGTAGTGGTTCGGATCCCACTTTAAACTGTAGGTCCAGTCCCGATTAGCCTCACTGTGCATAAAGTGCACTTAAGACACCAAATCAATCAATCAATCAATCAAAATTTCAAATATCATCACTCATCCTCACAAGGCAAAAGTGGCAGAAATGCGAACTAAAATAAACCGAGTCAATCAGTCAACTGAGTATAAAGTTTACTGTCAATTGCAACTCTGTAATTTATAGTGCAATTTTGATTAATTCATTTTAACGTTTTGTAAAATTAATTACAAAAGTTTCCACCCTCACTAAGAAGAATTAAAGGCTAATTGCACGAAGAAATAGAAAATTCTACATAAAAGCAATTTAATGTGTAATATTGGACAAAAAAGTATAAAGAAGCGAAACTGTGGCAGTACAAGCTTTCTGAAACCTCGGGAAAATATGAGAACTACAGGCTTATCCGTAGCGACACTAGCGCCACGGCTCCCTCGCCAGGGTTTCAGATGGGTTGGTGGATCAAGTGAGGCGTGTGCACCTGCAGGATATTAAGTAATGACATCTTTGTCATTTGAGTTACTATATTCCAATCTAGATTTTCGCAAAGAGAAATGCATTCTTACGAAGCGAAATTTATTTTCTCGGCATTTTCTTTGCGAAACAGAATCTGGTTAGTTTCACACCACAGAACAAATGACTTAAAAACGGAAATCTTAATAGAGGAAGGAGATTGGTTATAAAACGGTTACATAACAATTACCAATTAGTGTACATCAAAATGTTAGTTATTAGACAAGGAATTAAACTGATAATTATCAGTATTATAATTGACAGGACTTACGCTCACTGATCATTATGAAAGAAAGTGTAAAATGTCCTGTTCACTTTATCTGACTGTTATCTTGTTTCTTATCGTCCTCCCCCTCTGTACCGTTGTTCCTTTTGTTACTATTTATAACATCCATACTTTTGTGTCCATAAAATTACTAACCCTAATTGTTGTAATATAGCAGCTAATCGCGTATTAAGGCCTAGATATTTGGTGTGGTTTTACAGCAAGTGGTGTAACAAGACATCAAAGATGGTGCTATTTCAACTGCAATTCCACATTAACATCAAAGGGAGCGTCCTGTTGCCACCAATATACAGGGTAATTCAAAATGAATGGTGCAATTTTCCACAGTTATTGCGACGTTACTATTTATGATAGAAAATCAGACAAGGCATCAATATAAAGAATAACTCTGGAAGTTTTATTCCCACTTAGCGGGCTTATTCTGCTTAGCCGATGATCCACCAGGATCGCCAGTGTCGCAAAATGGCTAGTGACCAGTACAAGGCGTATTCTGTGTTTGAGCTATCGAGAACTGATTCAATGACAAAGGTGACATTTCCGCATGCTTTTCGGTAGTAATGCATATGTTTCACCTTTCAGAAAGATTGGCAAAAGTTCCATCTGCGAATTGTTAATGCCTTCGAAACCGATGACAACGACTTGCTGTCTCGTGCTTGGACCTTTTCCGCGTTATACGTGGTTCCCATGTTGAATCTTTATAATGTGAGTCATGTGAGTAAAACTTCCAGAGTTCTTCTTTATATTGATGCCTTCTATGATTTTCTATCATAAATAGTAACGTCATAATAACTAACTGTGTAAAGTTGCACCATTCATTTTCAATTACCCTGTATTTAAGTTCGGCATTGACGTATCTAGAAATACATTTCGGGGGGGGGGAGGGTCCGACCAAGTGTCTTCATAATAATAAAAATAATAATAAATAATAACATTAAAATGATATGTAATTAAAATTAAATGATATTAATTTAATATGTAAATACTTATTGTATTGTTATTATTACATGGATTGTAAAATATTTGGACCTAAAAAGGGATGAGGAGACAGGTGAGTGGATAAGGTTACATAATTTAGAACTGCATAATTTGTATTCATGTCCAGCAGATATTATTAGAATGATTAAATCAAGAAGTCTTTGATGGGCAGGCCATGTGGCACGAATGGGAGAGGAAAGAGGAGTTTACAGGATTCTTGTTGGGAAACCTGATGGTAAGAGACCTGTAGGAAGGCCAAGAAGAAGATGGAGGGACAATGTTGAGATGGACCTAAGGGAAATCGGTAGGGATGGAAAAGAGTATATAGATCTTGCTCAGGATAGGGACAGATGGAAGGCCTGTGTTGCTGCAGCCACGAACCTTCGGGTTTAAGAAGGCTAGAGAGTTAGTTAGTTAGTTATTTATTACATGGATTGTAAAAATAATAGAGATTTAACAGCACGTATTCATTATCTAGCGTTTCAAAATGTGTGTAACAACAGCTGCCCTAGCAAGGAAATGAATGTCAAATAGATAAAGAGTTGAACATTTATTGAATAATAAAAAACGAGGAGTTAGATGCAATTGACGAAAAATAAAGTTCTTGATTAATGTTTGTAATGATAAGATTGATCATTATTGGTTTGTGGTATTGTATTAATTAATTATTGGCCAGCTACAAGGTGTAGGGTGAATTAATAAGTTTCCATGTGTGTACTTTTATATGTTATTGATTGTAAGAATATGTGCTTGTGCTTTTACTGGATATTAGATTCTCCTGTTTTTTAGCTTCCCAGTTGGGGAGCTGTCTTTCAAAAGACCGTTGCTGTGGAAAAT
This sequence comes from Lepisma saccharinum, assembly GCF_977018435.1. Classification (NCBI taxonomy): domain Eukaryota; kingdom Metazoa; phylum Arthropoda; class Insecta; order Zygentoma; family Lepismatidae; genus Lepisma; species Lepisma saccharinum. Next base: position 71,449,057 of record NC_139241.1, read on the forward strand.
TCCAGTGCTACGGGGTGAACGTTCACGGCAGAGGCGCCGATGACTTAGCAAAATAATAAAAACACTGCATTTTAAATATTTTAGAGAAGAAGAAAAAAATAAGTCAGAATATTCTCATATTTGTGCGAAATAAGCCAAGCGGCACCATGAAACGGCTAGAAACACGCAAGGGATTCGCTAAGTTTAGCGCATCGGAACGATAGCCCAGTACTATTCCCCGTGGCCAACACTCGCGCTATGTTTCCTATTCAAGTCAATGATGTTCGCTGGCCCAGGTCATCGCAGAAAATGTGCGAATCTCTCTCTACCTGCTCGGAAGACACCCGACGACCGCTTGAAGGTCTGTTCTTAAAAGGCCTTTTTCTTCAGCTCCCATGTTTACGGCAGGGTTTCTCTGACATCATCAGGATTAAAAATTTTCCGAGTGCTATTCCCATCATTGTAAAGCATGCAATGCAATGATCTAATACACGCAATTAGTGATGTCGTGAGTGAAAACAATTTAAATAAACTGAAAAATCAGACTTTCTTTCAATTATGTTGGACGAACCATCCCATGTTAGTACGTCTCAATTGTCAACTGTCTTGAGATCCGTGCATAAGGAGGAAAGTTTATTGGTTTTACTGATGTGAGTACCGATTGTACAGGGTGGCTCAAGTCACTTAACACCCCCGGTACAAGGGGCACTGCAGCGCGCAAGGATGAACAAAATTGACGCCACCCGCGCGGTCAGCGGCCATATTGATGTCCGCCATCTTGAAACCAACGTAAAAATTTTAAATGGGAAGGGGGTCGTGCGACACATCAAAGTGGGCTAGAATTTAACCAGGAAACCAACTATGGCATTTGTTTGCACCTAACTTTAATTGTTGCAGAGATAACGGTACCACAAAAGTTATAACACATATGGCGTCCCTGTTGCGCAACACACACGTGTAAACGTCTCTCCCATGACCTTACCACATTCTGCAGAACCTCAGGAAAGATTGCAGCACAGGCATCCATTATGCGTGTGCGCAAATGGGCCACATCTCTGATTCTCGTAGCATACACCATGGCTTTCAGGTGGCCCCAGAGGTAAAAGTCCAATGGTGTCAGGTCAGGTGAGCGTGCAGGCCATTCCACAGCCCCTCGGCGACCAATCCAGTGGTGAGGGAATTGTTGATCCAGGTACTGACGGACCATCATTCCATAGTGCGGTGGGGCACCATCTTGCTGGAACCATTCAGGATAGCTCCCATCCTCAGACAGCAAGAATGGTAAGATCTGCTCCCGTAGCAGAAGCAAGTAGCCCTCTGCATTTAAGTTGCCCTCAATGAAAAATGGACCAACAAGTCGGGAACCCTAAGTACCACACCACACCATTAGCTTCTCACCTCCCGCCACCTTGTTGGGATCTACCCAATGTGGATTTTCGGGTGACCAGTATCGCAGATTTTGCTTATTCACCTCCCCCGACACATAAAAATTGGCCTCATCACTGAACAGTATCAGTATAGTGCTGGGTCCAAACGAGCGTGCACAGGTTCATTCGAAAGGAGTCCACAGAAGTCAGTAAGACAAGCAGTGAAGAACTGTCGACCGTTTCATACCAAGTTCTCTCGCTGCTTGTCTTACTGACGTCTGTGGACTCCTTTCGAATGACCTCCGCACATTTTCTACAACCTGTTCCTGGATTCTGGGTTTACCACCACAGTGTCCTTTCAAAACATTGCCGGTCGCCAAAAACTGATCACACCACTTCTTTATGGGGGGTTATTCCTGAGTAAACAAAAAATGATCGATCAGACAATTCGATTATTGATGGCGGGGAAAGAACATCCGGTTTGGCGAATTTTCCAATGTAAACAAGTGGAATACAGATAGTCACCGAACTCATTTTCTTATAAAAGATCGGAAACAAAATGGATCATTTAAATTTTTGAGTGATGGAAACAAAGGTACCTAGAAAAGGTTTGGCAATTTCTCGGATCGTTTGGATGCAGATATAAGGGACAATACTAATATTTTCCAAGGCCATGTTGATCTACCATAAACTTCGTTTTTGAAAAGACTTCTCCAGGTTGAAATGAAGCTTGCATTAATTATAAACATTGGAATACTTCGATAACAACAGTAAAATAAATAATAATAATAATTACTACCTAATTAAATATATTTTATTCGAATTATTATTGTTGTTTATTTTTATCATGCTATTCGATCCAGAATCCGAGTGAATATCCAGCACAACTATTTTCCATTAATACTTTTACATTTCATAGTTACTATACTGACATGCACAGTTATTGTATTTTGTTATTAACTTTTGCAAGTGTCGTTCAAGAAAGGACTTCAAAAGTTAGAAAAAATACTCACAAAATTTATATTGTGTGATCTCGTCTAAAATTATAATTTCTCGAATTCTGAAAACTGTTGAACCATTTATTCTTTGATTAAATGTATTTTTCACTCATTTTTTCGATCTAATGCGTATTTTACATTGATTACTCTGTTCGAATACTCAGCAAGTTAAATTTATTTCTGTTATTAACAATAAAAATAACGAACTTCCTGCTATTTTGCAACTTGAAATGATGGATGCCAATTTCCAGAGGGGGGAGAGGAGGGGTTGACTGACCTACCGACGCCCATGGAGAGAGCGCTTATCAACACCCAAAAGGCAAATTCGTTATAATATGATTATAAATAGTTCCAACTTTTAAATGTAGTCAACACATGCCCGTTAGACAATTATAATTTTCGAAATACCTAAAATATTTTCATTTGATTTCATCATGTGCCGACTGCAGAGCCTACTTCCTCGTGTTTGTGTCCAATCTTTTCGGTTTACTGCCTAAATCCACTGATCTTTCAATATTGGGTCTGTCTGAAAATGATGCGTAGATACCTGAGAACAATTCTTGGTTGTTCCCTCTCTCATGTTGGAACCAAAATCCACACAAATATTGTCGCCTTTTCCGAAGACACTGCCTTTACACCATTGAATTCAATGTTATTATTTTCAAAACCGGAAGTGCAGTCCCCGCCAGCGCCAAGGAAGCACAGAAATGTAAACATCCGGTGAATAGCACCCATAGTCTTGAATATCGGAGAATCTTTATTGTACACACGACGAAAGTTTCGTTGCACTTGAATAACTGATTTTGTTTCTCCATACCACCACAGAACCTGTGCACGCTCGTTTGGAATCTCCATTTTCAAACAATCGATTGTTGCATCGCCACTACGGCTATTGAGCGCACTAAAACGTTACCACATAAACTTTTTGAGTTTCTGCTTCTGCTTCTCCCGGAATCACAGCTGTACAATCCGAAATGAAAAAGTTATAGACTTTCGAAATGTTGGAGTCTCATTGTGGACAAGCTACAATCCTAGAAAAGCATGTACCCCCCCTTGAGAAAAAATAACAAAAAGTAGTCTTGGACAATTTGCCGACCAATTCTTATGCATCTCACTGTACCTCTACCGGCTATCGTGCCCTTGACTCCTTGATTACAAGGCGACGACGTTATCATCGGGTAGGCCCAGTTAGAGATAGTATCGAAACAAGATACTAAGTATAGGTCTAGTCTAGATTTTACAAATATCTGTCTCGTTCTGATTTTTGCAAGGTTCTCTCATTCTCGATAATATTTTAGCAACTTTATTCGAAATGCAAAGTTTTTTTGTTTTCTGTACGAATGCTCATGTTGGAAATAGATTATAAAGGGACACAGATTCCTACTATATGCTTTCAAGAATAAAGTATTTTACTTATGTGTTACGATTTGACATAATTACAATGGTTTTTATACATAATTTATTCTTCTTGGAGTGCTCATTGCCTCCTCTGATATCAGCTTATGTTGATTTGTTATTGAGTTTGAATGCGTAGATTCCTGCATATGAAATTGTTCGTCACTTTTCTTTTCTCGCAAGTCACCACAAGTTACTGATGCGTGTGAACTTCACCTCTCTTCGCTGCTTCTCCGACATTTCTAAGGCATGCATTGAACGTCCTCGGCAGAGCTATTATTCGCCTCTCAACTTCCGGAAAGACGTAACGGTTCGTCTGCCGCAACATTTCCTCGATAGAGGGCCTCGTATCAGTCTGACGTCACGGTGGCAAAGGTGGACATGCGGGTTCCATGACCTTCCGTTCCGTTCCAAACCTCAATTCCTACAATTTTACACTTCACTTGCCCGGCAATTGGGCCAATACCGTTGTACGCCGAATGTAGGTTATTCGTTAAGTAGGTTTGGTTACGCCTACAAAAGACCTTTGGCCAGCTTTGTGTTCTGAAGCTTCTGAAGGGTCGTCAATAAGCATAGATGGTCTTGGCTGTTTTAAAACGAGAGGAATACATAAAGGTGGATCTATCGAAGACAGTCAAGCGTAATTGGTTCACAGATATATGAACTCTTAGAGAATTTTAAATTACGAATTTCAGTTTTGCATAATGAAGATAATATATGGTGGGCTGCAAAAGCTATGCTTTCAACCATTATTATGACCACGTACAGACAGAAAACTGGTCACACTTCAATAGAACCCATTGTTATGATCTGGTGGGTACATTTTCTCACAGCAAAGTATAGCAGCTAAACAAAAAGGCAACATAATTTGAATACTTGTGTAAATATTATCCCCAATATGCAAAAAAATGCACCCATCCAATTCTTTGTGCCAGTCTGTTGGCAAGAATTTATTTTTTATTTTTTAAAGAAAATGCTGTTAGGCTCAGCCAGACTAGAGATTTATCCAGAATATTCCACCTGTAAGGTCGTTTTTACTAAGATTAGTGCCGAAATGACCATAAATTGAGATTTGTGATAAATGGAAAGGGGGGTGGGAAACTTTAGGTAGAGTGTGTGCGTGTGTGTATGAATCGCCGAGGCAGGTTAGTCGAGGTTGGCCCTACCAGATATTTATAAAGTAAGGAACTAATTTCTTTACTAACTGGTTAAAGATGTTAATAAATTACGAAATAGTTGAAGTATGTTTAGCTTTTGCGTTCTATTAATACAAATCAAATAGATTTCACAGTTTTTTTGTCTTGCAGTCTTGTTTTACTTTTGTTGTGTCGTGTATATTGTTATTGGCGTAGATCTGTTAATGGCAGCGAGAGAGAGAAAGCATGCAATACAAACACAGTACTTTGGATAGGAGTAGCTAGAACTTTATATTTGGGTGTGCACAAAGGAAAAAATGAGGTCTTGTACCTTTTTAATAGCATATTTTGCAACACAATCACTTGGCTCTTTAACTGCACTGATGTTTGTAAAGGAATATAAATTCACTAAATGACAGTGTTGAAATTTTCTGAATATATGTGGTAGAAAAAAATCAAATTGCATAGAAATTACACACACACCAAATGTTCATAAATGTTACAAACAAATACATCAAAATACACGTCATCTATAACAAGAGACGTCTGTCAAAAGGTAAAATGTTCTTAAACCCATCAATAACTTCATTTACATCAATAGACTAAGTTTTTTCCTGTTCCACAAATAGCAAGAGCAGGGCTTCCAATCTATCCTGCTTCTGAGTTGCTCTTAATTTAGTTTTAACTTGGGTAAGCTTGAAGAAAGCTCTCTCTCACAGGTATAGAAGAAAAGCGCTGTAGTACAGAGTAGAATGCAGTAATTATCTTTTCTCCAATGACATCAAAAAATCGAAAATCTATACACACTCGTTTCATCAGCGATAATGCACACGTTTGTACCAAGTAATGACATTTTCAACTTCTTACAAACTGCCGCTTATTTTCTCTCTTATTGAAATATCTGTCTTTAATTCTCTTTGATAAAGCAGCCATTAGGGCGTGCCTAGGCACACCCGGCACACCCCGTAGCTACGCCTATGCTACTTTGTGTGTGTTTTCGATATTATCCTTAGTAAAGTATATTTGAAGTGAAAACTACAGTAATTGCTTTATTATGTTGTTACAACAAAACCTTTTCTCCCAAAAAGATAGCTAGCTAGATAGCCGACATATATCAGATCTTTCCGAAATTGCGACTCCAACAGGCTCGTAGCTGATCCTGGCGCTTTCACTTCTCGTGGCAGAAACTCGGTGCTTCCAAAAAACAGATTGAGACGTTCGGAGTCAAAGGGAACCTGAACAGGCCTCTTTATTGGACGTCACTGAAGCCATCCGACGTGACGCTCCGTCGCCCAGGCACATGATGCGAAGCTGGCTACGGCCGACCACGAAAACAGCGCCAGGCATTGAAGGAAAGAAATCGAGTTTCAGCGTACTGCCTGTTGTTGGATAGCCTCACAAAGAGCCCCTTCAATTGTTTTTGGCGATAGTGCGATTTCGTCTCCCTAGTACTTTATAGTTGGCAATTCAAGACGAGGCCCGTGGGAGGCATGGGCGTCGCCAGCAGGTTTTAGGGGGCGGGGGGTTAGACCATTGATAAGACTTGAATAGTAGAAATAATAATTTTTATTAGCATGGCTATAATTGTTATTTTACAATAAAATATTACAACTAATAAAAATAAACAAATATTATTTCAAATTTATTATTATTTACATAAAATGGGGAGACTTCGGTACTCGATCCACCAGACAAGTAGCACAACCGTTTCCCCCCTTTTTTTACACATCACGTTGAAGAAAAGGCTTTAATAGTTAGGAGAAATTCTACTCATAAAATTTATGTTGTCCGACCTCTACAATTTTTGTAATTTTAAAAACTGTGGAACCATTAATTATATGGATTAAAGGGTGGAATATGAAAATAATACCTGGTTCCTGATTTTACACACTTTTCTTTTCGATCTAGTGTAAATTTTTACTTTGGTTATTCTGTTCGAATACTAATTAAATGAACTTTATTTCTGTCATTAACACTAAAAATAACAATGCTTCTACTTTTTTGTAACTTGAAATGAACGATTTCAATTTCTATGACGGACCCGTTCGACGAACTCCCCTTCCCGACGCCCATGGACACTTCGCAGAAAAAAGATTGCAGCAAAGAAGATTACAAAGTACTTACTTATTACACTTCTTCAACAACTAAAATGCAGGACAACGCAGAACCGCTGTTTATGTTTTCACTGTCCGTGGCAAAGTGGCAAGCTTACCGCGATATGAACCCAACAGTCTCGGGTTCGAATCCTTAGCAGAAGATATAGAATATAGATGTATAAGGCTAGACTGCACAATCGACCCTTGTGTTTTTCCGTTTGAAAGTAAAAAAAATATTGTGCGCTAATAGTACGTACTATTTAACACTTCGAATTGCCACTGTGCATTTCTCAATTTGAAGTTACATTTCTATGAAATTATATAAAGAATACTACTACATTACTTGCCATGGCTGGTTTCCTTGAACCTAATCCATGTTGTAAACAGACAGTATTGCCAGGTCGAACTTTGGTTTTCAACGGGAATAATGTTTTATTTTTTTAATTTAAATTAATTGCGAAATGAAATACATTAGTTTTAAAGTGTAAACATTCAAGGAATGAAAATTTGTCGATTATAGCGCCATCTATCACGAATCGAAAAAAATGTTTCAGACAAAACTTATGTATTTTTTACGTAAAATCCGAATCTGTAATAAAAAATAGTGGTTTCTATTTGAAATTTCAAAGTTGCCCCCCGCCCCACCCACAAGAGGGGGAGGGGGGTTCTTTTGTTGCACCACTATACTTCCCCCTCCAAACTATCAACATTTTATTTGGAACATTTTTTTGTAGAATGATTTTTTTCAAGATATTCAAATGATTCAGGTTAAAAAAATCACCCGGTATATGCGAATTTCCACTAGGATTCAACTTTTTTTTTTAAAAAAAATCATGTTTTCATTCGTATTTTTTCATGTTTTCATTCAAAGGGACTCTATAGAAAAAGGCGGGGCCGCGGTAGCGGTAGGTCAATTACCCCAGGGGCGGAGCCCGGAATCGGGGGGCAATTAATACTACTTTTTTTCCACTTCCAATTGTTTCCTCACCTTAAACTTTACATTTCTGGAATCCTTGATTCATTCCCTTCCCAACAATGTATCAAACATTTCTATTAAGAAGGGTCGATTCGACATCCTTACGTATGTTGTGTTTGCCTCATCATTCATTTCATTAGTTTATTATTCCTTATCGTCGGGATCATCACAGTAGGTAGAAAAGCGACGTAAAATAAGAGAAAAGTCCTATATTTTTTATCATATTTCGCATTATTTAATATGAGTGGCTCAAATTTATATGAACTCATCCCACGGAGCCCCAGCCAATCCAATAATTTGTCATTATAGATTTGGTTTATTTTACTTCGCTTTTCTGCCACTTGGCTAATCGCGAAGGTGAGGATGAGTGATGCTATGATGAAGGGACGGGATTCGAACCCGGGACCTCTGACCAAGAATTTGTCTTGTTGTTTTTATATTTGTTGTCGTGATTAGTGGTGTATTACTTATTGAAATCAACATTAAAAAAAAATAGGTAAGGATGTATTGTTGGCGTGCATTCAGGGACGGCGACAGGGGTGGGCACGGGTGGGCAAGCGCCCACCCAAAAATTCCTGTGCCCACCCGATTGCCCACCCTATCAAATTCAATAAGTATATATAGTTGGATATATATGAATGAGTCAATAAATAAGTGTATTCTGTAACATGTACATTTTACTTGTGAATATTATCTATGCTAGAAATTTTCACATATCATCTTATATATAAAGCCAATTTTCTCATTAGAAAGTGAAAGTAATTACTACAGCTATTGAAACAAAAACTGTGATCAAATGAATACTTCCATGATTAAAAGCAGCTAGTAGACTTTGGAGGCTCAAAATTTTGCAGGGTATGATCAAGATTAGATCAGAATTTAGGGTAAACTTGAGGACTGGAAAAGACTGCTTTGAAAAGTACCACATAATAAAAAAAAATTAGGTACTTCGGATTTGGTAAAAAAATATAATAGCAAACCACACCATGTAACTTGGCAAGAAGTTATAACTGAAACTGTGTAGAGGGGATTGGAGTGAGATCTTGGTGCTGTAAGCTCCGGGCCTCCACATACGTATATAAATCCCAGCCTGGGTATGGTTAAAATAATCTCCAAATAAACAAATAAAAACATCATCTTAGCGTTAATTCTCCAGCAACACAATAAATTATTTCGACTTTTTAAATATTATTTTTATTATTATTATTATTAGAATAATTTAATCAAGAAGACTTAGATGGACAGGCCACGTGACACGAATGGCAGAGGAAAGAAAAGTTTACAGGATTCTTGTTGGGAAACCTGATGGTAAGAGACCAGTAGGAAGGCCAAGACGAAGATGGATGGATAACGTTGAGATGGACATAAAAGAAATTGGTAAGGATAGGAAAGATTGGATTGATCTTGCCCCGGATAGAAACAGATGGAAGGCTTGTGTTTCTGCAGCCATAAACCTTCGGGTTGCTAGAGAGTATAGTATAGTTTTAATTAGCTCTGCATTGAAATTCCAGAAGTGTACTTATTTTTTATTTCATTACAATTTTTATATACTTCTCATCTTCAAATATCAATATGGTATGCGAAATATCAACTTTATATTCGTTCTACTAAGAACGAATCACAATAATCACTACAATACCGAAGTGAATTCATTTTAATAAACCAGTTATGTATGGAAAAAGCTACAGAATTATTCAATTGCTAATGACTGGCTTATCATATTTATCCTCTTTCGACACACAAAGTTTGCCACACGAATCAGCCGAAAATGTCGACAGAATCTGCAGATGCAGCTGATGTAAAGAAAAAAAGTTATGTCACGAAGTATCCAGAAGACGATTTTGTTAGTTTGTTTTTAAGCCCACTTCTATGCTCAGATGGGCTAATCGGGACTAAACCTACAGTTTAACGTGTAGTCCGAACCATTGTGCATTGTGCTTCCACCAGAAAAGGGGGAGTTCAACACATGACGTCTTCATTATAATGCGACAGCGTTATGCCATTGGGAAAAAATATACAGAAAGAACTCGCACCAAACGTGTCATTTTATCACCACAGAAGATGCGTCCAATTTAAGAGGGTGATTGCCTGAGACAAATTGAGACTTTCGGAAAATAATGTCATTGTTCACGAAATTAGCTGCCTTGATCCACTAATGAAAAGCTGTGCAATTGAAACTACCACCTCAACTTTCTAAGAGGTACGAGCTAATGAAACTCCATTTTTGGAAGAGTAAGTCGTGGTTGATTTGTTTTATTTTAAGTCATTTTAATTGTGATTAGATGAAAGTAACGAAGGGGCGAAAACAAATACATTCTGACACTCAAAATACAAACCCACATAAATTATTACTTTGACAGTGGTTCCAGGCTCCAGGGACTCGTTGCCCTGAAAGAATAATTAAGTTTCCAGGGTATGCTGCACAGGTTGACAATCTAGTGTATTCGAAATGGTCACACCATACAACCCAAGTCATCTATAAAAAATAGATGAATTATTGCTGTTACGGTGATCAACTTCGATGAATTCCTTGTGTCCTAAATCATTTTGTTACCTCAAAAAAGTTCATGTAACCATACGTGTGTTGTGTTGCTTCTCCCGCATTAGATACGTGTATTTGGGAGTTCAGAAAAGGAATAGCAACTTAGCTAATAATCTCTTCAATTCTGAACAGATTTTTCAATCTCACTTGTTTATTACAGATGAGTGATATTTTGTCAAAATAGCCTTTCATTAGCCGAGGAATACTTCATGGACAGTGAACAAAGAATTTGTTTTCCGTGTGTGTTTTAAATCATTCCTAATAAGACGTTCATTTTAATCCAAACATGCAGTGACGGCGATTAGGAGGAGCGGGAAGTGGGGGATGCAGTAACCCCGCCACATTTTGCCACTTTTTGCACCCGCACTATGTCCTCTTTATGCTAAGCCTTTTCTATAAAAAAAAAAGTATATTGTCCTTGCCCCTCAAATGTTGGCACCCAATCGCCGCTACTACAAACATTCAGATAGATTTGTCAGTTGTGCAAACCTTGTAAGCTAAGAAAAGTGATCCCCAAAGGAGTAAGAAAACTCTTTTAGTCAAAAACTCATACAATGAAAATACTATGCTCAGGAACATGTCTTCAATTACGAGAAACTTCACGATTGTCTACCATCGCACTTTCTATCACTGTCGCTCCGGCTCCCGTGGTGGAGTGGTTAGCACATCGTGCTACGATGCGGTCCTGGGTTCGAATCCCGGCCTGGGCATGGATGTTTGTGAGTGAGTGTTCATTCATTAATTTCATTATGTCATCACTCATCCCCATCTTCGCAAATTAGCCAAAAGTGGCACAAAAAGCGAAGTAAAATAAAGCAAATAAATCAACCAATCAAAGGAATCTATCACTGTCGCCGAATACATAAAATCAAGTATGTGCCTTGTATTTGCAACACAAGCTTAAACCTAATTCACATTTATTTCACTGTATTAACATGCATGAAATAATGTGGTTAGAATCTGCACATGCTAAACACTTCCTTGAAATAATTGTGTCCATCAGAGACAAAGCGAAAGGAAATGGAACAAGATGGGAGGATAGATTAGAAAAGAATAAAGAGGAAAACAGGATAAGGAAAAGATGTAAGAGGAGAATCGGGAGTGTAAGAGAGAGGGTGATACATACGACTTACATACACACATATACTTTATATGGTCTTACATTTATACTGCCCACCCTAATCTATCAATATGGCGCTTCTGCCCACCCAGTCGAAAATTTCTGGCGCCGTCCCTGCGTGCATTAAATACATGGAAGGGAGGCTTTATGAGAATTTTTGTGAACTAAAACTTAAGTGTTTTGAGTCCACCCATTGTTTTTCAAAAGTTAAGGGCACCTGAATATAACATATATAAAGGGAGACTATTCCCCTTCTCTCCCAGACACGCCACTTGATCTACGCTTTCATCATCAGATATATTCTTTCTTGGTAACGAATCCTGTAGAAATCACCAGAGAGCCATGACGTCAGAATCTACATCGTGATATCATCAACGGATGAGAAAAGATGACAATCTAGCCGTTCAGACAACAGCGTGCGAGAGCGAAAAGAAAATGAAGACTTATCCATGAAACTGTGGACATTCGACACCGAATACGCCTTACGAAGGCAGGTAAATCCTACACAATCTATTCTTCTGCGAGATGTGACCTTGTGCTCATTTTCACACAATGCAATGCTTCACTGAATAGTTCGCTGTCGCATAAATGAACAGTGTGAAGCTTTTATTGCTTGGCTTGCTCTGAAAAACGATTTTAATGTTGTAATGCTTTGCTGCAAAGAAAGTGCAAGTGCTGAAGATGTGATTACTACGGGCAATGACAGTCTTCCGCTCAGTCCAGGGTTCGAATCCCGGCCTGGGCATAGGTGTTCTTTGTGAGTGTCCTTTCATCAATTTCATCATATCACCCCCATCCTCATCTTCGCGATTATCCAAAAGGGGAAGAAAAGCGAAGTAAACAAAAACAATCAATCTTTCGCTTATTATTTCTGGTAAATTAAGTACATCGCTTGCACACCAATTGTATTAAAACAGCTAATTAATATTATTCATGTGTCCACTTTTATTCTTTTTGGAGGGGTGCGGAGAGTAGAACTTCACCACCAAATTAGACGACCAAAACCCTACGTTTCCCGTTGATATCAACCAGGGCCGGACTGGCCCACCGGGACACCGGGCAAAATCCTGGTGCGCCCTCTCGTCTTGGCACACTTCCGAAAACACACATTCGACGCAATTTTGTCCTATTGCTCACAATCGGTCACATAAAGCACTGGTGAATAATAATTTTCTTACTGCTGTGCTAATCAATGATGTTACTGATGTTGTATTCCATTTTTACTCGTCATGATCTTTGTAGGTGCAGACTCTAGGTGGACAAGGCACTTTCTGCCCCCCAATTCCTCAAGAAGTATTTAGAAATATTGTTTTTAACCTTGCCCCCTCCCAATATTTATGTGAAATTGGCGCCTCTGATGATCCTACTCACCGGACTTGGTGCTGTGTACGCTGTTTCATTTGTTGGCCTTGTGTCAGGCGAGGAAGTACAGTGTTCAGAATCACACTAGTTGTCAGTTCTATTCCGCTTGTGAAAATTTGAAGTAAGTATTTTCACATAAATTAATCAACATCATTTTATTTTGTAGATAAAGAATTATCTCACACTGTTAGAAAATAACTTCGTGTGATGATGTTGAAAATGCAAAATGTGGGTCTAACGATTTTTACTCGGTCTAGTCCTACAGTCTTATCGCACATGCTTCACCCGTGAAAGTATTAACTCACTATTACATACATATTTAGGTATGTTTGCAAATAAATGGTTGCAGTCACTCCGTAACTGGTTGGATGACCTCCCACCTCGGCAGGTTTGGAGGGAGGTCAGTAGGTAAGCCCCCTCACGTGTTGTTGCGTCACAAGTTATTTAAGCTGTATTTTATTAAATGTATATTTAAATTTTATTATTGGGGCTAAATTGATGTACGTTGTAACTCTAGTGAAACTACTTGACATTATCTGTATTTGTAATAATCCCTTGAATTTCTTGCGCCTACTTTTAATAAATCCTATATAAAAAAAATGTGTATCTCAATTCAGCCTTTACTGTAATGCTGGGCCATTATAATCGACGATTTTTTGTGGCGCCCTCTCAAAGAAAATTACCACCTCCCAATTGGCAGTTCCAGTCCGGCCCTGATATTAACCAATGAATTCCTTGAAATAGTTGCTGCTCACACCAAACAGTTATGATGCACATACTTGTTTACTGTAATTCTGTTATGCGTAAACATGCCATAATAACGTACTTAAGAGAGTACCCAGCGAGCTGATAAAATAAATGCGCATCTGAATAGCACCGCTATGAGACTATGACAAGCTGCACAATTGTATTGTACCATTACACTGGGAGAAAATCATTACTTTTTTCTCATGCTATATGAAGTTGCAAGAAGCATAGCTGTGTTCCCAAAGGCGCCATTCCACTTTCTCTGTCTTACAAGGTCATAGAACTGAGAATCGCATGGCGATCTCCAACCTGTGGGAAAAAGTACGGCATTTTTGCCGTTAAGTTGGAGCCATAGACATTAAACGTGGAAACTGAAGTGTCTGCCTTCGAGCGAACGTTTTATTGCACGGCGACACATGCTAATGAGACTTCTTTTCTTCTTTTTCGCTTCTTGCAGCTTTGCGTGGATATTTCATAAACGGAACCGAATTCTAAGAGATAAATTTTACAATTCCGATCGTGCGTTGGTAGAGAAACAGGCATGATTCCGCCTAAAACTTTCGCTGAGAAAACTGGAAGAAGGTTTCAAAGCTCTTGCATTATTTATAGCCCTTACGTAACGCCGCCAGCGGACAATCTTCGTACTAAAAAAATCAGGATTGCATAAATCACGATTGTCTTCAATATCGTGTGCAGATCAACGGAAACACTTTTTTTTGTGCGTTCATGATAGCTGGGTTATTGACAGAAATCGTATAATATTTGCCTTTAACAAAGGAAAATCGCAAAATTTTATTTCAAGAAACAGAGATTTGACAAGTCCGCTATTGGACTAATTTTAGGCTGAACGGAAATGACAATATTTCCTACCACATGGCAGTGTGCGAATTAACGGTCAAACACAACTAAAAATCATTCGAGTACATTATTAATGGGGTACAGTCAACAAACATTTCTCTGCCGAAAAGTATGCAGGCTTGTGGATTAAAGAAGGACATAATTCTCTACCTGACCAACCTCATCGAGCATGTATCAGTGTTCACAAGATAGTTGTAGGTAGTTTATATGGAAATGAATTTGAACCTGGCAAGTTTGCGGTGTTCCTAGTTCGCTAGCTCTTTTTGTGTACGAGTTTGGATTTTCTTAGAATGTAAATATATCAAGTGTATATAAATTACGTGTAAACGTTATCTGAGAGATTTAATGGCTTAGTTTAGAACCCAGTAACGTGCAGTGGCCATTTAGATAGCCGAAGCACTGAATATATAATTTTTAGATAAACAATAGTACATCAAGGGGCAGGCTTGCCTTGATAAAAACACCGCACGCCACTGCTTTGCGGCATTTGAGTCTTTCACGGGCTCCGCAAAAATGCCTCTCGACACTTTCGGGGAGTCTAAGTATCCTTGGAATTATGCTAAATTCGAATTGCATACCGAAGCAGTGCTTCGGTAGCTATCTTGTATGCACGCCATTGTTAGAACCTGTGTTCTATGGCACTTAGAATCGCAAGGCAATAGTTAAGTTTACTGGCTGGTAACATATATAAAGATTTGCATGTACAAAACAAACTACTTCCCAAAATAAAATCACTAGTACACCACTGAGTGGGCATCTTCCCCCAAATCACGAAGCTTAATTCGTACAGTGTCACAAGGCCACGCATTTGCATGAGCTTACACCGTTTTCTAGATGAATGACGGCAGTCTGACTTATTGTTTCATTTTTAGAAGCAATTTATATGCAGTAAGAATCCATATGCCATTCCAGGCTTTGTTCATTTCCAAATGTCTCTGCCATTTTTATTGAAGAAGAGAGTTTGACACTCAGAGAAATTCTAAGCCATTGCTACTGTAGTGACTGTTGAGAAGACCTTGAAGCCACTTCCTGCGAAGAATAGAATGAGATAAAATGAAATTTCAATCCATTACTTCCTATTTTATGTACAAAAGATGATCTCTAGCACTTAGGAAGAAGTTCTGTAGAAGATAAAACATTCCTAACTTCCGCTACTTATCTTCTGATACTGTATTTCTATTTCTACCCTAATGAAGCTCGTATAATACTCGTTTTCTTATGCGCTAATGACAAAAGTCCTATAAGCAGTGTTTCTTTCTCTTTTGAGAGGAACTCGCACACAATTTACTCATTAAAATCAGGTTCATCTGTATTTCAGTTTTTGTGAGACAATTGTTCTTTTTGCAACGACTGAAATTTTGACTCAAAATCAAACGCGAGACGATGGCAGTACGATCTCATTCCAGAATTTCGATCGCCAAACGAATAAAGTACTTTGACGTATGTGGAGAAATTGTCTCTCAAATACAAACTTGAACTAGCGAGTTAAATAGCGAGAAATGTGCTGCTAAGAAACCGTAAAATGTTCACTGGTAAACTACATGCACTACTTGGTTTCTGTAGCGAATACAGCGCCACGCTTCGGCGCTTGCCAGAAGCACAACTGCGAAACTGATAATGTCGAAGTTTTGCAGGATTTATAAACAAACTGGCCGCGCTCTCTTGTCAGATATATTGTAGAACAACACTTTGGTCTTGCTTTTATTTCAAATGCTCCATGAACGAGGATTATTTAACAGAACAAGACGATTAATGGGTCCTGATTTCTCTGTTTTTCTTCAAGGTTTTTAATGTTTTGAGCTATGCTCAACTTTGTGCGGATGAGTGGCATCTCCAGGCTAAATATATCACAGTAATTGTAAAATCTAGTCAGACACTATGATGCCTTGCTGGGGAAAGAAACACTACATTCCAACTCACTGTTTTACAATACACTGATGCGTTCAAAACCTGGGGCACAGAATCTCATTCACAAATCCTGTGTACATTTAGTGCAATTATATACATGTCACCTCTGATGCGGAAATGGGACTCATATTTACTGCAAGTAAAGGGAAGCCGAATCTAATGAAAACTCAGAGGTTTCAAACTTCCATTACACGCTTGCGAATTGAATGCACGTGTATTTACAAATATTGGATAGCAGTGGCGTCTCGTGACCTCAAATTTGGCCGGGGCTTATTTTTTAAAGAATTTAAAATATAATGACAATTCACATGAATTACAAAAAAAAGGTATGTTTTTCTTCTAGACTACAAAACTGGACTTACTTTTTTGAAAGAATTTAAAATGTAATGATAAATTACATGAATTACAAAAAAACGGGTATTTATCTTCTTCTAAACTACAAAACTGGACTTATTTTTTTAAAGAATTTAAAATATAATGACAATTCACATGATTACAAAAGAAACAGGTATTGTTGTGAAACATACCTTTCTACGAACGTTGACTCCTGTTCTTCTGCTCAGCAAATTTTGTTATTACTTTTTCGTTGAAGCCCTCTATGTTTGAAATGTATTCTATCTCTATTGTAAGCAAGTGCCAAGGCATTTGGTCTGTCTTGTCCCATTGCATTTCTTAAGTAGGTTTTAATACGCTTCAATGTGCTGAAACATCGTTCAGATTCAGCTGTTGTCACTGGAGTTATTAAAACTATGTTTGTCATTTTTACTGTTTCTGAAAAGGTACCCTCCAAATAATTTTAAATAAAAAATGAATGCAATCTACTGATAGAGTTTATGTTTTTCAACTCTTCACTACAATAAAGAACACGAAGTTCCCTCTTTAGTTTTCCCTCTTCTATGAAGGGATAATAAATCTGGGAAGATGCCTCTGTTTACAGATTGTTCTCTTTCATTATGTCCTCGTAGAGCAAGTTCATGTCGACACAGAATTTTAAGCAATCGATAATTCTATTTAATATATGCCTATCTTTCCGGACAAATTCATTGTGTCTTGTAATTGACAGCCTATGTCCTTCATCAATTTGTGTTCGAACATCAACCCTGCCAAACTCACTCAAACATAGCGAATGAAAGCCACCAAAACACTTCAGAACAACACGCGAGATCGAACGCGACGCAACGGAGCTAGCCCCGAATCAGCACTCAAATCCATTGCACTCTTCCCTCCTCTCTCTGCTAGCAAGTGACCTTCACTGTAGCGTAGGTGGGTGTAGGCCACGCCTTCCTTTGCGACGTGCCCCGGAAAACGATAATTGACATCAATGCCGCTAGGAGCGCTGTCGTATCCATTGCAACAGACGATGAATTTACGTGGGTAAAAATCACCTTTTAAAAGACTGTGTGATCGTTATGCGTTATGGTGATTGATAATTACGTGAACACGTCCGTTTTTCTTTAGGGGCTAACCCCGGAAGCCCCAAGGGACGAGACGCCACTCCATTACACGCTTACGAATTGAATGCACATGTATTTACAAATATTGGATAGCATATGAAACACTGTTGGTCCAACATTAGAACGATGTTCTGCAGTCTTACGAAAATATCCTATCGTACAATGTTGCTCTTCGGTCAGCTGTAACAAGAATTCCTACTCGTTGCTTGGAACTTTCATTGGCTTCAAAACGTCTCATCTTTCTTGTAAGAGTAGGCTCTATAATATTGTTGATTAACGGCGATAATATCTCTCTACACTGAATTTCTGTTCGAAAACATTGCGGAGGCAACTGCCGCTTTGTGCATGCCTATGTGTTTCATGATCATGAGTCACAACCCCATCCCCTCGCCCTAGTTCACTGCAGCTCGTATTAGTCAGTAACTAGTTGGTCAATTCTTATGTGTGTTTGGCCCTTGGACTAGTTTGTACACTTGTTTCTTTCTTTCTTTTTTCCATCTATATATTTCTCTCATCTCCTTCTCTGTCCTTCTCTGTTATCTCTTAACATGGGCGTCCGGAAGGGGGGCAAGGGGGGGCCGTGGTCCCCCCTGGAAAACGAAAGTCAACCAAAAATTACATATTTCACACATATAATTTAATTTCAGCCACAATAATGTGTGTTAATTATTGCACGAACATGATAAATTCATATTTAAGCAATGTTTTTTGAGGGATGAACACTATTATTGGGGAAAATATGCCACGTTGCCCCCCCCCCTGGAAAAAATATCTTCCTTGTCCCTCCCTGGAAAAAATCCTGCGGACGTCCATGTCTCTTAATACTTTCTTCCTTATTCAGTTTCGCATTTGTTATTTCTCTTTTTCAGTTCTCATAATCCCTTCTGGCCTCCCCGATGGCGTAGTTCCAATGTCGTCGCCTTGTAATCAAGGGGTTCCGGACTCGATACCCGGTGGAGGCACATAGTGGTTCGGATTCCACTTTAAACTGCAGGTTGAGTTCCGATTAGCCTTTCTGTGCATAAAGTGGATTTAAAAAAAAACAATTAAATTCAATTAAGAGGCCATAGTGCGGGGGCAACTAACTCACCCCCCTAATCGCGCCCACTGATTACGGAAGAAGAAAGGCGCTAGAAAGGTGTGAAACGTCGTGTTTCGAAAATGCGTTTCGGTTTTGAGCTGGCGAGTGTAAAACGTGTCGACACTTGCTTCGAGAGCATGACGTTTCATCCTCTCTGCAGATCGTCCCGTTAGACATATGAAAGTGAGGCCGTCTTTTACTTTCTCATTTAGACCTCTTCTGAGAACAAATTTCCCTTGTTTAACTTTTCATTACCTTCTGACGCTAATGAGATGCGGATCTGCACATTTAACGGAGCAGCGTAACATAGCAAACACTTTCTTTTTTCGAGCCGTGCTGTAATATCTTTCTCTGTGACTAGAGTTAAGCCAGGTTTTATTGCAAGATTTGTTTTATTGTCGCTACAAATGTTAAATTACCGTTGATGAAGATGTTTTGCATTCTTTCCTGAGAATTTTCTTATGTATTCCAAGTATAGGCTACGTCACCAGCTTGTTCCTTCCTATTTTCGCTTTATTATGTAAATATTTTTATGCTTTCCCATTTTACGTCGCTTTTCTGTCTTTAATCTAATCGCGACGGTGAGGACGAATGTAGACTGGTGTACAGATAAAAAGAACCAAATTGAAATTGCAAAGTTTTGCCATTGTTATAATTTGAATTTGAAGTAGGTCAACCTTTTACAAAAATCTTAATTACTATGTGCAACAATGACTATTTTATTGGGAATTGCAAGAGCGACGTACAGTGGGATGCATGCATATTACCAAGCAAATTGTCCAATCGCCGGGTTTATTCTCGTGAGTTTTACGCAAAGAGTGCAAAAGAATTGAAACAAACCGCTAAATTAGCTGTTAGTATAAACAACAATCCTTTCCTTAAACAGAAACACAGGTCTTTACTTCATAATTAGAAACATCCGGTCTGAGAGACCTTATTTTTTAATATTTGTATTACATTTTTTAAAGTTTTTTCAGACAATAAAAGGGCAAAATTATGATTAATAACTCAAATTTATTGAAAACTAAAATTACATGGGAAGAAAACTAAGAAAAATATATTATGTAAATCACTTCCAACCTTGGCATAGAAAATGTAATGCGAAACACCCGGTCTGTTAGACCTGCACGTTTTCAAACAACAATAAGTCTCTCGTAACAAACAGTTACAAACTGAGCAGTAACTTGCGCAGAGTGTAGGCAAGAGGTTGATAATAAGGTACTGTGGAGGGGGGGGGGGAGACCAAGCTAGTCTTGGGGAGAGACAGCTCAATCAGTGTTGCCACACTGTAGAACTACAAAACACTAAAGGTCTCGCAGACCGATGTTTCTGTTTAAGGGAAAACACGTTGGACGCAAGAAAAAATAATGAAAGTAGTTGTGGACAATTCGATTTTTAAGATTTTACTGCTCTGAAATCACATGCTCTCCTCCTCTCTCGGCTCCCCTAGGGCTACACAGGCACTTTATTTGTATCTTTCCTTGTTTTACTTTGCTTTTCTTCTGTAGGCTAATCGTGGAGGATGAGCGATAATTACATGAAATGGACGAGGCGACACTCGCGCATCCCATACTCAGAAAGTTACTACGAGCTGTTTGCAAGAAGGAAATGCACTTTCAAAAATTAATGTGAAGAATGTTATATATAAAGCATCTCCCCTGAATCAAAACCGTTCCGGGACGCAACTAAAAGTGAATTATCTGGGGGGTGGCCATTCCCCTTCACTTCGAGCACTGCAAATATCCCAGGCTCGAACTCTGGTCAATTGCGTTCCATCTTCCAATTCAGAAGTACATAATTCAAAACCATCCTTGCTCTAAACCGAATATGTAGAAAAGCGGCGCGAAATAAAATATAAATACACAATACATTTTGCTTCAATGCAGAAGAGTGTAAATAAGTCACAGTATTAAATTATGGAATTGAAAACCTAATATAATTTGTACTAATATTCAGGGTTGGAGTTAGTAGCACAGCACTTCTATCTAACCTAACCGTCAAGTCAGTCAATCGGATTGCTTAAAATTGTTGTGGCAGCAATCACTACCAATATTCAGTCTGATGTCTTGAAATGTCTGTAATTTTCCATCAAATCCCCTTCCATATGGTAAATGGCAACAAAAATGTTTCAATTTCTTATTCTCGGTAAATATTGTTAGTATTTTGTTTTTAGGCAGATCGCTGACACCCGAGCGACTTGCAAAAGTAGGCTAGTCACTCTGTGGGACGACCTTTGCCTATGCAAAAATTCCCTTAGCTAGTTTGGCTAGCGTGAGCCAAGCGTTACCAAGGCTCGTTTATTTTCCTTACTCATTAGTTTAAGGCACGAAATCAAACCATGGGAAACTTACCCTACATCTAATTGTCCTAAAGACTGGCTGCGGGAAGTTGTATTTAATTCATGTTCATACACGTAATTTGAAAAACACTAAGTATACGTCAAACCATTTTATATAGAGTAATTAATACTAGCTTAAAGTAATCCAAAGGATTGAACAAGTAATTCATTATGTTTGTTTCAAAGGTCAAAATACCATAGAATTGTAAATGATGTTTTGCTGCCATCTGTTGACAACTTTTGAAAGACCACCAATCTGTAAGGCTTCGTGCAGGTGTTCGGCAATTTTCGTGTCACGTATGCAGGAGGGCGAACCTCCGTTGGAGCGACGAAGAATGGAGAAATTAATTCTTTATAAACTTTTTTTGATCACTATAAAACAGGGGCGTATCTAGAGTTGGTCCGTATCCCCAACAACTATTCCTGATTCCTGTGCATATAACCTATGCGATGCGGTATTCTTTACTCTAAGGAAAGCCGAATGTAAATAAATTCAGGCTTTTCTTAAACAAAAAGTTTCACCAGACCCGCTTGGGAACTGAATGTGCTGACTGTGGCGCAGTGGTTAGCATACCGCGCTACAACGCCAAGGATCCTGTGTTCCAATTCTACCCTGAGCATGGGTGAGTGTCCCTTCGTCAATTTCATCCTATCATGACTCATCCTCATCACCCGGCTTGAAAGCACATATATTTGCAAATATTGGATAGTGTATGATGAGGTATGATACACATTGTCCAACATTAGAATGAACTTCTGCAGTCGTTCGAAAATACATTATTATACAATATTTAGTGGCGTGCACAAGTGTGGTTGGTGGGAGGTTATGTTTTCCCCCTTTGGCACAGTATTTCTAAAGAAAGAACGTCAAAGGTAGGAAAAGATAACAAAATGAGGGCGGACTACAAGATAAAGTGTACGTAAACCGCTCTCTTTCGAGAATCCTGGGCACGCCACTGACAATATTAGTAGTCGTTCAGTTGGTACAACAGTTTTAAACACCTTCACTATGTCACTGACACATCCAATTACATGAGAAATAATACTCCCCTTCGCAACTTGGAACTTTCATCGGCTTGAAAATGCTTAATCTTTTTTAAGGGTGTAACATTGTTTATTGACGGAATACAATCTCTCTACAATAAGTTTTAAGTGAAAATATTAGGAGGGGCAACTCTCCCCTTCAGGGACGGCGACAGGGGTGGGCACGGGTGGGCAAGCGCCCACCCAAAAATTCCTGTGCCCACCCGATTGCCCACCCAATCAAATTCAATAAGTACATATACTTGGAGATAGCTATATGAATGATTCGATAAATAAGTGTATTCTGGTGTTCATAAAAGGTATATTTTACTTGTGAATATTATCTATGTTAGAAATGTTCACATATTATTTTTTTATTTATTTGTCTCTTATTTTTTTGTGGCGGAAATTAAGGATCATGCCTTTTCTTACACTCAACCACATTATTATCAACCCATAAAAAGCCAATTTTGTCATTAGAAAGTGAAAGTAATTACTAGAGCTATTGAAACAAAAAACTGTGATAACTAATACTTCTACGCGTATGATTAGAAGCAGCTAGTAGACTTAGGAGGCTCAAAATTATGCAGTGTATGATCAAGATTAGATCAGAATTTAGGGTGAACTTGAGAACTGCAGCTCCGGGCCTCCGTGTATATATCCCAGCCTGGGTATGGTTAAAGTAATCTCCAAATAAACAAATAAAAACATCATCTTAGCGTTACTTCCTCCAGCAAACAATAAATTATTTCGACTTTTTAATTATTATTAGAATAATTTAATCAAGAAGACTTAGATGGGAAGGCCATGTGACACGAATGGCAGAAGAAAGAATAGTTTACAGGATTCTTGTTGGGGAAACCTGATGGTAAGAGACCAGTAGGAATGCCAAGACGAGGATGGAGGGATAACGTTGAGATGGACCCCAAAAAAAAAAGTCGGCAAGGATGGGAAAGATTTGATTGGTCTTGCCCCGCATAGGGGTAGATGAAAGGCTTGTGTTGCTGCCGCTATAAACCTTCGGGTTTAAGTATGCTAGAGATTGTAGTATAGTTTTAATTAGCTCTGCATTGAAATTCCCGAAGTGTCCCTTTCTTTATTTAATTGCAATTTTTATATACCTGGCATCTTCAAATACCAATATGCATGTGAAATATCAACTTTATATTCGTTCTAGTAATAAGAAGGATTCACAATAATCAGTACAATACCGAACTCAATAAATTTTGATAAACCAGTTATGTATGGAAAAAGCTACAGAATTACTCAATTGCTAATAAGTGGCTTATTATATGAAAAACTCAATATGCTGACCAAGGCAGTAATTTATTTTATTATAAAACATAAACTAAACGTAACGTTTCAACCTTCTAGCAAGGTCTTCTTCAGACTCTGCACAAAGTACAAATGTAACAAGGTACAAAAACAGGACGATATACTGTATATACACAAACATTGCTCCCCTACAGACTATTAGAAAGTTCTTCTGGAGCATATTGAATTTTTCATATCATGGAAACAAGGCTTAATGGTGTTATAATGACTTTATCATATTTAGAAATCCTCGTTCGACACATAAATTTTGCCTTATGAATCAGCTGAAAATGTCGACAGAATCTGTAGATGCAGCTGAAGTAAATAAAAAAAGTTATGTCACGAAGTATCCAGAAGACGTTTTTGTGAGTTTTTTTTAAGCCCAATATTATGCTCTGATAGGCTAATCGGGACAAAACCTACAGTTTAATGTGTAGTCCGAACCAGTGTGCATTGTGCTTCCAGCAGAGTAGGGGTGAGTCGAACAGGGCCTGTTCATTATAATGCGACAGTGTTATGCCATTGGAGAAAAAATATACAGAAAGAACTCTCAACAAACGTGTCATTTTACCTCTACAGAAGATGCGTCCATTTTAAGAGGGTGTATTGCCTGAGACAAATATTTGGGACTTTTAGAAAACAATGTCATTGTTCACGGAATTAGATGCCTTGGAAGAGTAAGTTGTGGATGATTTGTTTTATTTTAAGTCATTTCTGTGCTAATTTTGATAATGACGACGATAAGGTTAAATGGCGAAGAGATGAAAACGACGAAGGGCCGAAAACAAACACACGCGGACACTCAAAATACAACTCCCCATAAATTATTATTTCGATTGTGGTTCCAGGCGCCAGGAACTCGTTGTCCTGCAAGAATATAGTTAGCAGGGTATGCTGTACAGCACAGAGGTTGACATTCTAGTGCGTTCGAAATGGTCATGCCGTGCAACCCAAGTAAGTCATCTATGAAAAAATAGATGTATTATTCCTGGCAAGGTGATCAACTTC
The DNA here is from genome assembly GCF_977018435.1 of Lepisma saccharinum. Lineage (NCBI taxonomy): Eukaryota > Metazoa > Arthropoda > Insecta > Zygentoma > Lepismatidae > Lepisma > Lepisma saccharinum. Next base: position 71,473,759 of record NC_139241.1, read on the forward strand.
GATGAATTCCTTGTGTCCTAAATATTTTTGTTACCTCAAAAAATATGTTCATGTAACCAACCATACGTGTATTGCTTATCCCGCATGAGTAACATGACTTAGTTCAGAAAACGAATACCAACTTAGCTAATAATATCTTCAATTCTGAACAGATTTCTCAATCTTGCTTGTTTTTTACTTATGAGTGACATTTTGTCAAAATAGCCTTTCATTAGCCTAGGAATACCTCATGGACAACGAACTAACGTGTGTTTTAAATTATTTCTACTAAGACGTTTATTTTAATCCAAACATTCAGTGGCGGCGATTAGGGGGAGCAGGAGCTAGAGGATGCAGTCCCCCCCGACACATTTTGCCACTTTTTGGCATTTTTTGCCCCCGCACTATGACCTCTTTATGCTAAGCCTTTTCTACCAAAATAAAGTATATTGCCCTTGCCCCTCAAATGTTTACACCTAATCGCCCCTACTGCAAACATTCAGATAGATTTGTCAATTGTACAAACCTTGGAAGCTAAGAAAAATTACCCCCCAAGGAGTGAGATAACTCTTCAGTCAAAAACTCATACGATGAAACTACTATGCTCAGGAACATGCATTTAAATTACGAGAAACGTCACGATTGTCTACCATTGCACTTTATATCACTGTTGCCGAATACATAAAATCAAGTATGTGCCTTTTTTTTTGTTCACGAAGAGCAAAATGTGATGCAACACAAGCTTATAACTAATTTACATTTGTTTCATTATACACTCCTCACAAAAATTTTGCAATATTGTTATATTAGGCACACATGCCCGTGTCTATCACCTATTGTCTAACGTTACAATATTCCAAACTTTTTGTGAGGAGTGTATTGATATGCATGAAAGACTGTGACTGTGAATGTATGGTTGCACATGGATAAACACTTCGTTGAAATAATTGTGTCCATCAGAGGCAACCCGAAATGAAATTGAACAAGTTGCGACACTAGATTAGAAAATAATCAAGAGGAAAACCTGAAATGGAAAGGGAAAAGAAGCAAGAAGAAAATCGGGAGTGTAAGAGAGAGGGGATACATATACGTCTTACATGCACATGTACGTATATGGTCTTAAATTTATACTGCCCACCCTAATCTATCAATATGGAGCTTCTGCCCACCCGGTCGAAAAGTTCTGGCGCCGCCCCTGCTCCCCTTCTTGTCCCCATTCCCCCGTGAGCACGCCCATTCAACGTTGGCAGAGGAAAAAATCTCCGTTAAATTAAAATTACATTATGATAAACTAAATATGCTGACCAAGGCAGTAATTTATTTTATTAAAAATATAAACTAAACGTAACGTTTCAACCTTCTAGCAAGGTCTTCTTCAGACTCTGTATCAAGTACAAAAGTAACAAGATACAAAAACAGGGCCTTATATATACACAAACATTACTCCCTCCAGACTATTTAGAAAGGACTTAAGGACTATTATAAAAGGACTTAAGTTAAATGAGATGAAGACGACAATGTTTAGCTTAGACGTGAAAAGTATGTTCCCGAGCATCAAGAGGGGACACGTTTTGGACATTATTAAAAAGAGAATGGGACAAGAAATTATAGGAGAATGGGATAGTGAAAGGGTAGTCAAGGCTCTGGAAACCATTTGGAATAACGGTTACAGTATAATGGGAGATAAAATAATGTTAATGAGTGAAGGACTAAATATAGGTTCCAGTCTAAGCCCAGCATTGGCTGAATTGGTTATGAATGAATGGGAAAAGAAAGTGATAGAAAAGGGAGGTGACAAAATAATTCTGTTTTGCAGATATGTAGACGACTGTTTTGGCATATGGAAGGGAACGAAGAGGCAGCTTGACATTTTTGCCAAAGAAATTCAAGATGAAGAAAGAGGGATATTATTGGAACTTGAAATAGAAGAAGAAAACAGGTTAAGCTTTCTAGATATATTGATGAAAAGGAATAGAGGACATGAAATTGAAACCGTTTGGCATCAGAAAAAGTGTGCAGCAGGGGTATTCTGCCACAAAAGAAGTGATGTAGGTGAGGTGACAAAAATAAATTTTATAAAGAATATGGAGGACAGAATCAAGAAAATATGCATGAAAGAATGTGAAAAAGAAGGCAAAATAAATAGCCTATGGAAACAGCTGGAAAAGAATGGCTATGAGAAGCAGGATAGACTGGACATAAACAGAAGAAGGAAGAAAACTGGCAGGGAAGAATTGGAAGAGAAAGAAAAAGAGAGATGGTTTGGAATAAGGAGTATGGGGAGGACCACGGAAAAGATATGCAAAGTGCTTAGGAAAGCGGGAATTAAAACTTACAGGAAGGGAGGGAGAAGCATCTTAGGAATAGCGAGGAATGCTAACAAGAATAAGGAAAACAGAGAAGAGGAAGAGGAAGGGATTATCTACGAAGTGAAATGTAAAGAATGTCAGAGTGTGTACATAGGAGAAACGAAGAAAAGGCTGAAAGACAGGTTGAAACAACATAGGGATGATGTACGACTTAAGAGAGAGAGAAATGCAATATTTAAACACATGAGAGAAACAGGACACGACATAGAGTGGGATGAGGCTAAGCAGATAGGAAGGGAGAAGAGAATGCTAGTGAGAAAATGGAAGGAAGCCAAGGAAATAGAGATGAAAGGTGAAGAAGACACAATGAACTGGAATGGGGGACTGAAGTTAAACAAAGAATGGAAGAAGATGTTAGAAAGAGTGGAAAGGACAAGAGAGAAAGAGGAGAGGAGAAGGAAGAAAAATGAAGGAAAAAGATCATGAGATTAAAAGTCCAACCACATTCTATATGGAAGTAATTGAGTTTAGCCTTTGAGGTGAAAGTAAAGATGGTGAAAGTGAAAGTCACCTTCTAGAAAGTTCCAAACAACTTTCTAAATAGTCTGGAGGGAGTAATGTTTGTGTATATATAAGGCCCTGTTTTTGTATCTTGTTACTTTTGTACTTGATACAGAGTCTGAAGAAGACCTTGCTAGAAGGTTGAAACGTTACGTTTAGTTTATATTTTTAATAAAATAAATTACTGCCTTGGTCAGCATATTTAGTTTATCATAATCATGGAAACAAGGCTTAATGGTGTTATAAAATTACATTAACCTAACTCTGTGAAAGTATTCGCAGGGTCCTGTATTTATAGAAAAAAAAATCGATGATGAGGAAATTTTCGAATAATATATTTTAAAATTTTGATCATTTTGAAGTTTTGGTAACAGTCTGATATAGTGAAAACACATTTCACTCGTTTATTTCCGAAATATTTATATTTGTACTTACCTTATATGCATAGCGGAACATTTTTCAACTTGGGATTAAGTTTTTTCACTGAAAAAAGCTTAATTTTTCACATTACAAGTATTTATTGGTCGTTGCTAATTCGCTTTCGTTACACACAATATGGCGGGCAAATCTTGTCTCACGTTGTCTATCGTCAGCTGATATGCAGTGTCGTCAGCTGATATGCAGTGTTTCCAAACTTATGAACCGAAAAATGCCACACAAACTATTCACAAAGGTTTTTAAGCTAAAATTGACCCTGCATAATATAAGTGGCTGTAAGAGCTATAAAATTTAGTGCCTTCTCAGCTCTGTACCTCATTTAAGAAATATGTAATTAGTTTTCAGAATACCTGAAATTTTCAAAATGCAGTAACCTCAAATGAGCGTTTTATTTTCAGAAGAAGATTTCAAGCATACGCAAATTTGGTCAGAATCGGAGAGGTGTGTGTAAATTGGTTCATGACTTGATCCTACTACATTTTTAAAAATCATCTTAGTTGAGAATTTCGATTTTCATCACAGTGAGAGTTTCTTCCATAAATAATAAATAGGCAGTCTCTACTATCATCACATTGTTCTATTTTTTTAGGGGAATAAACATGAATATATCAAATAAACCCATTTTTCATTGAGAGGAGAAGAGTTAATAAAAACTGTAAAATATCAGTTTCCTCTATATTCTTGGGGCAATTGTAGTACAGTGGTATCCACTAGTATTACCATGCAAATTGTCCATCACCATGTTCGTGCACTTTATTTGACCCAATAAGAGCTTCAAGAATTAAAATAAAACTCAAAACAAGCTGTTGACAACTTCTGTATCAGCATACTAAAAATCCATCGCTTAACGCATACGGTGTAAGAGAAAAATTAATGAAAATAATCATGGACAATTTGCAGGGTAATACTAGTGGATCCCACTGTACCCCAGTGAAAAATCAATTTAGAGAACTCAAATTTTGCAAACTGAAGTATTTATCACACAATGCAATTTCTTTGCTCCTACATGTATTTAGAAATTGATAAGAAAATGTAACTTTATTAATTCCAAAGACTGATATGTATTAAATATATACAATTTATAATATTTGTGCATTTACTTGCAGCTTTGGGTTGTGGAGCCATGATGTCAGCTTTCTGGTGGTTAGTGGCGTGCCTCCTGGTGTTGCAATGGAGCCAGTGCCATGGCCAAGTGAACAGGGCTCCCTATTTCCTCCCAGGCAGCGACATGGCGCGATTCTCTCTCCCAGAGAACACCCCCGTTGGAACATCCGTGTACACCCTGCAAGGGGTGGATCCTGAAGGTTCCACGGTTCACTACAGCATCAGCGGAGACCATTTCACGGTTGACAAGAAATCAGGCATTGTGACTTTACTGAGGCCATTGGACAGGGAAACCCAAGATTTGCTGGAAGTTATTATCAGTATTACAGGTAATTGACAATCTTGGAAGTTATTATCAATATTACAGGTAATTGACATACGAGTTGCACTTGCAGACCACAACTGTTAGATGTGCAGATTTATGAATCATACATGGACACTGAAAGAAATTTGTATAAGAAGGGGCGAGGGGCAATAACAAGTTATTATATATTTTTCATTGTATTACTATTACATCTTTAGGAAGCCTTTTCTGCTCATCCACCAGATGATTAATTACATCTGGCACAACTGTTTTTCTTTATTTTTTACTTTTTGAACAGTTAATATATTGAAGGAACTTTATATTTATTCTACTTTGTTATTAAATTTTACACCTTGTGCAAGAAAAAGCTTTACAGTCCAAAGATAAATTTTAGTCATAAAGTTTCCCTTGTGTGATCTGTCTTAAAAATTCTAATTTTTGTAATTTTGATAATTATGGAACAAATTATCCTTTCAGATTAAATGGTAGAATATGAAAAAATGATTTTCGTCTTTTACGCCTCACTTTTTTTTTTACTTTGGTTGTTCTGTTAGTATGCTAATTAACTGACCTTTATTGTTATTACTGACTATAAAGAAAGCAAGCTTTTTACTTCCTCCTAATTTAAAATGAATGATGTAAATTCTCATGAGAGTCCACAGAATGGTTCCAGCACTCTCTCTCAATGCCTGTGACAGCATGTCATGCTGATAAATATATTCTTATTTATGTACATCAGTCATTTAACACCTTATTCATTTAAATGTGAGGAGTGCTTATGTGATTCTGACCTGGAAGTGGTATCTGTGAATTTTCACTGGTTAACATGTTCCTACTAAATTTCATATATACCAGTTGTGACATGAGCTATCTTAATTTATTACTACCTTTTTATTTATCTGAGACAGTGCTTGAAGAGAAAATTCTGAGATGGTGGTATGTTTGCTCTAGCCTTGTGGCTATCTAGCTAAGTGGATGCTTTACATACATTTTCCTAGCTCGGAGGATACCACCCCCTTGTATCCCCTCACTTCCAAGACTGATTTAGGAAGGTTTATGAAACTAAGTTTTTGCCTTAGAGTCAGTGATACATGATGTGAGTAATGTATCACATAATTTTTAATGTTATTCTGGAAATTTTATTTGATTTTAACCAATTCTGACATCAAATATATTTGCTACTTATTTTTCAAACTTTGTTTCCAAAAGCTGTTTGTCTTGATTGTCAATTTCACTGAAACTTAATGAATATCATTTTAGGCCTTAAATTCTGTATTACTTTGAAATTACAGTTCAAAATTATATATTAACTAAGATTAATGCAGTTAGATACTTGATCAGAAAAGGTGTTGATGTAATACTGTATGCTGATGCACTTCTCTGCTGAATGTGATATTTTCCAAGTTTTAGGTGACCGAAATAAAAACCATTACTTTTATCCTTTGTAAGTTATGGCAAAATTATATGATAAATCTAAATTTGATTGGTACATGCTTGTTTTCCTTGTCAATGAGTATGGAGTATAATTTATTGCTTTCACTGATCCATAATTTTCAATTTTTCTAGATGAAAAACTGGCAGGTATTGAACCCAACACAGTATCACTGCGACGTGAAATCCCAGTCCTGGATGTAAACGACAACCCACCAGTTTTCCAGAATCGTCCATACGCATTCACCCTTGCAGAGACAAGCGACATTGGTTCTGTTGTGTTTGCGAACATCTCCATCACCGATGCGGATGGTGGAGTGAATGCAGATATTAAACTGAAGTGCATGACTGAAAAGTCCCCGGAAGCTTGTTCTGTTTTCGGAGTTTCTTCTGAAAAATTTGGCGAAGGAGACTATATTGGAATTCTGCGGCTTTTGTCGCCATTAGACTTCGAAAGACGTTCCTCGTACAATCTAGTTTTGTTGGCTCAGGATTCATCGCGTGATATCAGTTCCCGACTCTCTGCCACTGCAAATGTGGTCGTGGAAGTGAAAGATATTCAAGATCAGCCACCTATTTTCCTCAATGCTCCGTACTCGGCAACAGTTCCTGAAGGTACTGCAGAGGTAAGACTTGTTGGACATTTTTGCAGACTCCCCTCCCTCCCATCCTTTGGTTGCTCTGTTAAAATATTATAGCACCATCACATATATCCCAAGAGGAGAAAAAATATTAACCAGAATATAAATTGAATATACAGAGTGCGGCATTGAACCTGATAGTTTTAATTACAAATAAAAACAAAACTCTTTCATGCAATGAAGTCAGTATAATACATGCTATACTACATCTGAAAGCATTTTAGGAAAATAGCATGAGTTGCAGTTTCTTGACGAGGACAGTTCATTTTTTGAATAGCACGCTTGTGAGGTTGCTGCCGTTATTGCGAACACAATCATTATGAAAAAAAATTCAAGCACAAAAGCACGATGTTGTTTCGACCACTGCTCTATGCTGATTGACATGCTTTGAGATAATGAACAGCTGAATGCCCTTACTTTGCACAACTTCCGTTCAGTGTTGATTTGAACCATCCGGTTCAGTTGCTCCACCCTGTACAGACTTTGTGGTTGGATATCTGGGGTGAGGGTGGGCATTAAAGAGCTGTAATCCCACCCTTTTTGGCCAACTTTCCTAAAAAAAAAGAAAGAATGTTTGATTAAGCCCTGGAACCTCCAGAGAAAATGAATGAACACAAGTCCTCTGCACAAGCAGTGACTCAGAAGGTTCAAGTTTGTGAGAGGGAAACATGACTGCAGGGTCATTCCATGTCAAATCAACCAATATTAAAATATTTGGTTGCATGACCATTTTAGAAAAATTTCATTTTTAGTACATACGTTTGTACATGTTTCTAGATATCAAAACCAATTTTTTTTAAAAAATATTGTCTTTAGTTTTTCTGGGGCAGCCATTTTTCCAACATGGTGCATGGCTTTTTTTTTTTGCTCATGTAGAAGTTTACAGAAACCTTAATATCTCAAAAACCATTAGAGCTAGAGATCTGAAACAAAATTCATTTTGTAGCTAATGAAGTATACTTTCTATGATAATCAAGTATGCTTTGCTATAAATTGCATCCTAAGTACGAAAATTATGGTGGAAATTTGGGTAACAATAGTTAAGAATTTGGATTTTTAAGCCAGATTTTTTTAATGAAGGGGTTTAGTCTAAGACTTGAATTTTTTTTCATGTGTAGACCTACCTGCAGGGTGTCTGCAAATAAAGTATCAGTGCTTAGAAATTAAAACTTTTATTACAGCATGGGCTCAAACATGGCAGTTCATTAAATTTAGACAGTTTTCAGGGTTAAATATCTCAGATGGGTCTTCTTCAAAAATTCTGAAATTTGGCACAAAGGAAGCCCTGCATGAACCTATCTCACAGTAAAAATCTCAACGTTTAGATTCAACTCGTTTTGGTCAATATGAGGTAACATATGTGATCAAATTTCTGACATTGCAAAGTAAGGTTAAGCTACATCCCATACTTAGAATAATGAAGTCTTTTCTGTTGGGTTAAAAAAGCCTCAGAAAATATAGTAACATAAGGTTTTAATACTTGACGTACCAGAAATTGAAATTTCAAGATATGACAATTGAAAATCTGCAAAATCTCATTGCCATTTGCAAGAGCACTGCTTTTCGTCATCCACTCACTTTCTCATCTTCTCTACCGTTATGCACAGCCTTGCCTCACAGATTACTGAAACAGGGCGAACTTTCACCTAATTACAAGCCTATGTATAGCATGCTAACATCATCACAGCATGTATCAGTGGAGTATAACTTGACATGTGCATGGACGTCCGCAGGATTTTTTTCCAGGGAGGGGCAAGGATGGTATTTTTTCCAGGGGGGGCCAAAAAGCCACATTTTCCCCAATAATAATGTTGTTCCCTCAAAAAACATTGCTTAATTTGAATTTATCATGTTCGTTCATTAATTAACACATATTATTGTGGTTGAAATGAAATTATGTGTGTCAAATATATAATTTTTAGTTGACTTTCATTTTCCAGGGGGGGCACATATGCATTTTTCTCTTTTTCATATTCTTGAAATAAAGTAGAGTTAATGAATGTATAAACGTTGGAGTAGTTGTCCTACTTTCTAGTTAATAATGTTTATTTATCAAGTTCGCCAATGATGTAGATCTTCTTATGGTGTTCTTTCTCGGTTTGCCTGATGGAGGTCAGTCATTGGACAGTACATCGTGAAATGTGATGTGAAGGCCTTCATTATTTGAGCCTTGAGAATAAAAACTTGATTGGTTGGTTGTTGTATGTTGGATGTATTGTTGCACAAGTAGAATGTGAAGAAGCTGATATAATATTCAATTTCCTTGATAATATTTTACGAACATGACCTACCTAAGCTGAGCCAAAATTTTCTGCATTGCTCATGCAATTCTTAACAATAGGAAGCAAAATGTATTGCTGTTTACTACATGGCAATTGTCATGATTTCATATATGTATGTGTGTAATAAATAAATTAAAAAAGATAATGTGAGAGAATAGTCAGTATACACTTTTATCTTAGCATGCAATGTTAATTTCATATTATTCATTGTCTAGTACTTTAAACTATACTCGAAATTTAGTGTTTAGGATAAGTATAGTTTAAAGAACTAGACCAGTGGTTCCCAATGTGTGCACCGCTGCACCCTGGGGCACCATGGCTGGCTTACAGGGGCACCACGAAATGTTCCAATATTTTCACTGAAATGATGTGATTGTACAAATACGTGCTTATTTAGTACTTTTTACATGTTTATTTTTTACTTCAGGCAAGCAACCTAACATCACTAAGTGAGCTTTGCAAGTGTTAGATGGCAATGTCTTGAAACACTAAGGGTGCCATGAAACGGAAACGTTTGGAAACCCCTGAACTAGACAATGGATAATGTCCAATTAACACTGCATGTTAATGTAGAACCATTGTCACTAACATTCAGAGAATGTAGAATGTTATTACATATGTTGTTTATATGTTTACGACATATGCTGTATGTTTGATATAATGTTGGAATGATATGAATATCTCTTTAATGCAGGGAACTTCAATTTTAACAATTAACTCAAGAGATGGCGACACTGGTGAACCAAGATCTATTCTCTTGACTTTGGAAGGGGATGAAGAGGGCTATTTTGAGCTGCAACAGACAAATGTAACTTCACAAGGAGTTGTTTCAGCTGTTTTAAGAACATCTGCAAAACCTCTTGACAGGGAAAATGCCAAAATTCTTCAAAATGGTGGAATATATACTTTTCAAGTCAAGGTAAGAATTCTTTTGTTTACTGATAGTCACATAAGGGTTCTCACATTTTGCCCAAATATTAAAGTTAATTGAAAATGGTCGGAGTTAAGAGGTACATGTAATGTTCATACCAGTGGCGAAGCTCCTATGAGGCTTTTGAGGCTTAGCCTACCCCAAAAAATGTTGAAATTAAAATGTTCTTATACCCTGTAACAATCAAAGTTCGTTAAAACGAATTAAACTATGTAATCCGAACATTTGGTTCCGCCGATCCTTCCATATATCTCGTCAGGCAGGCCAGAAAGAGAGAGCGCGTTCGGGCCGAACTCTGAGGCTTTTGACGAAAAGCCTCACGTTTCAAAGGCAGCTACAGCGTGAGCTCTGTGTACTGGGAGGGGAGGGGAAGGGGAAGGGACCGCCTATTCGCTGGATAAAAGCGGCTAGCCTCAGAACCAAACCTGTTGTGCTTCTTCTCGTGCAAAGTGTGTCCGTCGTTCACGCGCTGCATTGTTGAATGTTAATTTACTTCAAGTGCATCCGCGCGTGTGTTTGTGTGTGTGTCACATAGTGTATTTATGTTATAAAAATATAATACTGTGAAACTGTGTTGGAAACTCTAAGATGATTTGCAGTAAAATAAATGTAAGTGGACAAGACTTCGTGCTCTCAGATCCTTAACCTACGAAATATTGGACACACTGACTGTGCAACTGGAAATACGTTTTGGAGATCTTGAAAAGATAAAATTTGTTGAATTGGTAGACCAAAATAGCTTTGGGGAATATAAACTACATTTTCTTGTGATGAAATTAATTAACCTTCTGTCCACATATCCATTTTTCAACAAAGAACGATTAAAAAATGATTTAAAGAATATCTGTGATGAAGAAAAGCATTTACCTCCTGCAGACCTTCTAAAATTCATAGTTAGCAATGATCTTCAAACAATCTACAAAGAAGTAACACAACTTATGAAGTTGGTCTTGACATTCCCAGATTCCTCCGAAAGAAGTATGAGCACCCTCAAGAGAGTAAAAAAAAAAAATATCTCCGTGATTCAATGAAAAATGAAAGATAAAGTTCTCTCAGTCTCAGTACAATAGCCATTGAAAAAAAAAACTGGTTAAAGAACTTTCTATTGATCAAGGCTTCAAGCAAAGAGGAATTGATACTTTTGCGACCAACAAGAATCGACGCATGAACCTGCTGTATAAAAAAAATATAAGCAGATTTTTCAGCCTACCCAGTATTTACGCCTTAGCTTCTCCACTGGTTCATACCAGATTCTTAAAAAAAATATTAACTTGCTTTATATTGTTTTACGTAGCTTATACAAGTAGATATTTACCATTTTCAGTTGCATAATTGAGGTGTTGAACGAGAGAAGGACCAAGCCACGAACCTATGAAAATTGAGTTTTATGGTGGAATGAATGTGCCTGCCAACATCTTTGATAATTTCGCTAACAGTAGCATCGTAGCTTGGCTCCACAACAGTGTATTGGCCAAGATCAGAATGTGGGAAGTGTCAGTGTGAACCCTTAGGAGTGAGAGAATGGATCAAACTGCACGTGGCTTGGAACCTTCTCTTGTTCAACATATCTATTGTAATCTCTTGCTTATTTGTTACTGTTAAATGTCTAAATGTTCAGTTTCTTTTGGTTTGAGAAAGCTTGGGTCATCTGGTAACATAGATTTATTAAGGAGGTCAATGGACCATTTGAAATTTTATATCAGATCTGTAGAACATCAGTTGTCGGTATTGGTAAATTTTATGTCGGTATCAGCCACAATTTCATATCGGCCCATCCGTAAGCTTTGTTATATTCTTATATTTTATGAAATTGAAGCAATATCCTACAGAATATGAGCAAATTATAATTGTGTCTTGAATTTGATGATTGAAATCTCTATTATAAAACAAAGCCAATTTCATTTTGAACTTGTGAATATCACAATGAAATTTTTCCAAATAACAATATCCATTATTTTATGTAGTCTTTTCCAAAGAGAATACAGTACTAGTTATCTGACAGAATGTCCTGTTTTTGAACTATGACATTTCATGAATGATCAAGAAGGAAGAAAATGAATATACACATATATTTATTTTTCAGGCTACAGAAATGATTAATAATGAACTCTTTGGAGAAGAAGCCACGTCTACAATAACAATTGTTGTTACTGATATGGATGACCAGATTCCAGTTTTTAGCAAAGAAAATTTCCACATCAATGTTTCAGAAGATATTGGTAAGTATAATATCTCTTCAGCTTGGTTAGTAAATATTGACACTACTTTTTCAAGCTTGCACCTGTCTTCAATATTGAAAATTATTCTTAAGTTTATGATGATAATAGTTTGTTGGAAAATGGTGATTGCTATTTATGATCTAATGCAGTTTATTAGTTTTATTAGTCAGGAAATTTACTCTTGCAGGAAAAGTCAGGGAAATCTACTCCTTTCCTGGAAAAATCATTGTTTTTGTTATAGGAAAATTCTTGCAATAGAAATTACAAAAGGATAAATTTGCTACAGCAGATTTTACTCACCCTGGTTTCTGGTCTTCATGTTACACAATGATGTTGGTCCACAACACATTCTATTTGATTATCATATATACACCTTGACTTATAACAATACTTGGACTCTGCAAACAATTTTTGTAATATATTAGTATTACTTTTAATCCTTTCTTAATTTCATTTTAATTTTTATTTAACAATTGCTTAAGTTTCCTACAAACAGAGAAGTTATGTTTTAAATTTGTTGTGGACAAACTGTACCTCATTTTGATATGCTGAATAGGCTATTAGCAGTAGTAGCAGAGACTATAGACGAGAAAGTTTAATCTGATTTGACTCCTACCAAAAACACCATTATCATCTGCAGGACATTCTCTGTAAACAAGAAAATGTTTTGTGGGAGTGAAACCAAGTTAAACCTTCAGCCCTACGGCTGAGCTGATATCAATGCCAAGATATTGGTATCAGCTAATACCAGCGGTATTGGTATCAGAAAGTGTAAGTTAATTTTTAATTACCAATACCAGCCGATACTTTTCAGGCATTTTATTTTGTCTGCAAAAATACAGGGTTATTCATTAGTTACCTAGTAACTCCATTTGTATAATATACTTACTTAATTTATTTACTGCATTAAAATCTACATAACTTCATGTTTCTTGCAAAATGTTCGATATGGCTCCCTTTTGCCACTCGGCAAATATTCCACCAATATGAAACTTCATCCCATATTCACGTAAGCATGGCTGCATCCACTTGTAACTCTGCATTGGTAATCCGTTGTCTCAGGCCATAGAGAGTTGACAGCATAGGCGTAGCTACGGGGTGTGCCGGGTGTGCCTAGGCACACCCTAATGGGCTGTTTTATCAAAGAGAATTAAAGACAGATATTTCAATAAGAGAGAAAATAAGCGGCAGTTTGTAAGAAGTTGAAATTGTCATTACTTGGTACAAATGTGTGCATTATCGCTGATGAAACAGGTGTCTATAGATTTTCGATTTTTTGATGTCATTGGAGAAAAAAGATATTTACTGCATTCTACTCTGTACTGCAGCAACTTTCTTCTATACCTGTCACAAGCTGCACAGCTTTCTCAAGTTAAAGCTAAATTATGAGCAACTCAGAAGCAGGATAGATTGGAAGCCCTGCTCTTGCTATTTGTGGAACAGGAAAAAGCTTAGGCTATTGATGTAAATGAAGTTATTGATAAGTTTAAGAACATTGTACCTTTTGACAGACATCTCTTGTTATAGATGACGTGTATTTTGATGTATTTGTTTGTAACATTTATGAACATTTTGTGTGTGTGTGTAATTTCTATGCAATTTGATTTTTTCTACTACATATATTCAGAAATTTCCAACACTGTCATTTAGTGAATTTATATTCCTTTACAAACATCAGTGCAGTTAAAGAGCCAAGTGATTGTGTTGCAAAATATGCTATTAAAAAGGTACAAGACCTAATTTTTTTTCCTTTGTGCACACCCAAATATAAAGTTCTAGCTACTCCTATGGTTGACAGTCTTTACTGGAGACAAAACTTTTCGATACGTAGTTCTGAAATGCTGTTGAACATGTTTCGTGAAACCACAGACAACATTGTGTGTGCTCCGCACCGCTGTATGACTCCATGTCAACTGGTTTATTGGTCAGATACACCAGTAACAGAGCGACTGACCTCTGACAGCCTAGAGATGAAACTTCATGCTATGGCACATATTTAGAACCACATTTGAATCAATATTGAATAATACATTCGTAGTTAGTCAGCTTTAGTTTTAGTTAACTAAATTTGAATAAACATGTATAAGGACAAGTTACATAACAAAACATTGGCAAAATTCATTGTGTAACAGTTCTTGATCATCTCTAATTTACAAATAAAATTTCAATAAAGGAGGCATGTGTTCTCCCAAATCATAGCAATGAAGCATATGCATTAGTAAAATAAAATAAGTTATGAATATATCACAAATAAGATAGAATTGCTGTACGATGAAATTAAACTTCCTTCTGTTTGCAGGTAAAGATACACCACTTCCTGGATTGAACTTGGTTGTTCAGGACACAGATGTTGGCGATAATGCAAAATACTTCTTGAAACTAATAAATGTGAAAAATTCAGAAGGCGTTTTCAGTGTATATCCATCATCAGCAATCGGAAGAACTCCAGTGATCATAAGAGTTGGAAACACAGATATGCTTGACTATGAAAACTCCGAGTTACGGGAGTTCATTTTCGATGTTGCTGCTGTTGTGGATGGCAGAATAGTGAGCAAATCAAGGATAACTGTGAATCTTGTAGATGCAAATGATAATGCCCCATCATTTAAGTCTTCATCGTACAACTTCAAGGTGTCTGAAACTGTAAAACCAGGCTCCTTGATAACAGAGTTACGTGCTATGGACCCTGACAGTGAAACATTCGGGAAAATTTTGTATTCTGTGAAAGGTTTTGGTGCAGAAAAGTTTCGAGTGGACAAAGACACTGGCGAACTTTTTGTTGCAGAATGCAGTCAGGAGACATGTCTAGATTACGAGACTCAAAAGTCATACTCCTTGACGTACACGGCGACTGATGGTGGTGGTAGAATATCAACTGTTAGTGTTGTTATAGAAGTGGAAGATGTGAATGATAACAGGCCTATGTTTGAACAAAGAGATTATAGAAGAACTCTGAGGGAAGGTTCGTCTATTTTTGAGCCTCAGTTATTCATTAAGGTAAGCAGTGTTTCATTTGGAGCAATTATTTTAAAAAAATACTTGGAAATATTTAAAACTGTGAGGTATATGTGCTACTAGTGTTTCATACAATATATGAAAAGATGAGTAACTCTTCGTGCACATATTTACATAGATAAATGATGTAAATAAAAGATATAAAAGTTCATTTTGCAGTCCTCGTAAATTACTGACCAAAGTGTGCTAGTTGTATAATTCCCTGGAGAAGCCTACATTTTCTAGTTAGACTCTGTTATGTTCATCAGTCATGTGATGTCATCAGCATAATCCTTCGCCGTTTCCTACCTTTGGCTAGGTCAGCATAGAAGTCAAGCCTCTCCATTTTTTTCTGGTCTTCCACCACTCCTCTCTTTCCACGGTGATCCAATCTTGTCCTCTTCTCCTAACATTCTTCACTATCTGCTCTTTCCACTGACATCTTGGTCTCCCCTTTGGCCTTACTCCCACTCCTTGTGCATCGTAAGCTCTTACTGGCAGTCTTTCTACACCCATCCTCTTCATGTGTCCAAACCATCTCATCTGTGCCTGATCTATTCTGTCATGAAGCTTCACCACCCCCACTGTCTGTCATATCTCTTCATTCCTTATTCTCTCCCTTCTAGTCTTCTGAATTTCATGTCCACTGTCTGCATCTTTCATTTGTCTCTCTCTGTCATTGCCCAAGTCTCTGCTTCATACGTGCGTGATGTAAAAATTAAAAATTAAATGCACTCAGAAAATGAAAAATGTTATTCCTGAAATGAACTTTGAGTCGTATTTTCCAAAGTACTCACACACATGGTGAATAAAAGACGTACTAAGTTATTTTAACTATATCTTCATCCAACTTGTTACATAAATGTGATGTAAAGTGATAAACAGATGAAGGCTGTCTCTATCTGCAGACGTTGCAAAGCTGCATATCTGCAGCGCTGATCTTGGATTAGTGATGCTAGTGTCAAATGTGTAATCCTCTGTGTTTGGGACAGGTGAATGGTTTTAGGATAGGGAAAAGGAGTTTCTTGATCATGTGGTTTCCTCTTCTGTTACAAAATCAAAGGATTTTACTCTAGTTCTGAGCCTGAGAAAAATCCTGATAGGGGGTTGAAATGTTATGTGTTAAGTGTTTTTTATGGAAATAAAGACTGCCTTGGTCAGCATATTTAGTGTTTTTAATACAATGGAAACAAGGCTTAACAGTGCAAAATTTATTAGTATTAGTATTATTGCTGTAAATAAACATATATCTGGGCTAAATATTAATAAATTCTGGCTTATTAAACTACTATGATATTTAAAAAGTACGAGCTGCTCTGCTACAACATAAAACAGAAAATAGTAAAATTCGCAACACTATCAAGAGTGGAAATAGGGTAATTACTACTGGAATAAACATTGGTGTTCAAAGAAAGTGGGGTGGTATTCCTTTAGCGTACAATACAGTATTGAATAATTTCATGTACATGTTACTTAGGCATGCTAGTATCTAGTAAAATTATACCATTTACATACTTATGCTTAATTTAACATAACATGTACAATTATGATGATAACTTCATAATAAACTAATTCAATTTTTCAGGCCACAGACATAGATGGTCCTGACCAAGGAGACGGAAAAGTGTTTTACAAAATTACATCATCTAATGCTAAAGACAATGTGTTCTTCATCGAACCAGTTAGCGGAGAGATTAAAATGAACAGGCCTGTAAGGGCAGCCGACACACCAAACGGCCAGTATGAACTAAAAGTGCAGGCTACAGATGGCGGAAAACCTCCTCTGCATAGTGAAGTTAATGTATACATTCACGTTGGCATCGATGGTAATCAAAGACCGATCTTCCGGAACGAGCCGTACAATGCAACAGTGAAAGAAAACACGCCTGTCGGCATGCAAGTTTTCCAGTCTGTGGCTACAGATCCTGATGGCCTGGATTCCCAGCTAACTTATTTCATAGCCGGCGGAGCGAGGGACAATTTCGTAATTGATTCAAAATCAGGTAAAATTTCCATAGCTCCGGAAGCTAATCTTGACCTGGATAAAAATGGCAGAGAATATGCAGTTGTCATCCATGCAGTGGACAGTGGAACACCGTACCAAGAAACTGGAACTGCCACTGTCATCATTAACGTGGAGGATGTGAATAACAAGCCCCCTGTGTTTTCTAAAGAATCGTATGTGAGATACATTTCTGAAAGTGTGGTGGTTGGTGAATCAATCTTGAATGTGACGGCGACTGACCCCGATTCGGATGCGAAACTTGAGTACAAAATAATCGAGCCAATAAGAGCTGCGGACAAAACTGGTGTAAATATTAAGTCTACAGTGCCATACAATTACAAAACAGCTTTCAGGTATGATATATGTCAACTACATAATATACATACATTCGTCACTTTCTGGGGAAATAGTTATATCTCTTTTGCATTTAGAAACTGATAGTATGGGTATAATATTGAAAATAGGCCTCTCGAGAATGTTTGTCGTTTAATTTGGAGAATGTCACAATAAGGGCTAACGTGGAAATAATGCTTCTCATTGGTCGCACGGATTACTATTGTGATCCATGGAATATTATAGTGTTTACCCATGATGTGGCCGCGGTGGCTCAGTCGGTAACGCATCTGACTACCATGCTAAAGGTCCCGGGTTCGATCCCCGGCCGGTTCAAATCCGGGAACTTTTCTAATGATGGAAGCGGCCCCGGCGCCCACCCAGCGTCGAATAACATGGGTACCTGGGGGAAACCCTGGGGGGTAAAGGCGGTCAGGGGCGTGATGCTGATCACATCACCCCACTCACGACCGGATCAAGAAAGTGTGGGGTGTTACCCCCACACCCCCTATATGCCTTCATGGCGTGCTGCTATGCACAGGGGAACACTTTACCTTTTTTACCCATGATTTGTCAAAATGTATCTGATTCTATAGCTAGAATGTCATTTTTAAAGTATTCTGGTTCACTTAACAAAAAAAAATATAAGTTATTTCTCTCAACACATTACAGGAGGGAGGAAATACTAAATCTAGTGACATTTGAATGTGATGAGACCAAACAAAAATACATATCTTAGAATCTTACTTTTATAATTCTCTTTACACACAAGATTCACAACAGGTTTTTGGTGATATGGAAACCCCTACTTCATACTATTGTAACAGATTTTAGAAATATTTACTCAGTGACCTGACCAGAAATTTGAAAAGAAGGGGTATGATGTCTTATTTTTTAGTAGTCTTCCCTATATTTTGTTATATTTTCCAGTATTTAAAGTAATTTCATTTGGAGATGCTGAGTCAAAGTGGGGGAAGGGCATTATAGTGCCCACGAAGCCCCCCCCTCCTCCTTTGACATGCCACTGCATGAACTTACATATATGAAAATACTACTTGTCCGAAAATGATTGTGCCCCACTGGAATGTGAGATCTACAAGTCAAGATTGGATCTTTTTTTTTTCAAATAACGAGTGAAGGAACAAGGTTGCTGGACTGCTCCAGGAAGGTACACTGGGAGCCAAGGTCAACAGTGTTGCCAAATGCCAGTAGCATATGAATAGAAATGAGTGGATCAATATTGTAATCCTGTGGTATTAAGGAAAATGTACTATGGTAACACCTAATTCATTTTTCTAGCATCAACTCGACTACAGGAACTGTCACTATTGCCCAACCATTAGATCACCAATCCACAGCAGTTATTATCTTCACTGTTGAAGCCAGGGATGTGCAGGCTGTGGAAGACGTTGAAAATCAAGTGGCAGTTGGTATGTATGCTAACCTAAATGTGCATCATTGAAAAGTAGTTTTAAGGGTGAGTAAGGAGTTTCCTTCCACAAAGGGGCAAATCAGAGAAAATTCATGGCCTGTTGTTGGATGTAAGCTGGATTTTTATTACTGCACTTATGGAAGTATGTAAATTTTACTTAATATAATTGCACAAAGCAAATGAATGGAAAGAAAAGAGTTTAAAGATTAACATGTTAGACGAAAAATAAAGAGTGCAAAAACAATGTTCTGATTAGTGAAAAATTAAGTTAAAGAGGGATTGTTGTTATTCTCCATAAGAAGTACTTGGGAGCTTGACACATTTGTTGATGTTATTTTTTAATAGCTTAATGATTCATATAAAGAGCTGTTTGCAACTGCCACATGAGGACACATACATACTCTCCAAAACAACAAAGATTTTTTACATTATTCTGGTGCATTTTCACCAAATGGAATTAGAATCGGAAATTATTTGTAGGGCTGAGCTGAAATGCTGATACTCTCACCGATACCCACCGATACCAATACCGATAATTGAAAATTGTTATAATTAAAAGTTGTTCAAAATATTGATTAATACTGGTTTGTAACTATTCCACTCCAATTATATGCATCACTTTACTGAGATTTTTGCTTCTAAATATTCAAGAATTACATCATAATATGTACATACATGTTATGTTATGTTATCACAAAATTAAGTTTTTGACACAAAACTGGTGTAGAATAAAAATAAACTTTGAATTTTGCATACTGTCCAGGAATATTAATTACACTCTGCCAAAGTGCTGATTGCAAATTTTGTGGAGCTTGTGAGGCTTGCGAGCGTGAGTGCCGGAAAAGTATTGGCTGATATTAGTAAATACATTCCAACTGATACTTTCCAATACCGATGCCACTGATATCGGCTGATAGTGATACATCAGAATCGGTATCTGCTCAGCCTTAATAATTTGTGTGAGCAAAGTTCACCCCGTGGTGAACCACTTAAATGTGAACTCCATGTCCGTATGGGTTATGAATATGGAAGATGATGTTGCTTTGATCTTTTGTTTAGTTTAACCTCCTGGGATCTTAGGAACAAAGAAATAGATTATTTTTTATGAATTACATAATGTAATTTAGCAAAATAATCCTGGATGCTGTTTTAAAGAGGTGGTTGCTTTTCGATTCTGCCTCCCCTCCCCTCCAAAGTTAGGCTCCATGTTATGCCCATGCTTGCTGTTGTAAAACCTTTGTGTCACTTGTTATTTGCTACTTTAGTGTGAAAACCATGTCTCGTGGGTCCCTTGCCCAAGTCACTTGCCACTTGGCAAGAAACCACTGTCATGTACCCATTGTCATGCGTAACTTTCCGCTTTGGTGTGAAATTTTATTTACATACAAATTGGATGTGAAAGGAAATAATGAAAATGGCATTGGACAATTTGCCTACTAGTATATTTGCATCAACTGTACTTATCTATTCATTTTCAGAGCCCAATAGGCCAAGCCCAATTATAGTGTTCAAATTACATAATATTAGTGCAGTAGATTCATTGCAATGTTTCAGTAATGTATTTTTTTAAGCTTGAATAAACTCATAGCAAAAATATCAATGATCTTTTCACTTGCAATAGTGTTGAAAGAGATGTATGCTCTCCACACTAGAGAAATTGAAAGAACTGTCGTTTTCGCTGTCTGCCAATGAAAGACTGTGTTCAGTGTGTGTGGTCATTAATAAACTTTCTCGTGATACTTTCAGCTGAAGTAACCATCTACATCCAAGCCTACAGTGACAGCAATCCAGTATTCGCATTGCCGTGGACTCCGAGCAACCCTATTGTCCGAGTGAACGTACCCGAGGAGCAAGAAATCGGAACAACGTTGCTCACTCTGTCTGCCAAGGACCCCCTCACAGGGAAAGCAATTCAAAGATTCGAAGAAGTTCCTGGTTCGGATGATCATGACTTTGTATCGGTTGGCTCCAAATCGGGCAATATAATTCTGAACAAGAAGTTGGATTTTGAGAGTATGCTGGAAAAGGTAACAGTTATTTGTGCTAGAATAGTTTTATATTTAAATAGATTTTTCTGTAATGGAACTAAAGCAATGGAACTTATTAGTTGTATTCTGATTGGAAGTAAATTAATTAGAAACATATAAATCTCTAAGCTTATTTGGAACCTCTTGACCGAGATGAGGTGAATTGATTTAAATCGGGTTGATTTAAATCACAATTTAAATCAAGATTTAAATCAGATGATTTTCTTGAAAAAAATTACTGATTTAAATCACTTTAAATAAATTATTTAGAGAATAATGTGCATAAGGATTTTTTAGATATCACAATCACTTTTAGTGAAAGTACATTAATCTTGTAATTATTTAATAGTGTTTATTAGGCTCTAAGGTAGGAAAATAAAGGAAATAAAATATATGTACTGATGGTGTGAAGCTCATATCAAAGGAAATGTAAACACAGGATTTCTCTTGATTTAAAATTCAATAATACTAATCATGTTAAACTGTAAATAATATCATTATCATTAAACTGTAAATAAACATGGCAGCTGATATATTTCAAACTATCATTAAAAAAAATCTCCAAAATTCAACTACAAAGACTATAAAAATATTTAAATTAATATTTTATTTTACAATTGTATAGCACATCTAGAATGTTTTATTTTCACTGGAAGAAAAGTAACTGAAATTATTATAGTTTCATTAACACGCTAAACAAACATTTCCATAGTAGGAAACAGAAAAAAATTATATTTACGTACATTTTTTATTTGGTTTAATCAAACTGTTCAAATATTTTACAGGCTTGTTTACTAGAAAAAGCCTTTCTATAAAAAACATGTATTTATATGTATGGTGCCAAAAACTTACAAGCAATTTTAAGCGCATTAAAAAAAAGGATTTAAATTTTAAAAAATCAACAAAAATGATAAAAATTGTAATTTTTCTCCACCCTGGTCACAAGTAATGTGCTTTCTTAAAACGTTCACATATTAACTATAGACAAACTAGAAGAATATAATGCCAAATCGTATTCAATTATTATAAAACTTATTAATTAAGCAATGTGCTGTAATTTTAAATATGAGAATTTTGATGAGTTCTTGGACTTTTCTAAAAAAAATTATCTTTTATTTAAGTTCTCTCTGTATTTATTATGTGCTATTCCAGTACAATCTTGCTTTTTATTTCTACCATAAAGTACTTCTTTGTTTTCTCTCTTCCAGTCCATAAGCTTCCAGATCAGAGCTGTTACAGAAGATGGTGGAACTAGGCGTGCAAGCGTAGCAACAGTGGTTGTCAATATTGAGGATGTTAATGATAACAATCCAGAGTTTGCAAGAGAGGTAAGGTTGTTAAAAATACACATCAATTTCATGTGAAGCTTAACTAACTAACTAACTAACTCTCTAGCCTTCTTAAACCCGAAGGTTTATGGCCGCAGCAACACAAGCCTTCCATCTGTCCCTATCCTGGCAAGATCAATCCAATCTTTTCCATCCCTAGCGATTTCCTTTAAGTCCATCTCAATGTTATCCCTCCAACTTCGTCTTGGCCTTCCTACAGGTCTCTTACCATTAGGTTTCCCAACAAGAATCCTGTAAACTCTTCTTTTCTTTCCCATTTGTACCAAAAGGCCTGCACACCTAAGACTTTAATTATTCTAATAATATCTCGACAGGAATACAAATTGTTCAATTCTAAATTATGTAACCTTCTCCAACCTGTCTCCTCAGCCCTTTAAGGTCCAAATAGTTTCCTAAGTTCATACCATATCAAGCTTAACAGCCTTATTTGTCCAGAAGTTTCTTCAATTTTTTCTTTCTTCTTCTTTCTTTCAGTTGTTGCCATTCTGTGCCTCATCAGCTGTCTTGCCACTTTATCATGGTCATCCATGATATTTGACCACTTTTACTTCTAGTAACCACATGTGACCAGTGGCGGCTCGTAGTGAACCAAAGTGGAGGGGGGATAGTTCACAAATTTGCTCCATTGATTTGCTTTATTTTACTTCGCCTTTTGTGCCACATTTGGCTAATTTGCGAAGATTCGAACCCGGGACCCCCGGCATGATAGTGCGATGTGCTAACCACTCTGCCACGGGGGCCGGCACAAATTTGCTCTACTAGTAATTTGAGTTTACATGATGAATTTCGTATAGCAGCCAACAATATAAGAAATTGATATGTTCGTGTTTACCGAATATCATGCTTTGCACGTTTGCACATATTATAATAAATTAATAATTATTTAACAGTAATGCGAAGAAGATGGAAGAAGAAATAGAATTCTAACAGATTTAGTCGTTAACAGAGCGGAAAATTCAGAAGAAGGGATATTAATTTTTACACAACTTGATAAGCACAATGACGAATATTTACGTGCATTGATCGTGAAAATTTCTAGTAAAAAAGTTACATAGAAAAAGTTTCCTGTCCAACATTAATAATTGATATGTGAAATAGGGCACCAAAATAAATATCTCACTGGAAAGGTGATATCTGCGTTACCAGAAGCTCTAAAGTAAAAACTTCAAACTTACCAGAAATCTTCAGACATGCTTGTAACTGAAATTCATCCTTCTGTCCTTCAACGCGAAATTTGCGAGTGGACTCATAACCTCCCTTCTTTGACACTTGTTCTAGATTCAAATTCGGCCTAGGATTTTTTTGTTTATTTTTTCATCCAGACTTCTGGTAGAAAAACTTTGCACCAACAATTTCTCCACACTGTTCATCGCGACAAATGCACAACATCAGCACACAAGTACTGAAAAAGTTTCACTTTTCCATGGAAAATGAAGGAACAACAAGTGTTAATACTATCATCTTCCCACCCGGTCATTATATTGCTTCTGGTTGCCAGACAATTTTGTCAAATTTTCCTATAGCGGCTCTTAGATGACGAGTTTCTAATTTATTTAACATCCGCCTTGAAAAGAAATTGGACAACTTTGTCACAATATCAGGATTTTTTCAAATGTGCTAATCAAAACATGTAATTAAATCTACATGATGTACTCGACATCATTGTAATCCAAATGTACTTTTCACTAAACTCAGAAAAAATACAACACATATATACAATAATTTTGTGTGTAACAAGAATCGATAGCCCACTTCCGTGGCTAGCATACCGCATTACAAAGCCATGGCCCCTGGGTTCGAATCCTGGCATGGGTATGTGTGTTCTCTGTGAGTGACCCTCCATCAATTTCATTATATCATCACTCATCCTCATTGTCGTGATTACCGAAAAGTAGCAGAAAGCGACAGTAAATAACAAAAATGAAGCAAGAGTTTGTACATTTTCAGTTACCGATATTTTTTTTCCTCATTGGAAATTTGCGTTATTTATTGCTCTACTCTTATGTGATAAGTGAATAAGATTATGGAATACAGAATGATTGATTTTTTTCAACTGTTGGTAATTTTCTTTCTTATGTTAACTTCATTGCTTCTGGCAACTCTTCATTGTTTACCGTTCTCAGGACAGAGGGGAAGTTTTGCCTAGGGGGTGGGTTTCGGACGACAAACCCTCCGTCCTCCCAGGTGCAGATCCCGTGCATGTTATTCCCACAGTTCCCTTGCCTCTTACCCCTCCCGGCCACACCTGAGAATGCTCTACGTTTCGTAAAGTGGGAGGATGGCACCCCGCCAGATTTCTCTCGAAGTTCCGTATTCCGCCGCACGGTGGCGTCCAAACTTCGCAATTGTCGCGGAAGAATGAATACAGAACCGACTAACCAATGATCTATAAGCAATGGAATATTTGCAATTCAGACAATGTAAAAGCTAATATATAAATGTTAATGTAATGTTTGTTCACTTGTGGTTACACATGGCAGTGCGGCATCCGTATCGTCCTTATGAGCGGCCGTCCCTGCATGTGACTAATTTAGATTGCATGTTTTATGCATTGCATTTTCATACTTTTCATACCCAAATCCAATGTACAGATCCGAATCTCTTAAGAACCAGATATTAGATAATGAAGATCTGTTTAGATTCAGAATTCATATATTGGATCCAGGATTTGAGATTAGAATATTGGATCCAGGATTTGAAATTCAGATATTGGATCCACAGATCGAGATTCAGATCTCCGATTCAGGATTTGTATCTAGGATTTGGATTCACATTCACGATTTAGGATTTGGATCAAGGGTTTAGGATTCATCTATCCAGGATTTGAGATTCAGATTGAATATTCTGGATTTGGATATCAGATCCAAGAATTTGGGATTCAGATCTGCGATTCAAGATTTGAATCCCAGATTCAGGATTTAAATGTGGGATTAAAGATTCATATCAAGGATTCGGGACTCAGAACTTGGTTGCGGATGCCAGTTCCAGGAGTTAGGATTCAGATATTGAATCCCAAGATTCAAATTTGGATACTTCTGGATTTGGATAATTCAGATTTGGATTTGAACACCCACCCTCTGATCCAATACTGTGGCTGCATCTTTGCTTATTTTCTGTGCACATTCATAGCAGAAGAATAACAATCCAAATGTCTTTGTAGCAACTGTTTTTTTTTTTTTTAAATTACGTAATGTTTTGGTACATTTCACTTGTTTCTTTTCCTGTACCTATAAACAGAATTATTAACAATGAATCTTTGAAATATTATATGTCTCATCAAGCAATTGAAAATAAGTAACATTCGTGCAGAGTTGCCAACCTTCATGGCAGAGTGGTTAGCACAGCATGCCACAATCAATACCAGGGTTCCTGAGTTTGAATATTGGCATGAGCCTGGGTGTTGTTTCATCAGTTCTATCATAACATTACTCATCCTCATCATCATGGTTAGCCAAGAGGGGAAGAAAAGCGATGCTAATTAACAAAAATCAATAAATCATTTGTAGTGTGTTTTTAATGTGATTTTCAACCTCGTTTCCACACCACTTTATGCAGCTAATGTTAGTACTATCCATATTGCATATCTTCCATTAGACTGGGAACTTATCAATCCTCCTGTATTGTATCCTTGTACATGCATAAGAATAACTGTACTTTACATGGAAGATCCTGGTCCGTACTTTTCAGAATTACAAAACACGCATCTTGGAGTCAGCAAAACATCCTGAGCCCGTGATTACAATAAGAGCCAATGATAAGGATACCAATCTGGGTTATGGATCCATCCGCTACTCTCTGTCAGGGGAGGGATCGGATCTCTTCATAATTGATCCCGTCTCGGGAGTAATGCAAGTTGCTCCAAATGCAACCCTTGACAGGGAGCGACAAGCCACTATGAATTTGCTGGTGTTGGCTGTGGACACTCCAGCAGGAGGGGCAAATCAACGAAAATCATCTGCACTGGTAAGCCAAATTATTTATTATTTGTTTTTCACCCATACAAGAGCCTTTGCTTCCTTATATTGGTAATAAACTTACAGAGGGACCCCAAAAAATGGATACACACATTAACAGTAATATTAAAAATATTACTCTGAAATCGTAACTGCTGCATTTACATAAAAATTTAATTTACCTGAGAGGTGTCCTAAAATTTCGGAATCAACATAGATGTTCGAAGTGTCCACCATTATCATCCAAACACTGTTGATGCCTCTTAACTGCTCCATGAACTGCATTCTGTAATGTGTGGCAGTGTGATGGCTGCCATTGTTTCTGTACCTTGCTAATGTTTTCAAACTTAAAGTACTACTTCAACACTGCCTTTTGTTGCTCAAGAGACAACCTTGTTTCAGCCATGTTGCTTCACTGTCCTATCTCTCAAGGACATCAGCGCCATCTGAGAACATGACACTACACCTTCCCGCTCGTGTGAGACAACATTGAACTACACTCTCACCATAAAATTACATTTTCATTTCAATTTATCCCAAAGATATTTACGAATGAAAAGTGTACATATTTCTTGGGACCCCTCTGTACATGTAACAATGAAAATTCATACATGCTATTTACAACAATTCAATAAAATAGTAGGAGATAGAACAAAGGAAATTGAAAGGAAGATAGAAATAAAGCACAATTACATTTAAAATTGCATTAAATATATGTATACATTATTTACTGCATATTGAGTATTTTTATTTCAAATAAATAGTACTGGAATTACACATATACCATTAAATTTATGAGTAAGTTTTGAAAGTCCGTTTTGCCGGACTTATATGTTTTTAAAAGAGATTCACAAGGGACTAGTGAGAACCATTTAAAGGGGGAAATTTTTTGTGAAACTGCTTCTAATTATAGTTTAATTTAATGTAATATAATTAATATGAAAAATTACACCTCTCTTTCTAATTTTATTTAGTTTTATTCTGGCTTATACTTCTTTAACTAAACTTTATATATGTATTTAACAAAAAAAAGGTAAAAAGGTAAAGTGCTCCCCTGTGCATAGCACCATGCCGTGAAGGCGTATAGGGGGTGTGGGGGTAACGCCCCACACTTTCTTGATCCGGTTGTGAGTGGGGTGATGTGATCAGCATCATGCCCCTGACTGCCTTTACCCCCCCCAGGGTTTCCCCCAAGTACCCATGTTATTCGATGCTGGGTGGGCGCCGGGGCCGCTTCCATCGTTAGAAAAGTTCCCGGATTTGAACTGGCCAGGGATTGAACCCGGGACCTTTAGCATGGTAGTCAGACGCGTTACCGACTGGGCCACCGTGGCCAAAGAGAGAATAATTCCGTTTCCAAGTTTTCGAAAGCTAACATCACTCTCATCACTATTCCTGAGCGACATTAGCTCTCAAATGCTTGAATAACCCTGCAGAAATAATTTGATTGATAACAAAAGGAGTGGTGTATTTGTCTGACTGGCACACGGGAGATCCAGGTTTGATTCCTGGGATGAGCAATTTCAGGTGAGAATTTTTTTCAACAGTGTCCGTGGATGGAGCGGCTCTGGCAGGAGTAAGGTGTTGATAACATCACCTCCCCAAATGGTCCACATTGTGAATGTGTACGAGTGTATGATTGTGAATGAGGGTCCTACCTCCATCCATACCCCCTCTAACTTGAAGGCATGTTGCAGTGTGCAAGGGGGTAACATTGTGGTGGTGTATTTACCATTTTATAGTGGAAGATTTAAGCAGCTAGTTTTTGTTATTAGTGATTTTTAAATTTGCAACCAAATGTTTTGATTTGACCTTGAGAATATTCTAAAATCAGAGTTATTTTTGTATCTATTAGGGCCGCCTTTCCAAATTTTATTGTATGCCAGAAATACAGATTAATTTTACCAGACAATGTAGTGAATATTTGATTTTCAATAATAATAAATGATAATATTATTTGAAGGTAACCATTGATGTGCTTGACGTAAATGACAATGCACCCAGTTTCTCTGAGAAGGCATATTCTGCTGTTGTGCCCGAGAATGTTCCAGTTGGATTCAGTGTCACACAAATCAGAGCCTCAGATGCAGATGAAGGAGAGAGTGGTGTTGTTGAGTATGAACTTTTAGATGAAGGTGAAATTAATGGTAAGTTAATTTTTGTATCTTTTTACTACACATCATTATAATAATACCTTGCAGTGGCATATACTGCACTTGGAACTTGGGCTGTCTCACCATACCACAGTATTAGAATTTGAGTAGACAAAGTACCTGTCTGTATGCATTTACTTAAGTTGCAAGAACCAGCAATCTGGTACCAAACTATATGTGAGCTGGACAAGCTGTTGAGTTTTCATGGAAAGGAGATGGCAAGCCTTCCATATTAGCACATGCTAAGTGGCTAGAATAAATAAGAGAAAACCTTTTCCTTCGCATTTGGCCATTGTGTCTGGGTGCAATTGGGTGCCATAGTGCAAGGGCAAAAAGGAAGGGGGTTAAATCTACCCCTTAATTGCCGCAACTGGTTTGAGTGGTAGTGTTCCTCTTCATTCTTCTTACATTTACTGTGCGATTTTACTATCATTCAAAATAGGCACCTGCACACAAGATCACTACACTACACTTCATTATACTTAGTTTGAATTGTTGGTCTCGAATACAGGTAAATTTTTGTTTTGTAAATTTAAATTTTGAATTCATGTTTATGGGCATAATTATAGAAGATTCACATTATACATTATAGGGAGGTTTAAAAGGATTGTTAGTGAAGTTGGGAATTGAATTTCTGCATGTTCTTTCAGTTTTATTGAATTTGTATGCCACGGCTTATTTTTTGGTGAATACAGTATTATAATTCTTTTGTTTATTCTCAGGATTATTTGAAATCCACAATGCAACTGGGGTGATATCAACCAAGAAGCCGCTAACAGGGAAAGGCAGGCAGGAACCGTACATGCTTGTTGTCAGAGGACAGGACCACGGAGCACCTCAACTCTTCTCTGATGCTCAGCTGAACATATTCATAGGAGACGTGTCGACCAATGATGGAGTTCCTATGTTTGTAAAACCAACACTGAACGAGATAGCATACGTGTCTGAGGTAAGGAAGAAGATATTCAAGGTATAATCAAGTTGCTTGTATTATCATAGCTCTGTTATGTTTCCTTTGGATGCAAAATGCAAGTAGAAATCTTTGAAAAGTTACTTTTCAAGAGTTAGCGAGTTGCAGCTATACAGAGTGATTCACATAAAGCTGACACATTTCATTACCACTGTATGTGAACAAGAATAAGGCTAGCAACAAGTTATTACATATAAAATGTAGCATAAAATGGGAGTTTAATAAACTTTACATTACATGCTGACAATTTTGTCAATATGGGTGGTTTCATTTGTAATGTTCTCCTTCAATTTGTCCTGTCTCTGAGGGTGTAACACAACAGAAATAAGTTTTGGTGTGTCAAATTAGGTAATCTACATGGTCACAAGTTTCATGGAATTATCCGGTCCTCAAAGAAACTTTGGATCAGTACCAAAGACTCATTTGAAGCATGGCACGTAGCACCATCCTGTTGAAAATACTCTCGATGCAGTTCCCTCATTCAATTGCAATGGGTTATTTTTTTATGAATCAACCTGTAGTTACTTTTCTTCAAAGAGTAATTCAGCAAGTTACCATACCTTTTAAAAGTAACTGTGTGTTACTTTTACAGTTACTTTGTTCAACAGGTTGCTTAATGAACTGAAATTCGAAGGTAAAAGATAAATAAAAATAAATACACTAAAAGGAACTACTCACTATGTGCAAAACTGCTTTTATTGGTGTTCTTGTGATTTCAGCGGCCACTACCATACTGTTGGAAACTCATTCTTTTTTTTTGGCGAGCTTTTGTTGTATATAGATTGGTGGCATGATGTTAGGCGTGCTGTTTCAGTTAGACTTCTTGGCTGTCCTAATTCTATTCGAACTAAAATACATAATGATGTTCCAACTATGAAACCTGCTTGTACATGGCGGTGAGCAACAGGCAGTGTCACATATGTATATGTGCAGATTAACATTTTGTTTTGTAATACTATTGAAACATATAGTAAAATAACTGTAATTTCATTACATGACACTGAAAACTTTGAATTTTACTCATTATTTTTCATTGATGTTTTACATCTCTGGAATGAAACTTCTATTTCCAAGAAATTTCTGATGCTTCTAGTTCAGAAAATGTTGTGAATTTAGCACTTTAAAACACAACTATTTGAGAGTTACTGGCTATTTGAGGCCTCAAAAATCAGCAAGTCATTTCCTGAGAGTAGTTGTATTGGCTATATTATAAACTCAGGAAAGTATGAACCCCCCTCAAGCAGATTTGGCTATACTTAAAACAAGCTCAACATGAGCATATGAGCTTTTTGCTCAAGTGTGGAACCCTCTCCAATCCAAGATTTTTGTAAAAAATGCCCTCGGGAATTTCTCGGAAAGTATGAACCCCCCTCAGATTGATTTGCCCATACTTACAAAAGTTGCATCAGCCAGATTGTTGTCCATAAACTTGTCAAAAATATGCCCCTCTTGATATTTTTTTTGGCTACACTTAAAATTAAGCTAAAACCCATACCCACCCACACATATTTACTTCTGGTTTAAGTTTAATTGGATACCAGGTTCAATTTGTTTATCTAATATTAAAACAATGCAATATGCAGAGCCCCTCTAGAATTGCTCTGTGACCCTCTTATTTCTTACATCATATGTTTGCATGTTTCAAGTGATTCTCCTCTGTGTTAGTGTTTGTTTAGATCAAAGTGATTAATGTGCACAATTCCCGACACGGTAGTATTGAATTTTTGCTTTGCATGTTTCAAGTAATTCTTCTCTGTGTCAGTGTGTACAATTTCCGACACGGTAGTATTGAATTGAGGAGAACAGATGTGTTGTTACAGTGCTTCTCATACTTACAGGCCTGTTTGGTTTAATTCATATTAAATATATTTCTGGTATATTGAACAATATTTTGTCTGATATTTGTTACATCCAGCTTGTTTGTTGTAATCCACTTATATTTAGAGTCAGGCTTATATCTGTCCCAGCTTGTTATACAAAAATCAATACATAACAAGGTTATTGCCATTCTAGACATGCATGTTTGTGCAGGTATTTGCGGAATGTCAGTGTGAATCAATATTTATTCTCTTTTTCCACTTGTAGGCTATTGGCTTTACAACCTGTCATAATAAGCATAGAGTTTTGATTTGAACCCCAAGAAATTTTATATAAATACCAAAGCCAAAAATATTAACACACATACATACACACACACACTAAATATACAAAACACACTGCTGAACCCAACTGATATTTTTTTATTAAGCATAGAATTTTGATTTGAACCCCAAGAAATTTTATATAATAAACATAACAAAATTCTAATATTTATTTTTGTTTAACAGGCACAACAAGTTCTGAGCACATAAGCAGGTTCTGAGGAATACAAGGCAGCAGCAGCAGCAAGCAATTAACTTATAGAAGGCAGTGTGTATCCTATCTAATTGCATGGATAATCTTGACACAGGATTTTTTGAGAGAAGATGTATTTCAAAATACATAAAATCTAAGTCACTTGTTGATGATTTAAAGCTTAGATTCTTTGGCCTGTCCGAGTATGACCTGTTTACAGTGCAAAATGAAACTGAAATGCAGTGGGTGCTTGCCAGTGACAGGCCATTCCATTGCCTGTATCTCAACTATATCACCAAGTTTGAAAGGCTTGTATACAACAGGTACAGGAGAATTGTTGGATTGTTTGTTAATTTTTATACAGACAGGTGCCATTATGATTTAAGATTGAAATTGTTTGACAATTATTGGTTCAACAATTACTATGAGCATTGTTTAGAATATAGGATGTGCATGATTGCATCTCAGAGTTCAAATTGGAGACATTATAAATATTCAAATAAAATTATTAACAGGATATCTAAAAATAAGAATATTGAATTTGTTACAACTGATAATGGGCATTTGTACAGTGGTGAGGATTT
Organism: Lepisma saccharinum; assembly: GCF_977018435.1. Taxonomy (NCBI): domain Eukaryota; kingdom Metazoa; phylum Arthropoda; class Insecta; order Zygentoma; family Lepismatidae; genus Lepisma; species Lepisma saccharinum. Next base: position 71,506,092 of record NC_139241.1, read on the forward strand.
CAATCCAGAGTTTGTATCATATTCCAAGTGTATATGTTTGAATGAGCTTGTCATGTATTTTATAAGGCAAAAATTTAGAGATTGCACTTATGATTGTATTGTTGAGGCACTGGGGCAGAATAATTTGCATGACATATGCAATTGTGGGAGAGTTTTGTCCAGCCTCTCAGTGTGATTTCAGGCACAGGAATCTAGCAGTTGGGAATCAACCCGCAGCAGGCAGCCCTGATTATTTCAGCAGAGACAGCAATCAAGGTAAATAAATATTTGCTGCAAGTGTAAATCCCTGCCCATCACAGCCAAACTCGGGTCTGAATGCAGGAAGAGGCAAGATATTTGTTTGAAATCTGCTTGGGTATAATTTTCTGATTTTTTAATAGCAGAGTTGTGTTACTGTTATTGGAATAGGCTTCAAATCACACACAGATACCCTAAATACTTAATATCATCATACCTGACAGAGCTGTGTTGTTAGTGGGGAAGAATTGCCATATCTCTATACATGACAGAGATGTGTTGTTATTGGGAACAGGTTTCATATCCCAACACAGATACTATTATGAATAGGTAACAGATTTTGAATAATATTTTTCCAGAAATCTATACTCCATATCCCTGTACAAAACTGTGCTATGTTCTGTGAATTATCCAGACACAAACACAGAAGATAAATATATTCTTAACACCCGCTTTAGCTGTGAGTGCTGTTATTAGGTACAAGATTCAATTACACGTGATTATCTAGATATTTTAATAGATAGAAAATACATACTTAATTAAATCTATATTCAATATCCCTATCCCTAACAATTACAAATCCCACCCAGAATCTTGCCGATATTGCTACAAGCATGAAACTGAAAATAACAGAACTGTGCTGTTATAAGGAACAAGCTTCAAATCCTACACAGACACAGAGCCTTGTTGAGTTTAGAATTATTATAATAGATATTTTAATAGATAGAAGATACATACTTAATTAAATCTATATTCAATATCCATATCCCTATCCCTAACAATTACAAATTCTACCCAGAATTTTGCCGATATTGCTATAAGCATGGAACTATTGCCGTGAAATAACATCTAGATGTTTCCTAAACATAACAGAACTGTGCTGTTATTGGGAACAAGCTTCAAATCTCACACAAACACAGAGCCTTGCTGATATTTCGGAACTGTTGCCGTGAAATAACATCTAGGTGTTTCCATAATTTCTATACATAACAGTGATGCTGTTATTGGGAACAAGTTTTGAGGTTTAGGCACTCAAGATGGTTGAAGCCATATATTGATACAAACAAGCTTCAAATCTCACACAAACACAGAGCCTTGCTGATATTTCGGAACATAACATCTGGATGTTTCAATAGTTTCTATACATAACAGTGATGCTGTTATTGGGAACAAGCTTCTCCCACACAGATACAGAGCCTTGGAATCTAGATATTTTAATAGATAGAAGATACATACTTAATTAAATCTATACTCAATATCCCTATCCTAACAATTACAAATCACACAGATACAGAGCCTTGCTTGGAACTGTTGCTGAAATAACATCTAGATGCTTCGTCCCTGACAGAGCTGTGCTGTTATTGGGAACAAGTTTTGGAATCTAGATATTTTAATAGATAAAAGATACATACTTAAATCTATACTCAATATCCCTATCCCTAACAATTACAAATCACACAGACACAGAGCCTTGCTCGGAACTGTTGCTGAAATAACATCTAGATGTTTCATCCCTGACAGAGCTGTGCTGTTATTGGGAACAAGCTTCAAACTTGGAATCTAGATATTTTAATAGATAGAAGATACATACCTACTTAATTAAATCTATACTCAATATCCTATCCCTATCCCTAACAATTACAAATCACACAGACACAGAGCCTTGCTGATATTTCTACAAGCACGAAATTGTTGCTGTAACATCTAGATGTTTCTTCCCTAACAGAGCTGTGCTGTTATTGGGACTAAGCCTCAAATCCCACACAGATACAGAGTCTTGGAATCTAGAGATTTTAATAGATAGAAGATACATACTTAATTAAATCTATACTCAATATTCCTATCCCTAACAATTACAAATATTTCTACAACATTTACATGTTTCCTATACATAACAGAGCTGTGCTGTTATTGGGAATAAGCCTCAAATCCTACACAGATACAGAGCCTTGGAATCTAGAGATTTTAATAGATCGAAGATATATAATTAATTAAATTTATACTCAATATTTCTATCCTAACAATTACAATCATGGAACTGTTTGAACTAAATCTAGATGTTTCATCCCTGACAGAGCTGTGCTGTTATTGGGAACAAGCTTCAAATTCCACACAGATACAGAGGCTTGGAATCTACATATTTTAATATCCCTATCTCGAACAATTACAAATATTTATACAAGCATGGAACTGGTGCTGAAATGTTTCATCCCTGACAGAGCTGTGCTGCTTCAAATTCCACACAGATACAGAGGCTTGGAATCTACATATTTTAATATCCCTATCTCGAACAATTACAAATATTTATACAAGCATGGAACTGTTGCTGGAATGTTTCATCCCTGACAGAGCTGTGCTGCTTCAAATTCCACACAGATACAGAGGCTTGGAATCTACATATTTTAATATCCCTATCTCGAACAATTACAAATATTTATACAAGCATGGAACTGTTGCTGGAATGTTTCATCCCTGACAGAGCTGTGCTGCTTCAAATTCCACACAGATACAGAGGCTTGGAATCTACATATTTTAATATCCCTATCTCGAACAATTACAAATATTTATACAAGCATGGAACTGTTGCTGGAATGTTTCATCCCTGACAGAGCTGTGCTGCTTCAAATTCCACACAGATACAGAGGCTTGGAATCTACATATTTTAATATCCCTATCTCGAACAATTACAAATATTTATACAAGCATGGAACTGTTGCTGGAATAACATCTAGATGTTTCATCCCTGACAGAGCTGTGTTGCTTCAAATTCCACACAGATACAGAGGCTTGGAATCTACATATTTTAATATCCCTATCTCGAACAATTACAAATATTTATACAAGCATGGAACTGTTGCTGGAATAACATCTAGATGTTTCATCCCTGACAGAGCTGTGCGGTGAGGAACAATCTTCAAATTCCACACAGATACAGAGGCTTGGAATCTAGATATTTTAATAGATAGAAGATACATACTTAATTAAATCTATATTCAATATCCCTATCCCTAACAATTATAAATATTGATACAAGCATGGAACTATTGCTGAAATGTTTCATCCCTGACAGAGCTGTGTGGTGATGCTCAAATCCCACACAGATACAGAGCCTTGTAATCTTTAATAGATAGAAGATACATACTTAATTCAATATTCCTATTCTTAACAATTACAAGTATGGAACTGTTGATAACATCTAGACGTTTCATCCCTGACAGAGCTGTGTGGTGATGCTCAAATCCCACACACAGAGCCTTGGAATCTTTAATAGATAGAAGATACAAACTATATTCAATATTCCTATCCCTAACAATTACAAGTAGGGAACTGTTGATAGCATCTAGATGTTTCTTCCCTGACAGAGCTGTGCGGTGATGCTGTTATGAGGAACAAGCTTGGAATTGTTATGGATAGGTGAAGTGAAAAATTGAATCAATATTTAGAATGGAGCCTTGCTGATATTTTTACAAGCATAGAATTGTTCTATGTTGTGTATAGTGTCTTGTTTTTGTTGATATTGTTATTGAAATAATAGTAACAGAACTGTGTTGTGTTTAAGATAAGAATACATACCTGGATCTGTATACATATTTAATAATGTCCCTATCCCTGACAGAGCTGTGCTGTGATGCTGTTATTAGGTACAGGCTTCAGGAAATTATACCCAAGCAAATATCAAAATTTTATGTACCATTGCAGGTGTCATGCCTGTTCCTGCATACAAACCAAAACATAGCGGATATTTCTACAGCCTTGCTGGGCAGGAACATACAATTGCTATGTATGTTCCGCTATGTTTTGGTTTGTATGCAGGAACAGGCATGACACCTGCAATGGTACATAAAATTTTGATATTTGCTTGGGTATAATTTCCTGAAGCCTGTACCTAATAACAGCATCACAGCACAGCTCTGTCAGGGATAGGGACATTATTAAATATGTATACAGATCCAGGTATGTATTCTTATCTTAAACACAACACAGTTCTGTTACTATTATTTCAATAACAATATCAACAAAAACAAGACACTATACACAACATAGAACAATTCTATGCTTGTAAAAATATCAGCAAGGCTCCATTCTAAATATTGATTCAATTTTTCACTTCACCTATCCATAACAATTCCAAGCTTGTTCCTCATAACAGCATCACCGCACAGCTCTGTCAGGGAAGAAACATCTAGATGCTATCAACAGTTCCCTACTTGTAATTGTTAGGGATAGGAATATTGAATATAGTTTGTATCTTCTATCTATTAAAGATTCCAAGGCTCTGTGTGTGGGATTTGAGCATCACCACACAGCTCTGTCAGGGATGAAACGTCTAGATGTTATCAACAGTTCCATACTTGTAATTGTTAAGAATAGGAATATTGAATTAAGTATGTATCTTCTATCTATTAAAGATTACAAGGCTCTGTATCTGTGTGGGATTTGAGCATCACCACACAGCTCTGTCAGGGATGAAACATTTCAGCAATAGTTCCATGCTTGTATCAATATTTATAATTGTTAGGGATAGGGATATTGAATATAGATTTAATTAAGTATGTATCTTCTATCTATTAAAATATCTAGATTCCAAGCCTCTGTATCTGTGTGGAATTTGAAGATTGTTCCTCACCGCACAGCTCTGTCAGGGATGAAACATCTAGATGTTATTCCAGCAACAGTTCCATGCTTGTATAAATATTTGTAATTGTTCGAGATAGGGATATTAAAATATGTAGATTCCAAGCCTCTGTATCTGTGTGGAATTTGAAGCAACACAGCTCTGTCAAGGATGAAACATCTAGATGTTATTCCAGCAACAGTTCCATGCTTGTATAAATATTTGTAATTGTTCGAGATAGGGATATTAAAATATGTAGATTCCAAGCCTCTGTATCTGTGTGGAATTTGAAGCAGCACAGCTCTGTCAGGGATGAAACATTCCAGCAACAGTTCCATGCTTGTATAAATATTTGTAATTGTTCGAGATAGGGATATTAAAATATGTAGATTCCAAGCCTCTGTGTCTGTGTGGAATTTGAAGCAGCACAGCTCTGTCAGGGATGAAACATTTCAGCACAAGTTCCATGCTTGTATAAATATTTGTAATTGTTCGAGATAGGGATATTAAAATATGTAGATTCCAAGCCTCTGTATCTGTGTGGAATTTGAAGCAGCACAGCTCTGTCAGGGATGAAACATTCCAGCAACAGTTCCATGCTTGTATAAATATTTGTAATTGTTCGAGATAGGGATATTAAAATATGTAGATTCCAAGCCTCTGTATCTGTGTGGAATTTGAAGCAGCACAGCTCTGTCAGGGATGAAACATTTCAGCACCAGTTCCATGCTTGTATAAATATTTGTAATTGTTCGAGATAGGGATATTAAAATATGTAGATTCCAAGCCTCTGTATCTGTGTGGAATTTGAAGCAGCACAGCTCTGTCAGGGATGAAACATTTCAGCACCAGTTCCATGCTTGTATAAATATTTGTAATTGTTCGAGATAGGGATATTAAAATATGTAGATTCCAAGCCTCTGTATCTGTGTGGAATTTGAAGCTTGTTCCCAATAACAGCACAGCTCTGTCAGGGATGAAACATCTAGATTTAGTTCAAACAGTTCCATGATTGTAATTGTTAGGATAGAAATATTGAGTATAAATTTAATTAATTATATATCTTCGATCTATTAAAATCTCTAGATTCCAAGGCTCTGTATCTGTGTAGGATTTGAGGCTTATTCCCAATAACAGCACAGCTCTGTTATGTATAGGAAACATGTAAATGTTGTAGAAATATTTGTAATTGTTAGGGATAGGAATATTGAGTATAGATTTAATTAAGTATGTATCTTCTATCTATTAAAATCTCTAGATTCCAAGACTCTGTATCTGTGTGGGATTTGAGGCTTAGTCCCAATAACAGCACAGCTCTGTTAGGGAAGAAACATCTAGATGTTACAGCAACAATTTCGTGCTTGTAGAAATATCAGCAAGGCTCTGTGTCTGTGTGATTTGTAATTGTTAGGGATAGGGATAGGATATTGAGTATAGATTTAATTAAGTAGGTATGTATCTTCTATCTATTAAAATATCTAGATTCCAAGTTTGAAGCTTGTTCCCAATAACAGCACAGCTCTGTCAGGGATGAAACATCTAGATGTTATTTCAGCAACAGTTCCGAGCAAGGCTCTGTGTCTGTGTGATTTGTAATTGTTAGGGTTAGGGATATTGAGTATAGATTTAAGTATGTATCTTTTATCTATTAAAATATCTAGATTCCAAAACTTGTTCCCAATAACAGCACAGCTCTGTCAGGGACGAAGCATCTAGATGTTATTTCAGCAAAAGTTCCAAGCAAGGCTCTGTATCTGTGTGATTTGTAATTGTTAGGATAGGGATATTGAGTATAGATTTAATTAAGTATGTATCTTCTATCTATTAAAATATCTAGATTCCAAGGCTCTGTATCTGTGTGGGAGAAGCTTGTTCCCAATAACAGCATCACTGTTATGTATAGAAACTATTGAAACATCCAGATGTTATGTTCCGAAATATCAGCAAGGCTCTGTGTTTGTGTGAGATTTGAAGCTTGTTTGTATCAATATATGGCTTCAACCATCTTGAGTGCCTGAACCTCAAAACTTGTTCCCAATAACAGCATCACTGTTATGTATAGAAATTATGGAAACACCTAGATGTTATTTCACGGCAACAGTTCCGAAATATCAGCAAGGCTCTGTGTTTGTGTGAGATTTGAAGCTTGTTCCCAATAACAGCACAGTTCTGTTATGTTTAGGAAACATCTAGATGTTATTTCACGGCAATAGTTCCATGCTTATAGCAATATCGGCAAAATTCTGGGTAGAATTTGTAATTGTTAGGGATAGGGATATGGATATTGAATATAGATTTAATTAAGTATGTATCTTCTATCTATTAAAATATCTATTATAATAATTCTAAACTCAACAAGGCTCTGTGTCTGTGTAGGATTTGAAGCTTGTTCCTTATAACAGCACAGTTCTGTTATTTTCAGTTTCATGCTTGTAGCAATATCGGCAAGATTCTGGGTGGGATTTGTAATTGTTAGGGATAGGGATATTGAATATAGATTTAATTAAGTATGTATTTTCTATCTATTAAAATATCTAGATAATCACGTGTAATTGAATCTTGTACCTAATAACAGCACTCACAGCTAAAGCGGGTGTTAAGAATATATTTATCTTCTGTGTTTGTGTCTGGATAATTCACAGAACATAGCACAGTTTTGTACAGGGATATGGAGTATAGATTTCTGGAAAAATATTATTCAAAATCTGTTACCTATTCATAATAGTATCTGTGTTGGGATATGAAACCTGTTCCCAATAACAACACATCTCTGTCATGTATAGAGATATGGCAATTCTTCCCCACTAACAACACAGCTCTGTCAGGTATGATGATATTAAGTATTTAGGGTATCTGTGTGTGATTTGAAGCCTATTCCAATAACAGTAACACAACTCTGCTATTAAAAAATCAGAAAATTATACCCAAGCAGATTTCAAACAAATATCTTGCCTCTTCCTGCATTCAGACCCGAGCCTGGCTGTGATGGGCAGGGATTTACACTTGCAGCAAATATTTATTTACCTTGATTGCTGTCTCTGCTGAAATAATCAGGGCTGCCTGCTGCGGGTTGATTCCCAACTGCCAGATTCCTGTGCCTGAAATCACACTGAGAGGCTGGACAAAACTCTCCCACAATTGCATATGTCATGCAAATTATTCTGCCGCAGTGCCTCAACAATACAATCATAAGTGCAATCTCTAAATTTTTGCCTTATAAAATACATGACAAGCTTATTCAAACATATACACTTGGAATATGATACAAACTCTGGATTGAAATCCTCACCACTGTACAAATGCCCATTATCAGTTGTAACAAATTCAATATTCTTATTTTTAGATATCCTGTTAATAATTTTATTTGAATATTTATAATGTCTCCAATTTGAACTCTGAGATGCAATCATGCACATCCTATATTCTAAACAATGCTCATAGTAATTGTTGAACCAATAATTGTCAAACAATTTCAATCTTAAATCATAATGGCACCTGTTTGTATAAAAATTAACAAACAATCCAACAATTCTCCTGTACCTGTTGTATACAAGCCTTTCAAACTTGGTGATATAGTTGAGATACAGGCAATGGAATGGCCTGTCACTGGCAAGCACCCACTGCATTTCAGTTTCATTTTGCACTGTAAACAGGTCATACTCGGACAGGCCAAAGAATCTAAGCTTTAAATCATCAACAAGTGACTTAGATTTTATGTATTTTGAAATACATCTTCTCTCAAAAAATCCTGTGTCAAGATTATCCATGCAATTAGATAGGATACACACTGCCTTCTATAAGTTAATTGCTTGCTGCTGCTGCTGCCTTGTATTCCTCAGAACCTGCTTATGTGCTCAGAACTTGTTGTGCCTGTTAAACAAAAATAAATATTAGAATTTTGTTATGTTTATTATATAAAATTTCTTGGGGTTCAAATCAAAATTCTATGCTTAATAAAAAAATATCAGTTGGGTTCAGCAGTGTGTTTTGTATATTTAGTGTGTGTGTGTATGTATGTGTGTTAATATTTTTGGCTTTGGTATTTATATAAAATTTCTTGGGGTTCAAATCAAAACTCTATGCTTATTATGACAGGTTGTAAAGCCAATAGCCTACAAGTGGAAAAAGAGAATAAATATTGATTCACACTGACATTCCGCAAATACCTGCACAAACATGCATGTCTAGAATGGCAATAACCTTGTTATGTATTGATTTTTGTATAACAAGCTGGGACAGATATAAGCCTGACTCTAAATATAAGTGGATTACAACAAACAAGCTGGATGTAACAAATATCAGACAAAATATTGTTCAATATACCAGAAATATATTTAATATGAATTAAACCAAACAGGTCTGTAAGTATGAGAAGCACTGTAACAACACATCTGTTCTCCTCAATTCAATACTACCGTGTCGGAAATTGTACACACTGACACAGAGAAGAATTACTTGAAACATGCAAAGCAAAAATTCAATACTACCGTGTCGGGAATTGTGCACATTAATCACTTTGATCTAAACAAACACTAACACAGAGGAGAATCACTTGAAACATGCAAACATATGATGTAAGAAATAAGAGGGTCACAGAGCAATTCTAGAGGGGCTCTGCATATTGCATTGTTTTAATATTAGATAAACAAATTGAACCTGGTATCCAATTAAACTTAAACCAGAAGTAAATATGTGTGGGTGGGTATGGGTTTTAGCTTAATTTTAAGTGTAGCCAAAAAAAATATCAAGAGGGGCATATTTTTGACAAGTTTATGGACAACAATCTGGCTGATGCAACTTTTGTAAGTATGGGCAAATCAATCTGAGGGGGGTTCATACTTTCCGAGAAATTCCCGAGGGCATTTTTTACAAAAATCTTGGATTGGAGAGGGTTCCACACTTGAGCAAAAAGCTCATATGCTCATGTTGAGCTTGTTTTAAGTATAGCCAAATCTGCTTGAGGGGGGTTCATACTTTCCTGAGTTTATAATATAGCCAATACAACTACTCCTGAGTCAGGATTAAATAGGCAGTTTTTACCCTGGTCTCAGTACTGACATTATTGGATCACTCGCAACCCTAAAGTGCACAGACATAACAGTTTTCGGAAATTTATTATGTTCTTAATCATGTTATGGATAGTTTGCACTTTATGCACAGAAAGCAGTGTTGTATTCTGAAAATTTGATCTGGTTAACCACAACAATTCTTAAATATTGTATACGAGGTGTGGCTAGAAAAAAAAGTGGATTAATGTCGCTGTCGACAAATGGCAAGCGCGTCAAGGATAAGCGGTGCATGGGTGTACAACGTGATATCTTACCTACCGGGTGTGTGATTGCCCAGGGTGCGCGGTGCTCAGTTCTTCTGTAGTTTGTGGATGAAGTGAACCGTACATCTGTGCTCCGTCGGAAAAGGAATTAAGTGTGAAAGTGGAACAGCATATCAATCTGAAGTTTCTTATCAAACTCGGAAAATCCGCCACAGAAACTTATGGTTTGTTGAAGGAAGTGTACGGAGATGTGTGTTTATCATGCACTCAAGTATTTAAGTGGCTTCAAAGGTTTAAAGAGGGACGAGAAGTGATTGCGAACGACAAACGTCCTGGACCTTCTTGCACGTCAAAAACGGAATCAAACATTGCAAGTGTCGGTGAATTGATTCGAATTGTGTACCTGAAGGTCAAACTGTCAACCAACAATATTTCATTACGATGCTGACGACCCTTCGTGGACGAGTAAGAAGACGACGACGTGATTTGTGAAAAAGCAAGTCATGGATTCTTCATCAGGACAATGTTTCTGCCCACACGGCATTATCAGTCAAGGCTTTATTGGCCAAGTATGGGATCCCAGTGTTAGAACATCCACCCTATTCACTGGATCTTGCTCGGTGCGACTTTTTTTTATTCCCAAAGGTCAAAACAGCACTGAAAGGAACCAGATTTAAGACCGTAAAATGTGTGAAAACAAAAGTGACGGAGGTCATGAACATGGTTTCGGAAAATGATTTCCAGCACTGACTCCAGCAATGGAAGATTCGTATGGAGCAGTGTATCGATAGTGCAGGGGAGTACTTTGAATGGGATAATGTTCATATTGTACACTTCGCAACATCTTATTTGAACGCCCTGAAAGAATTCTAAGTCCCGAAATCTTAAACTTAGCAACATTGCACTTCGGCTCTAGGTGAGAGTAGCCAACTTTGAGTAGGTCCTTCCACTAGACAAAAAATGCTGCGGTGAGAGGTTTTCAATTTAACACTTTCCATGAAGTTAGAAACTATAAACCGCTATTATAATACACAATCAAACAGAAATAAGATATTGGAAAAAAGAACCTTGAAGGATATTTACGATTCTGCGTGCTCGACTTGAAATTTGGGGGGTTTGAAACACTGAATAGAGTTTTTCTCCACCTGGAGGAAATTGCCATCAAGTTTGTCCAGAAAGAAGCAAATTTGTGAGTAGTTTATGCGACATTTTATTTACAATACCTTGCATAATATCGAACAGTTCTCAAAAACATATATTTTACACGACTTGTCGAGAAAATGTGCTTGAAACACAGGAAGGTGGGAGTCTTCATAAACGTCAACATGTTTTTAAGGGTGCAACGTCATTCAGTTAAAGTAGTGTAGTTGGTTAGGCGCTGCTATCCTTATTTTTCGTCAAGCGTGAAAGGTCGCAGGTTCAAATCCCACCCTCTCCTCTTTCTTTTTTTGTTTGCTGAACAGAATATTTAAAAAATGAATCTGATGCACACTTGAGGGATCCCTTCTGCGCATATTTTCCCTTAGAAGTTGGAGATTTCCAGGATTTAAAGTTAAAACTTTTCTTTTTAGTTATTGTTCATATGTTGTGTTAACACACACATCATGATTAATTCACAAATCACATATATGTATTCAGGATGCAAAATGTAATGTTATTTAAGTTATGTATTGTTTGTTCTTCACTGACACCTAAAATATTGATTATTTGATTTCGATATACTAAAAAAAGACATACAGTTATGTTGAATAGTGATGTAGTGCATTACTATAACGAAGGGGAGCGTTTAATGAGTTCAAATTGCTAAGATTGGTAATTTTATGTCCATTCCTTCGTAAGGACTGTTGCCAATCCCCTCACCACCATCTTACCATGCGTCTATAACGAATAGTAAATCGCTAATTAACATAAGTAAATTGTTATTGCGACGAAGGCCGATTCGATAAGAAACTACTAATAAGTATTTATATAGTGAGTGACAAACAAAAAAAATTCAAAACCTCATAATGATCGTTAATTCCTAACTGCTTTGTATCTAAAATGTTTGCCTTCTTTGAACAGAAAGTTCGAGTATCAGATATAACAAACTTTCCGCACTAACTTTGCAATATTCGAAACCACCATTACAGATTTAGCTCTATGTAACTTGATTCTGCGCATTCCACGTCGCATGTGACTTCCTCCTAACATCGAAATAACTTTTTCTTACTATTTCCTTTCCTCTCGTGAAATACAGAGACCAATGTTAACTTCTTAGCACTGTGGATAAACTTTACACCCAACGATATACTCCTGAAAAAAATCCTGCCTGGGTGGAGAATCGAACCTACGACCTCCCTCGTAAGAATCAAGCACGCTACCTCTTCTCCAGGTAGCTCATGTTAAAATTTGCTACCAGTTTGAAGAAACCAATTCACACATAATGTCATATCTATAATTTCCTCATGGCAATTTTCATGAGGAAACGAATTCAGATAAAATCGAGAAACGCTGAAAGGTAAAAATGATGAACATGTCTATTGGCATTTTGTCATATTTTGTAAATTGTGTAAAAATTCCGTGTTTTGAACAAGCAATCTTTTAGTTACGAAGTATTTTGTTGTTTGTTTAAAGTAGGAACAGGAGAGCGAAGAGGAGTCATTTGAACCAGACCCCGTTTGACAAGAAACTTCAGCTTTTTTCCAAAGACTGTATGAAAAGAGAGAGGAACGTATGAAATATAAAATATGCGTGAAATTAAAACAATGGAAACCTTGAAAGATAATACTAACGAACTTCAAACTATGAAAAACATATTTTCGTGGTGGAAAACTCCAAGTCATTATCGAAATATGAACTTGATGTTATTCTTTATTATGAAGTGGAGATATGGGACGATACGATCCCTCAGCAAGAAAATTTTAAGTAAGCTACCTCCAACTTTTTCAATGGTCATAATTACTAATTAGGGTCCGAAAGTAGATGAAAAATCAACTTTTCTTCTGACCCTTAAAAACAATGCTAAACCTGATATCACGTCCGTTTCCCTTCAGTTAGAGCCAGAAAACACTTTCTATTTTACATTTTTTTCATTTTTCGGCCTTTTTTTGGCTTTTAGTTTATTTGTCAGTACTTTTAACAGTTTTTGTTTCATTATTACTTATTTTTTAGGTTTATTTTTCTCCTCCCCTGTTGTTTCGTGCATTTTAAATGCATTTACTAGTAAAACTTACATATTTAGATTTCTTGACATGGTCCTTTTAGCAAATTCACCATGAATCGAAAATACGGTCAATAGAAAAGCATAATATTATTCTTAACTGAAATGTTTGGCAATGGATTAAAATACCTTGTGTGAATATCTACTTTGAGGTTCTTTTTCTGGACACTATTATTGCTTTAATCTGTAGTTTTAAAGTAAAATTAGTCACAATATTAAATGCAATTACACTCTGGTATACGCGAAGCAGAACTGTATTTTCGGATGCCGGCGGACTACAGTATCATAGAAGGCCCACTCTGAAAGGAGATGAATTGGTTGATTTCGTGTTTTAAGTCAACTTTATGCATAGTAAGGCTAATCGGGACTGGACCTACAGTTTAAAGTGGAATCCGAACCGAGTGCATAAAATAACGTGAACCGTGTGGTGTAGGGGGATCGTTTGCTTATGGAATGGAAGGTCATGGGTTCAAACCTACTTCTTTGCGAAATCTTTTTCGGGAAGTAAACGGCTTTAGACGAGAATGCTTATCTACGTTTCTTGGATATTTCCGTTGATATTTATGCGATTTATGTCCAGCATTTCCGGATGCAGAAAGTTGACATGTAAGTTCTTAATATGTGTTAATTTATAACAGCTGAATGAATGGAAAAGTATTTCCGAAAACCCTGCCAATCACTGAAGGATTAAAAACATTAGTAGAAGCATTACTTGAGGCATGCACAGTGGCGACGATTATGGAGTGTGGAGGGGCAGATGACCCAGCACTATGCTAAACATTATCTACCAAGGGAAAGAAACTGTCCTTGCCCTCCGCCCTCCTCCTCACCTTGGCCCATCAGTTTTGAAACCCAATCGCCGCCACTGAACATGCATCGCATAAATATTTACAGTAATATCATATAATATTATATTACGTTATTAGAACACTTCGTACTCGGTAAATAAAAAGGAAAAAAATAATAAGGAAAGGGTGGGATTTGAACCTACGATGTTTCGATCTTGACGAAAACAGTAAAAAAATGAAAGTGCTGTCATCTAACCAACTACTCCAGGAGATTGCTAACAGAAACCTTAGTAAAACACGTTAATCTCAGTTGAAGCAACATTGTGCCGGAGTTTCGAACCATTTTTCGCCAAGAACCAAGGAAAGGACACACTTTGCAGAATTGTTTGGTGTTGTGCAAGGTATCTTTACTATACATTTCGCATAAAATCATCATCAATTTGCCTTCTTGCATTCAAATGTGACCGCAATTCTTTCCAGGTGGATGAGAACCTGTTCAGTGTTTCACAATGCACATACATTTTCCTATTTTCAAATTCGGAACGAAGAATCTTTAAATATTTTCAACATTCGTATTTCTACTTAACATTTTTTTGTCTACTCATATATTTTATTACTGCTTTAGGGCATCTTTACTTTATGGAATGTGAAAGAATGAAAAAAAATCACAAGAGCGTTTTCATTCAGGAAGAAGAAATGTTGCAAAGTTGGCTACTCTTAGTTGGCTCTGAAGCGCTATGCTGCCAAATTTACGAATTCCGGACTTTGAAATTTTTCAGGGCGGTCAAATAAGATGTTGCGAAGTGTACAAAATAACCAATAAAAGATTTTGTAGCAACAGTCCAGTTTTTTCTAGCCACACCTCGTATATATTTACTATATATTGATTAGATGAAATAGAAATAAAGCACCAATGCAGGTAAGAAAGTAAAACAAAATCAGAAGACTGACAACTCAAATTTTTCGGCAATTTCTATATACAGGAATAAAGTTTGTTTACCTGTGGTAAAATAGATAATTGGGAGAAAAATTCATTGACAGAAAGGCTAATTGAGACTATACCTACAGTTTAAAGTGGGATCTGCACCACTATATGCCTACATCAGATATCAAACCCAGGACCCTCTGATTACAAATCAATAACGGTACAACTGCACCATTGAGGAGGCTAATGATCTTATGAAAATGTTGTGTGAGATACGGATATTTTTCATGTAGTGGAAATTTCGGGAGTCTGTTTTGCTACCAAATCATAGGTACAAAATTTAATTATAATTTTAAAAATATATCTGTATGTACAAGTTCAGTTTCAATCACATTTTAGCATTGTGTTTGTTTCAAATTTATTTTCAGAATTCTTCGATTGGATCACCAGTGTTCCAGGTTGTAGCCACAGATGCAGATGATCCAAACACTCCAAATGGGAGAATAATATACAAGTTCTTAGATGATGGAAAATTTGGAATAAACTCTGTTGCATTTACAATCAGTAAGTAATATATATTTTTTTATACTTGCAAGTTACATTTGCTATAATGAAACAAATATGAGTGGAGTAATAAATAATTACAAAATGAAGTAATATAACATATTGTGGTTGGGTGCGTATTACTCACTTATAATATAAACAATACTAAAAATAGTATAAAATTATTTTAAAAAACTACTTACGTAAGTGTTGAAGAACGACGTTTCATGGTACAACTGCCCCCTTCATCAGGTTCACAATTCTTTCTAAGCACTGAACCATAATTCTGCGTTGTAAAGTGTAATATGAGGATTAGGTAGAGGGTTGGGTTAGAAACACTTAAACACTGTCCCTGATATTTTTCAATTTAAAAAAAACCCTCACTATTTAAAGGACCCATTAAAGCCGAAAACATCTGTATCCATTAACATCTTTAAATATGGAGAAATTAGTACTCACTCTATCTGCGAAACTGTTTTTATCCCACTGCGTCTCTTTTCCCAATTATAAAATTAACATCTTTGATTTAAAAAAAAAATAGTTCATGTTCCAGTTGTCAAATTACCACTACATCTTTGTTTAAAATGATTGATTGATTTGGTTTATTTTACTTTGCTTTTCAGCCACTTTTGGCTAATTGCAAAGCTGAGGATGAGTGATGATATGATGAAATTGATGAAGGGACACTCACAAAGAAAACCCATGGCCAGGCTGGGATTCGAACCTGGGACCCCTGGTGTGGTAGCATTCTTTGTTAACCACTCCGTTACGGAAGTTGGCTCCTTTCATGATTAAAAATGTAATAAAAAGCAAGTGATTAATGTATACATTTTTACTGTATGAACAGTTCATGTATTGTGATTAAATAGGTTAATTTATATTTGAAATTTACAGAATTCTTTCTATGCACTAAATATTTCCAAAGTAGTTATATTAAACACTATTATTTTATTTTTATTCTTCTACAAATTAACAATTTGGTGCATTTTCTTTAAACTGTTATAAACAGAAAATTTAAAAGAAATTTAGTATACTGAAATTACTTTTTATGTTAGTTTTCAAATAATGTGATTTACGTATATTTTTGGGACATTATTTCATGAAAATTTTCATTATGTGACAAATGTAATATATGCATGTATTTATTTATTTTTTAGAATTGAATAGTTGGTGGTGTAGTAAATTTTTTTTACAATTCTTAGCAACACCAAAATATGCAGTACCATCCAATATATCAGTTTATCAATAAAGTTTTCAATATAATTTTATCAACCTTGATATTTCCAATAATAGCTGTACAGTGCTGACATTTTGTTATTATTTGCATTACCACTATTCTGATATCAACAACAATTTCCATATTTGTCCATTCCTAATTTAAATAAATAGAAGTACAGAAGATGGAATGTATAAATTAATTCCATTGTTTTGCTTTATTCTAGATTCTGATTCTGGCTTGATAACAACAAAGAAGCTTCTGGACAGGGAGAATAAGGAGAATTACACGTTGATCATTGTGGCTCAAGACTTAGGCAATCCTCCCCAGCAATCCTCAAGAGTGTTACAAGTGAACGTGAGGGACATAGATGACCACAAACCAATGTTCAAGAGGAGGCTGGTAAGTGAAGTTGCTGTATGTTTCCAGCAAATTGTGAAGGGCAGGTTGGGAACAGGATGTATGTCAGAGTAGCATCTATTATACCCATAAGGGTCTCCCTGATTGCGCAGTGGTAACGTCGTCGCCTTGTAATCAAGGGGTCCCAGGTTCGATACCCAGTGGAGGCACATAGTGGTTCGGATCCCACTTTAAACTGTAGGTCCAGTCCCAATTAGCCTTTAGGTGCATAAAGTGGACTTAAAACACCAAATCAATCAATATTATACCTGTAAGTGGCAGATGAAAAATACTTATTTTTCAGTAAGAATTAATTTGATTATCATGTTCCCTTGATCATCAGAGTGGAAGGATTTGCTTTGATTTGGCTGTGCTACAAGAATGACAGTGTCCATACCAATGCTCTGGACTCTTAACACTATAAGGGCGGAGGATCGTACACCCCTAGAACAGTGAAAAGGGGTCATTTTGACCCCTCATACGGAATACATTAAAAAATTCCAAATTATTTTGAAATTGAAACTATCTTTTATTTTACATTATTTTCTGTGTTTTATGTATTAAATTCAGTGTTTAGGTGGTTTGTGATACATTTTAATTACAAATTAAAATCACCAACAACAACACTCCAAATATGCAACATTTCACCAAGAGAAACTCCTACTTGACGCGACATGTTCGGAGAAGTCCTTCCCTGTCTAAGAACATTACCTAAATGACACATGCATGTAAACTGTGACAAGTGAGAACATGCTCAAGACAGGATGATACAAAAACTGCAGCACGTATAAATGAAACTTTACAGGGGTCAAATTGACCCATCCATTGTTCTAGGGGTATTACGTGGAATTTCACAGAAATAATATAAACTTGGTAGATTTAAATATACTATCTTAAAAAGGACAAATAATTATGAAAAGTCACAAAATTTCTAGGAAAAAATAAGAAAAATGTGGAAAGTTATTAAAGAGGGGTCATTTGACCCCTCTCATCGTTCTAGTGTTAAAGTATCAGGTATGTGTCCATATCAAGGATTTAGCCATAACCATCGTAGTGTTGAAAATAAAGGGGGATACGCCCACTATGTGACCACTCTGTAAAATACTCTCTAATTCCAATTGTTACAAAAAATCATTTTCAATTTCCCACAGTTTTGCAGTTTTGTTGAAAAAGCTTTGTATTCCTATTTTCATGTTACTTAACTGCCTCTTCAGGCTAATTGAGACAATGAAGATGAGTGATGAGTATATGAAACTGATGAAGAAAGACCAAAAAGATAGCTGTATTTATTAACATATAACCATGTAGGATTTTCAGCGAAAAATGCAGGCTTGTCCAGGACTCTGGCATACCGTGTCATTGCTCTAACCACTGAGCTACCGAGCCGGCCTGGCTTAGCCTGATTTTTCACTGCCGCTGTTATACCTGTGTGGAATCGTCTCTGTCAGTGCTACTGCAATGGGATCTGTTGCCCTTGAAACATTACTGACGTCAGCGTTGCCTGGTTCCTCCCAGCATCTACAGTGTTTCAAAGGCAACAGATCCCATTTCGGTAGCACTAGCAGAGACGATGCCATGTAGGTAAAACAGCAGCAGCGAACAATCAGGCAGCTCAGTGGTTAGAGCAATGGCACAGTATGTCAGAGACCCAGGTTCGAGTCCTGGTCAAGCCTGCATTTTTCGCTGAAAATTCTACGTAGTACATCTCTGGTGCATGTCTAATTTAAAGAATACATAACCATGTTTTTACAAGCCCTAAATTTTTCTAATTTTATTTGCAGCATGATGAGCCAATTCTAATGAAGATTGCTGAAGAAATTGCAATTGGTGCTGAAGTTGGAACGGTATCTGCAATTGATGAAGATATCGGAGAGAATGGGCTTGTGGATTACCTCATTACATGTAAGTATGCTTTTCTATGCTATAAGTACAGACCCTATATTAGGTATTTTATAAGATAATAGACGTAGAACATTTATATATTTTAAGATGTGCTTTAATTATTAGTGCAGAATATTACTGGCCACTGCCATAATAGAACCTCTGGCCTGATGCTGCATGTTCAAGTCACTTGAAAGCATGTTGTGTGCATATTTTCCAAGAGTGCAGATATTGTGGTTGATTGATTGATTTGGTATATTTTACTTCACTTTTCCGACACTTTTGGCTAATTGTGGCTATGAGGATCAGCGATGACATGATGAAACTGATAGAGGGCTACTCGCAAAAAAAAAAAAAAAAAAAAAAAACATGCCAATGTCCCGCACCGTGCATCAAGCTTTGGGCTCAGGCTACGGGACTCCTAGGAAAAGAAGTGTAACAACTTTTCCTGAGATTTCGGACTGTGTATGAGACTGGTGGCCACCCACCATCATGAGGAAATTGGGGAGCTACGAACGAGTAGCGTAACCCGTTCATAGAGAACCTACAATGACGCCTGGGGGTTCCTCATGCTGACCACACGTTACTCCGTAACTGGTTGAATGGTCTTCCAGCTCGGCAGGTGGGAATGAGGCCGGCAGTCGGTACTTTGGCCGTGACTCTCAAGGGCTGTTGCACCATGCGTTATTATTTTCCGGGTCAGGATATGAACTGGGGCCCCTGACACCATTGCACACTGTACTAACCACTCTGCCACGGAGGTCAGGAAATATTGTGGTACTACAGTAGAACTTTTGTTTCAAATTACTTGCGTTGACAACAAATTTCAACGTAATTATCACATTTGGGAAAATATTACTTTTGAAGACCCAGGATTCTTCAGGAAGTATTGACTACATTAAGTAGTTGACTTTTGATCTCTACTACAAAGGTTCCAGGGCAATCTTTGAGAGTGCCCCTTCATTGATTTCATCTAATCATCACACATCCTCACGATTAGTCAAAAGCGGCAGATAAAAAAATTCACAAAATATCAAAAATACTAGGGCTGAGCCGCAGGGTGCGAAATCATTGAAAACTGGTGGGGGGAGAAAGTTCTTAATTTTCAAACCATCCTCCCCCCACAAACTAAACATATGTGTAAATTATACGATATACATATATTATATTATTACATAACATATATGTTATTTAAAGTAAAAATAAATTACTCAATTAAGTATATATTATTATTATAATTAATTATATAAAGGAAATTAATTTGTTACTATTATACATAGGTTATCAGATATTATAAAGCAGCTAACTAATTCCTTTACTAACCGGTTAAAGATGTTAATAAATTATGAAATAGTTGAAGTGGTTTGATTATGTGTAAGTTTTGTTCAGTTTGTGCTTTATGTTAATAAAAATCCATTAGATTTCATAGTTATTATTGTCTTGCATTCTTGTTTTACTTTTATTGTGCGTAAATTCAATACTCACAACTACACTAATTTGTGTTTTCGATATTATTCTTAGAAAAGCATATTTGAAATTGAAAGTAATTGCTTATCTTTTGTTTGTTATAACAAAAAAACTCTCCCACCTGGATTTTTTTTAGTGGGGAGAATTTTTGAGGCCAAGATTGTTGGTGGGGGGAAATCCACCCGTCCCCCCAGGATTTTGCACCATGAGCCGATGTATCAGTATTGGCCAATACCAGTGCTATCAGTATCGGAAAGTATCAGCTGGAATTTATTTACCGATACCAGCCAATACTTTTCAGGCATTTTAGTCTTTCACGGGGTAAGCAAGAATGCCTTGCAACACTTTCGCAGAGTCTAATTATCCTGAAAAGTATGCAAAATTCGATTTTTTAAATATTTTGCACCAGTTTTGCGTGAAAAGATGGATTTTGTGATCACATAACATGTATTTATAATTATGATGTAATTCTTGAATATTCTAAAGCAAAATTCTTGATAAAGTGATGCATATAATTCGTGTAGATTGCTTACACACTAATATTTATCAATATTTTGAACAGTTTTAAATTGTTACAACTTTCAAGTATTGGTATCTGTAATTATCGGCATTGGTATTGATTCAAAGTGGTATCAGATCAGCCCTAAAAATACCAAATACAAATTCTCAGGTAGTTTCACGTGAAGTGGAAATATCAAAAATAGAGCTGAGCCAATACCACTTTCAACTGATACCCATACTTATGCTGATATTCTTAAAAATTCTTAAAAATCGAGGAAAATTTTACAACATTTTGCTTTGTTAGCACTATCAAAATTGAATGTATAATGTGGGAAAATGTAAAATTTGGGAACTCAAAATCGAGGTTCCACTGTATACACTTATTTCAAATTTTGCCCCCTAGTTTGCAGAGCTAACAAGTTTTAAAATGGGAAGAAAATTCCGGAAGACTTGCATCCAGTGTATTTTATATTATTTGATGTTTATGTGAATTTTAATATTAATTATTAATTGTAATATTGTGTGTCATTTCACTAGTCATGAGCACATCGTGCTGCAACATCAAGGGTTCCGGGTTTGAATCCCGCTTGGGCTTGGTTGTTTGTGAATGTCCATTCATTAATTTCATCATGAATTTCATCCCCATCTTTGCAAATTAGCCAAGAGGCACAAAACGCGAAGTAAAATAAACTAAATCAATCAATCAATCAATTCGCTAGTCATAAATCTCATCACTGTAGTAACCAGAGAAAAGAAATACTACACCATGTTAATGAAATTAAAGGGTTGTGCTTCATGAAAATTTCCATTTAAAGTCTTGCATATATCTGTTTTTAATTTGTGTTATTACAGGGTCATTCCATGTGAAATTAACAAGGTCCTTAACCTTAGATTTTTTGATTCATTTTAAACTTGGTACACTGGAACCCTAGAGTTAGGTTAGGTTAGGTTAGGGTAGATAACATATTTTGATAGGCAAATTCCTAGTATTCAAAAGTAAAAGTCTAACACAAATGAAATACAATATTGTTTGAATTAATGTACATGAATCTGATGTTTAAATTCCCCATTATTAGAAATACAGGGTGTTTCAAAAGTCCAGTCCATTGCCAACTCCGTTATTAGTGCACATAGTGAAAAATGTAAAGACGGGAAAGTTGTTGGAAATAGGTGAGTTTCAATTTATAGTGCTTGAATTTTCAATGTATCGTGTACCTTCAGGTTGTACACTGGTACGAGCCTCATTGCTAGCCATATGTTTGGCCCAGAATAGTGCCTAGTATCGCAATACTAGGTAGTAGAGTGTAAATTAAGAATCGATGACGATAATTACAGGGAAAATAAACAAGTCTTAAAAACCCAGACCAGCACAAATGAGAACCAGGCTGCAATACAGAAGCACACTGTACCACTGTGCGTGTCACACATTCACATTTTTATATTTGTTTATTTTGCTTCTAAATATCATCAATTCTTACTGTACTGTGTGGTATTGCAATGCTATACAATATTCCGGTCCAAGCATGTGGCATTTTTGGCTACAAATGAGGTTCGTACCAGTGTACAGCCTGAACGGTACACGATACATTGAAAATTCAAGCACTTTAAATTGAAACTTATCTATTTCCAACAACTTTCCCCTCTTTGCATTTTTCTCTATGTGCACTAATAAGAGAGTTGGCTATGGGACCGGACTTTGAAATCACCCGGAATTTCTAATAACTGGGAATTTAAACATCAGATTCATGTACGTTAATTCAAACAATATTGTATTTCATTTCTGTCAGACTTTTACTTTTGAATAATAGGAATTTGTCTATCAAAACATGGCATCGTGCATTACCTAACCTACTCTAACCTATCCTAATAGTGTATGTATAACACATTATTTTTTGAAAAAACTCACTTATATAGATATCCTGATATATTGCAATTTTAATTTATCAAGATGTTGGAAAAAATGGTCAAAATCGCACAGTTTGCAACACTGTACATAAGATATAGATCTGTAACTTGGCATATTTTCATAGCTCCAGTATGCCAAATTTCAAATGAATCAAAATATTTGAGATTGAAAAATGCCTCTTCATTGTTGATTTCACATGGAATGACCCTATAAGAAAGTTGTGGCTCACTTTTCAATTAATACAAGGGCGATGCACACTAAAATAAGTTTTCAATAATTACAATATTAAGATCATATAAATGCTTTCATGATCAAAGATAAAACAACTTATATACACAAGCTATTCTTTACAATGCTTAAGAACTTGATGTCTATATGCGTAACACCACATTCAACACCTTTGCACTATGGCCAGCTTTGTTACTTTGCTAATAACCTATCACATAATATTTGGCACCACCCGATCATCACACTGAATAAAGAATACTGACATCACTCAGTGACAGCTGAAGGTCCTGGTCACCTTTTGCTGTTTTGAAGGTGGTTAGGAGCATCTGCAAAGATATATTTCAGTCTGTACGCTTCAGCAACAAGCAGACTTATTTCACTGTCACTCCAATGTTGTGTGGGTAAGTTTTGAAGCATTAACATCAGACCCTGAAAGTCCTTTTCGTGAAGTAGTTCACTACGCCAATGTAAAAGAAATGCTGCACAAACATATAGATGAAACTCTACAAACTTATCAGATTCTGCCAAGTAAGTGTCCCAGAGTCGAATGGTGCAGTGCAGCGGCAGCTCTCTCATCAAAAGATTGTTCATCCAACGAAATGAAAATTGCAGGTAATCAACTTCATGCTTCTGAAGATGATGATGAAGCTCCACGTCTATTCTTTGAATAAGCTCCTTTAACTGGTTTACCTTCTGCTGGATGCCTGGCTGAGCGAATGTGTAGTTATCTTGAATTCCATCCAAAAACTTTGACAAGCACCAGAAGGAATCTGCTTCAATAACATCTCGTTGCTCTGTACGCAAATTGGAAACATCCCAGGTTTCAACATCTGCACCTTCTGGTAAAACTTCTTGCAGAAACACTACATAGAAAGGTGTTACCAAGTCATTTATCCCCTGAACGTAACCTGATGCTGGATGTCTTATCGCCCAAATTAATAATATTCTCTCAAACATTTCCTGCACGGTTTTCTGTTGAAATAAGGCTATTAGGGGACTCATTCTGGGAATATCTATATGTATCTGTCTATATGTATCTTGATGTGTCTCATCCAATTGAGTATCATAATACTGTTTCACAAAATTCCAATAGTCAACTCGTTTTCGTTCGAGAGAATTCTCTCTTCGATCAATGTTTGCCGGTAGATAACCGGAAAGAAGTCGCCATGTAGTAGCCCGAACCTGGATCGGAATACCTGACCAACTCAGTTGTTGTAGTTCCTCAAGGTGCAGGCGAGATTTGCTAACCAATGTTTGAAATTTTTCCAACCTTGCACTTTTACGATCTATGGCTTCCCGAGATGAACAAAGTATTGATTTTCCTAAGCTCCCCACCAGTTGAGGTCTTCCAGGAAAATGCTTACAAGATGGTGGAGAGCTAGAGACCTGAATGTTTCTTTTATGTTGAGGAGATGAAGTGATATCTTCCTGTGATGCCAAGCGTAACATGGCTTCAGTCTTTCTCTCTTCTGAGATAGCACAATCAACATGTTCTGATGTAGTTTCTGCTGGTGTGGTTGTTCGATGACTATTTATAACACTCAATGCAGCAGAATGAGCTACTTTTTTAGATATCTTCACATCTGAAAATGTGCAGAATTCATCATCATCTATTTCCCAAGCATCACGCACACTTTCCTGGAAATCTTGGAATGATGTTGAAGGTGAATTTTTCTGGCGACTCTTAGTTATTTCCTTCTTTGGGCTTGGTCTTCCAGGAACGGTCTTAGAATTCTTCTTCCAAAAGGAGGCTATAGCTCCATGGTCTATTATACTTACACCATGATTATACATAGTAAGTTGAAATCCCAGTCCTACTTCATAATCATTAGTCCTACCACAGTACGACACAATATTAACACATTGTTTCTTATGGTGAGAGTTCACACGCTTCTTGTTCATCCACAGAGAAACTTCCATGATAAACTACATCTAGTGTTGAACAGATTCAAAAATAGTTGATTGTTCATTTCTGTAACATACATTGTATCTCATAGTTGCCAGATCTTATGTTGTATTGTATCTTCTGTCACTAATTGTTTACTTGCTAATTGTTTATTTACAGATGGTAATGAGGATGGCTTCTTTGAGATAAGCAGGACACCTGAGAACAAAGGTAAAATCACTGTTGCCAAGCGAGTGGACAGGGAAATTTCTGCTGAACATCTGCTAACAGTGAAATGCTTCAAAGCCTCAGAAAGGCCTCCAAGTCTGAGAAGACCATACAGACGACAGGTAACATATCTTGGCTAGGAAAATAGTAGTAATTTGCAAATAACAAAATTGACAATAATGTTATATTCTTTTGATACAAAGACTTTTGTGCCTACATTTTTGTTTATTTAATTTTGAAAGTGTAACCGAGTTTCATATATTCTCCAGGATTAGAACTAATATTGAACTAATACGAATACCAGTATTATTACCTACTCCAACTGATACACACACCATACTCCAGGCGTAACTTTGTAGGGGCAAGGGTGGCACTTGCCCACCAAATTTTCACATCGATTAAAATTTACAAGCTAGGCACGTTGCTAACCTCTTGGTATGTGAGGAGCAAAGTAAGGAAGAGTAATATTTGTGATTTTGCAAATGTAACAGTTATTTTGCAAATAATATTTGTATGGGATGGAAAACTTTTTTTAGTATGCTCTACTCAAAATTAAGCCTTAAGTTCGATTCTGCCCCTCGCCCCCAAAATAGGCCATAAGTTACACCTATGCCAATACTTGAAAACAAACAGGTTAAATAAATTCACAATATATATGGGTAACAGTATGGTATAGTGAAAACACATTTCACTCGTTTAGTTCCTAATTATTTACATTTGTACTTTCCTGTTATGCATAGCGGAACATTTTTGAACGTGGGATTTTGCTTTTTTCACTGAACAGGGGGTTACATAATCGAATGCACGGAACATTTGATTCACGTAGTCGATGGTAATGGTGGCAAGGGCTATCGTGCATCGGAGATATATTTATGTCGAAAAATACATGATTTACCGGCTGAATAAGTTGAACGAAGGGAGAAAACACTTCCATGAGCTTCCAAAAGTCTACAGAAACTCAGTTCCATAAGTAGTTTCTCCTGTAAATTTGAAGAAATGTGTTTTCACTATACCATACTGTTACCTATATATGTAAGGTAAGTACTTATTACACCTATAATTTTTCAATCTAATAAGAGTTCTACATGCAAATGCAGTAGAGTCTCAGGTAACATTATCGTATGAGGGAAACGGATTCCTTCAAATTTACTGGAGAAAGTACTTACGGAAATCATTTTCTTTAGCATTGTGGAAGTTCCTGAATGTAGATTTGATCCATTTTAATGTGAATGCATGTTGTTTTCTGCGAAAATCTCTGTCCGACACGCTGTTTCTGCTCCCGCCATTTGCTTTCTGCACGAGAGTGCAATGTTCCGTGTGCTAAGATGATGCAACCCCGTAGCCAGTGTTTCAGCCTCGCCGTGTTTTCACTAGAACATGAAGTGTCGAGTATTTTTAATTTTTTTTTAACTTTGCTTGCCTAACCTAACTTAATCTAACCTAACCTTACGGAAAATGGTTTTTGAGGCTAACATGAATGGTTTTTGGGGCTAACGTGTATGGTTTTTGGGGCTAACGTGAATGGTTTTTAGGGCTAACGTGATTGGTTTTTGGGGCTAACGTCAATGGTTTGCGACGTATTAGCATAATTTCAAATCTGGGCACGAAAGTAGATATTTTCCGGTGAACGAGGTTGCAACACTGCATAAATCGACAAAACACTCTCAGAACGCCCCCTAAACCAGTAAGCTATCACTGCCATAATGTGTTACAGATTTGAAACAACAAGTAACAGTAAGTACTCGTAAATCTAAGAAATAGACATTGATATGCATTATTTCACTTTAGGAAATGTTCCACATTCGAAAATAACACGTTAGCAATGTAAAGAAGTCCGAAATATATGATTCGTAGGTGTTTCCCCTCATACGATAATAGTACTGAGTCTCGATACTTCAAGGTGGATAGGACCGAGTCTACCTCAAATAACAACAAACTCTGACCATACAGAATAACTTCAGGAAAACCAGAAGAGGTGAAAGAATGAAACTGTATAACAAAAAACTACAGTATGTGAAAAATGGGATGTATGGTATTATTATGAATATTGTACTTACATTGCTCCGTACAGTAGTAGTAACAATGATGTTAGGACAGAAGGAGTTGAACAATATTGAACTCATACTTTATAGAAATGGTCAAGTGTCTTAGTAGTGAAAATGAAATGTAATATTTTTATAATTTTTCTCATTACAGGATCCCTCAGAAGTACAAGTAAGGATCCTTGTACAAGATATTGACGATAACAATCCCGAGTTTCTACAGAACAATATAACTTTGGGTAAGTATTATTCTTTACATAATTTTACTCACACTTTGCTAGTCTCAAAGTCATAAGTATGAGGCAAGAGTGCTAGGATATAATTTCAATGACATGTTGAAATACTGGCAGCAACAGTCATAATATGTGTGAAAGACTGAAGAGTTCATATGCAGCTAAGCCCGACCCTGTGGCCGAGTGGTTAGCACATCGTGCTGCGATGCCAAGGGTCCCGGGTTCGAATCCCGGTCGGGCTTGGTTGTTTGTGAATGTCCATTCATCAATTTCATCATTTCATCAATCATCCCCATCTTCGCAAATTAGCCAAGAGGCACAAAACGCGAAGTAAAATAAACTATATCAATCAATTAATCAATCATATGCAGCTAATTGCTTAGTACTCTCAGTTTTCTTGTAAACAGTCTCTGGTTCGATTCCTGATAGGAGCTTCAAAATTTCAGTGTTCATCCTGCATCATAAGGACAATCATGGAAAGCTAGATAACTGAGGTGGGAGTTGGACATTTTGGTGCTAGGACATTTTGGTGCCAGATAATATTGGTGCCACACACTCAGGCACCAGGAGATTTTGGTGCAAGCAACATATAACTTTGTGTACAGAAATAAATTAATGTTCATTTGAATTAATTCCTCTTTTTTGTGTTCCTTACATACAAGCTATGGTAACAGTATGATATAGTGAAAACACATTTCACTCGTTTATTTCAGAATTATTTACATTTATACTTACCTTTTATGCATAGCGGAACATTTTTCAACTTGGGATTATGTTTTTTTCACTGAAAAAAGCGTAATATTTCACATTACAAGTATTTATTGTTTGTTGCTAATTCACTTTCGTTACACACAATATGGCGGGCAAATCTTGACTCACGTTGTCTATCGTCAGCTGATATGCAGTGTCGTCAGCTGATATACAGTGTTTCCAAACTTATGAACCGAAAAATGCCGCACAAACTATTCACAAAAGGTTTTTAAGCAAAAATTGATCCACAAACCATTCACAGAAGGTTAGGTTAGGTTCAGTTAGGTTAGGCAAACATAGAAAATTAAACTGAAAAAAAAACACACATTGTTTCACTTTCACTTTCACCTTCACACGTCATCTTGTAAAACTACCGCATGGTTGCTACACTAACAGGGGGTTACATAATCGAACGCACAGAACATTTGAGTCACATAGTCGATGGTAATGGTGGCATGAGCTATCGTGCAACGGAGATACGTGAATGTCGAAAATTACATTATTTACTGGGCGAATAAGTTGCACGAATGGAAAAATTACTATTCCAAGCTTCCAAAAGTCCACAGGAACTCAATTCCGTAAGTAGTTTCCCGTCTTTTCTCCTGTAAATATGAGGAAATGTGTTTTCACTATATCATACTGTTACCCAAGCAATGTTTCATGGAAAAGTTATGGGTAACACTCGTAAGTAGCGAACGATGATTGTCCTATCACATGCAGCCACAAGTGTTTCAAGTCGAACACAACAGTCCTTGTACTTCTTTCTTCGTCACTCAGTGTTTCTGTTGATTAGCTGTCCATATCGAGTTTTGTTGAGTACTACTTCTCGACGCGGGACTTCTGGTAACCACCAATTAGTGGGATGGTCAGTGGAAACATGCAACTGGAACCCTCCACATTTCCACTTAGGACAGCTTCATAGTGATTCCAAAGTCCGACGGAGGACTTTGGCTGATGCCTTCCACCTCTTTGTTGCTGACGTCCTATGTAGTCGTCTTCGAAGTAACCCAGAACTGGTTGAATTTTGTAAGTGATGAGGAAGAAACTCGCATTCAGTATTTATAGTCACTGGAAAGTAAAAGTCCAAAGTTCAAGTCAGAGGTGAAAGGGTGTGTAAAGAGAAAGGCACCAAATGTTAAGCACCAAAATGCCCAGGCACCAAATTGTGTGGCACCAAAATTACCTAGTACCAAAATGTTCTAGACCTTACTGAGGTAATAGGACTAGATGCATTGGCCATGTCCTAGTGAAAAGCCACTTGTCAAAGCACAGATCTCAGAATGCTGTTGAACTATGCAGTCTAGATTTTAGGGTCGAGCCAATACTAACTTCAACTGTCGCCGATTCCCACTGATAACGATGCTTGAAAATTGTAACAATTAAAAGTTGTTTGAAATATTGATTAATATTATTGAGTATTCCACACAAATTATAATCACCAATTTACCAGAGTTTTGTGTCAAAAGATCCGAAAATTACATCAGGGTATGAAAATACACAGTATGTCATCACCAAATAAAGTTTTTGCACAAGATTGCTGACAAATTAATGGAAACTTCCAATTTTGCATAACTTCCACAATAATTAGACTGCAAACGTGTCACATGACTCTTTTGTGGACTCCACAAATGATTGAAATGCCAGAAATGTATTGGCAGGCATCAGTAAATAAAATTGAACTGACACTTTCAGATACCACTACCACTGATATCAGCCGATACTGATACTTCAGCTGATATCAGTAATCAAAAGTGGTTGGCTGAATATTGGGCCACCCACCATACTAAGAGTGTTGGCCAAATGTAAGAACATACCATTGGGCAACTGTGATTTTGGCCATCATTCCAACGTATGGCCGGCCAACAGTCTGTATATAGCATTGTTTATTTTATAAATAATGACGCACTTTCACATGGATACCTGTAAGAATGTTCTTGTTTTGTTACAGCTAAACAGACAAGCCATAAAGCAATTTCCAATACAGAAATATCTCTCATCCATGGTGATTGACAAACGACATCAAGTTACAAATGGCTTCTACTTTCATTAACAAAATATTACAGAAGGTTGTTCGCTTTATATCCGACCATTTTTGACGGGTACTCATCTTAAGAGATACCTCGCCAACACCACCGATCATGTTCTATTGGACCCCCAGCATTGTGGACTATTGCACAGCATTGCAGTTTACATTACAGCAAGCTCCGGCGCAGGGCAGGCATGGGAATTCTGTCCCACTCCTCCCTGCAAGCTTTCCATGGACTATCCAGGGTGCGCGGGTGGTGATGTTGAAGACGTCGTTTCAACAGTCCAAATGCGGAAAAATCCATTGGACTGGCATCTTGGCTTTTCACAGGAATGTCTTCAAACGGGATGACACGAATTCCTAATTTCTCTGCCATTTCCTGATAAAAACGTAGTGATGTTCTGGCGGTATGACTCGAAGCCTTGTCCATATGGATCATCACCTGGTTTGCGTCCATTCCATACAATTTTGGGATGTCTCTCCGATAGATAGGTGTCAGAATGGAGTCTTGGAAGTATCTGGCATTCACCTTCACGTTTTTGTCCACCTTGCGTATCATCAACTTACCCTCATATCCGAATCACGTCACAACCATAAAGCCACGAGGGAAACTTTCCCTGCACTGACGAACAAAGTTGCTGCTGCACCCCTTGCCGTCAATGTCACGGTGTGTGACACTTCGCTTGCAGCCCTTCTCCTGGTGGTTTTTGTGGGTGAATGTTTCGCAAGGAGAGCCTTTTGTGTGTAACTGGCCACAATAGCTTTCGCAGTAGTCACCCCGAGTGTTTCACAATGCGTACGTATGAAAACTTAGCATGGAAAAGGGCCTCCCAATACCGGTTGATTTTCGATGCAATTTGATAACATTCACTACCAACACTCACACACCTACAAGGTCAGACACAACACTGCTCCCGCCAGCAGACCCATAGTTCCAGCATGATACGCCAGGTGGCAGCACCGAATCGACAATGGTCGGATATAAAGCGAACAACCTCTGTATATTTTGAGTATGTGCTATGATTGAAATGTTCGGAAAGAAACACTGCCACACAGCACTGTCCCATCTATAGAACTTACATCATACTCTTGAAAGTTGTCCTAACAAGAGAAAGTAGTTTTTAAAACTGATTTTGATTCACTTCTCCATGGTTAAGCAAGCATTGGAAACAACTGTTGGTGCAACATAAGCCCAATTTCAATTTTCTAACCAATGTAAACCCAACATTTCTCATGTAAAATCTCTAGTTGGCCCAACGGTTCTGGTTACTTGTGAAATGAAGGTCACTTAATGTAATGTTTATGACAAAAACTTATCGTAACTTGCAAAATTTTTTTCTTAAGAAGATCTTGCACCAAATTTACAAGTAACTGTGACACATGCCACTTGGGAACAGGGGCGTTGCCACTGGGTGGGCAAGGGTGGCCTCTAGCCCACCTTAAAATAGTCCCAGCCACCTGTTTGCCCACCCAAATATATTGAATACATGATGTATAAAGCTAGTAAATAATTATAGTATAAAGCACCCAAAACGGCCTTAACAATTGACTAACATAACTCAGTTTCACCTCAAATGTGAAGAACATTTCTAGATTCTCCATTACGTTGGTTTCCTTTCATTAACGTGCGAAAAATGATAAAATTAAACTTTTAACACATGTAAGAACAATAAGTAAGCCTACAAAAATAGGAAAAATTTATTGAATAAATTTGTTCAAAATGGTTATTTCAAAATTCTTTATAGTATTCCTGTAACTGTGACTAAATGAGTTTTGGTAAATTAAATCTTTTTTTTTTAAAAAAAATATCAGTTGATATTAATAATATATAATTTTTCCATTATTATGTTTACAAGCTTCGTTTGTCTTGTAAAAGTATAGAGAAACTTTTCTTTAATCGATAAAAGCTTATTTCACTTTATTTTTATAATATTTTTTTTTTTTTACAAAACACAGGAAATTTATATGCCGAATATTTAACACTAATAAAAATGGCATACAAAATATTTGTAATAATTGCATTATAAGTATGAATTTGAGCCATGAACAAGAATTCTCCAGTACAGCACAATCTTCATGAACGTCGCTCCACCTTTGAAAAATTCCCAGCGCTGACCCTCTCCATGACCACCGAACCAGAGCCCACCTAAAGATATTTTATTCACCCTTGATCCCACCCCAAGAAAAATTTCTGGCGACGTCACTGCTTGGGAATGAAACAATCAGCGGCAATGTTTTACACCATAGCAGCATGATATACTGCACAAGCCTACATTTGATTGGTGAAATCCTCATGACACGCAACCTGTGTTGTTTGCAACTTTCGTCTGAAACCTCCCTTAATTGAAGTAGGCAAAAATTATAACAAAACATATAAATGACCACGTGGGCCTTTACAAGAGTTCATGTGAGGGTTTGAACTTGGGTCTATGGGCTACCACTTGCTGGAAGATGGGGAGGGGGGTGTTTTCTCGTTCAAACTTCTCTTTTCTTAGAATATCTCAGTAGAGGACATGCAAAGTAACTACTCAAATAATGAAGCTACTCCCCTCCCCCAAACTTTGGCAACCTTAAAATAACATGATGACTTTCTCCATAGCAAAATATTTTCACCACTCCCCTGAGTGACGAATAGCACTTTTAACTGACACATATTTCAGAGAATTAATTATTTGTAGAAAAAATAATAAAGAATGAAAGAAAAACAGCCAAATAATCTTTGATGTGTCATATCAAGTAGAATTATATAAAACTAACAATGTCCCTATTAATAATAAAAATAATAATAATTATTATTATTTGTTGTTAGTAGTTTATAATATTAATGAGTAGAAAAGAAAATGAATCACAAACAGAAATGTCGAGGGGGATATGCATGCTGTGTATGGCATTGTAATTAAATTATTTTTTTTACTTATTTTCCAGGCGTTCGTTTAAATGTTCCGGTCAACACTGCCCTGGTGACTTTACATGCTATTGATGCTGATGCAGATGCTAGCCTGATGAAATATGAGATTGTTGAAGCATCGTTCTTCCCTTTGAACAGAGGAGAGCGCAAATCTGGAACCAAAGTGTTCCAGGTGGACCAACATAGTGGAGAGATTCGAACATCGGACAGTCTTGCTGGCTTCATAGATGGATACTTTCTACTCGAGGTTAAAGCTTTTAACACGGACGCCGAAAATAAATCTGCACATGCCCATGTAAAGGTGAGGAAAATGACTTTATTTTGTGCATGCACCAAATGATATATTTAGTTTTGAAATTCATGATAGGAATGATCACATACAAATAATAGTTTATCTCCACTTTATATAAGAGATTTTTTTAGGTATTTGTTGTATGAATATCTGGATAATTCAAATATCTATAATCCAAATATGGTATCAGAAACATTCAGATACATATTGGTTTTATATAAATATCCATATAGCTGAAAATTTGTAGCAACTTTAAGTAGTGATGGTTCCAAGTTTGAGTACTGGCCAGATCATGTGTATTCTTTTGTGATTGTCCTTCCATCTTCATTGCCACTATTAGTCTACAGAAACAACAAAAAAAGTGAAGTACAATAAGGAAAACATATTTATTGGCCATTGGGGATCTATTAAATGAGAGCTTTAAGGTTGGCTATATCTTTGGCTGATGCCAGTGTAGCTTTTTTAGAATTTTCCTCTCCTTTCGGAAAACCACTATGATATCCCAAAATCGTAAAATATACATATGCTTAGAATTGCTTCCAGGTCATTCACGTGATTTGCTTTCACTGTTACCTACATATTCTCAATAGTTTTGTGACTACATAAGTCTGTTAATAGGAACACATATTTATGGTGCAAAAATATCAAGATTTCAGTACAATATCTAGGCACATTTTAAGATTAAACGTTGTGTATATAAAATGTTTAAATTGTAAATAAAAACCTAAAATTGATGTAAAAATTATGCTTAATACACAAAATAAACATTTCCCACCTAATAGTACATTTTATGTAGTTATGAGAGTTAAGTTTTGCCTGTGTAAAGGAGTCCATTTTTTTACTTTTCAAATATTTATAGCATAATTAATCAATTTTCCATGTTTTGCATAACTCACAAGATTGGGTTCCAAAACTAGGGGGGCAAGGTGCCAAAACTTGGGGGGGGGGGGCAAAGACAGTTTACTTTCTCTTGTAGCTAAGGTTTAGCATAGGGGGCAAAAGTGACAAAAAGTGGGGGGGGGGGCAATTGCCCTAATCGCCGCCACTGCTCGCAAGATAATTCAGACTTCAGGAAGTCCCACGCCAGTAAATAAATTATAAATTTTTGTTATTCAGCAGCTCATTTCTCATCATTTGATGACGACACTTGCTAAGAAAATGTACCTCACAACTTTGAAAAACATGAGAAATGAACATTGCAGTGCGTTGTTTCATATTTCCTGTTTCCTTAAAAAATGAAATATGCATGCCTCTATCTATTAAACTATTGATAATATCTTTGCAACAGCGAAATCAAACAACATGAAGATTCGCTTGAAGTCTTGTAATTTTTCAGATTTTGGAATATCATACTGGTTTTCCAAAAGGGGAAGAAAATTTGAAACCATTTGGCATCGACAAAGGTCCAGCCGAGCCTTAACAAGCGACAACAGCAAAGAATTTTTTTCATCTTATACTCTTCCCTAGGAACTGGATCTGCCACTGATCAATACTGTATTTGTCTTTGTAGGTTTTTGTGCTCAGAGACAGAGATCTCCTGAAGTTTGTTTTCAACAAACCTCCAACGGAAGTGAGGAAAATTCTGAAGAACTTTCAGCAGGAGGTGGAAAAAGCTCTACTTCTGCCGGTGTCTGTAAACATATATGATACCCAGTTTTATGCAAAACATGACGGAAGTCTTGACTTCAGCAGTACAAGGTAATTCAAGTGTTAAGTACAGCAAGGTAAAAAGTTCCCTATGCATATTGCACCATGCCATGAAGGCACATTTAGGGGACAGGCCTCCCCGATGGTGCAGTGGTAGCATTGTCGCCTTGTAATCAAGGGGTCCTGGGTTCAATACCTGGTGGAGGCACATAGAGGTTCGGATCCTACTTTAAACCGTAGGTCCAGTCCCGATTAGCCTTACTGTGCATAAAGTGGACTTGAAACACCAAATCAACCAACCAACAGTTAGGGGATGTGGGGGTCACACATATTCTCGATCTTGAAGGTGACATGATCAGCACCATGCTCCAGCCACCTTTACCCCGAAGGTACCCATTGATTTGAGGCTGGGTGAGCCCCAGAGCAACTTTATATGGGGACAAGGCTGTAAAAATTCAGGCCTTAGATCACCCACTTTGGGAATCGAACCTGGGTCTCCCCCATGACAGTAAAACACCCTATCGACTACACCACCGTGGCTCCTACAAGTACAGTAGTGCATTTAATTTACTAGAAGAGGCCACTTAATTACACACTTCTGATAGAACAGCATTTAGTAATTCTCCTTAACTGTGTGCATTTTTTGATAATTCACTCCTAGGTTCTTTACAAATAAATTGAATATTATTACAAATCCCCCCCGATACCAATATTAATGCCTGCAAATTGTACTAATTAAAAGTTGTTCAAAATATAGTTTATAATTAGTGTGTATGTTTTCCACTTCAATTACATGGGTGGTGTAAGGGACTCTTTCTGAAGTCACTCAAATGTCAACCTCCCTTACACGTAGTACCCTGGACTGCATTTTACAGACTTGAGAGGTTGGGGTGTCTGGACTTGCAGCCAGTATGTGGAATGCTGTCCATCTGCATTTCTGATTGTTCCTTTATCTATTACATATTATCATAATATGATCATCATCTTTGCAATTAGCCAAAAGTGGCAGAAATGCAAAGTAGAATAAATCAAATCATTCATTGATTCCAGTGCATCAATTTATCAGGAGTTTTGCTTCAAGATATTCAGGAATTACACATCAGAATATTAAAATACCTGTCATGTAATCACAAAATCCAGTTTTTCATGGAAATCTGATGCATAATAAAACATCATTTGCAGGTTAATTAGACCCTGCAAAAGTGTAATTTATGAAATACAAAAATGTTGGAAAAATATCGGTTGGTATCAGAAATTAAATTTCATACCATGATAGTGGGAGCCATTGTCACAATTTGAGCGCAAAGCATACATAAATTTTACGTACGGTAGTGTTCTAGGGTTAAAGAAACAAGCTTTCAGTGGTCAAATCTTTGATCAAATAAATGCTTCATTAATATTTAATTTTTGTTATTTCAGTTCTTGTTTCCAACTGGTGGGAAAGGAGATTTATGAATTAGATGAAATGCAGTCACTTATGGACGATCCAAATAATCTTGATTTGGATGAAATATACCGGAAGTACGATGTTCATGCTGTAGAGGTAGGTTCTCAAAGCTACTTGTCCGTTTTATTATGAATATTGTAGATAACAGCACCACTTTCTCAAATCCAGAAGAGATTATTGAAGAAAGCAACTAAATTAATAAAATCCATGATGCAACAGTCTTTTGAGAGTCAGAACCTGCCAAACAGCTTTTCATTGTCTGATGGTGATCGATGCATCAAGATCCATTGCCACGGTTTTCTGGCTTTCGAGCCGACCTCCATGGCAGAGTGGTTAGCACAGCATGCTATGATGCTAGGGGTCTTGGGTTTGAATCCCATCCTGGCCATAGGTGTTCTATGAGAGTGTCTGTTCATCACTTTCATCATATCATTACTCATTCTCATCATTGTCAAAAATGGCAGAAAAGTGACTCTAATTAACAAAAATCAAATCTAATCAAATTCTGACTTTTTGAGACCAGAATCCTCTCTCTAGCTTAACACCAGACACTTGTTTGGCTCCTGCCAATCATAGAGTTAATTTTTAACCTATTCTGCCACCACTGGATTCAGCCTGACACTTTCGTGATGTGTCTCTCCAAGCATGGAGCTGCATATCTAGGGTGACCATACATCCCTGGTTGTAGCAGGACAGTCTCCTTTGTTAGTCCTGTCCTGCAGTCTGTGACCAAACTCCAAAAAGCTAAATATCTTTCAAGGATGTTCTCCCTTTGACACTTACTTGGCGAATTCCATTCCCTGTTCATCTCCCCATCTACTCCATTATGCAAAGTCGAAACTCAAAGTTAAAGTCTTAGCATATTTGATTAATACAAAACGTAACTTAACTTGTATGTGTTCGAGATGTCATGAGTCAGGCACATATCCAGAGGGGGGGCTCAGGGGGCTCGAGCCCCCTCCGAAATGTTTTGATTTACACTAGATAAAATGATGTTTTTTGACTTGTCTGTGTGAAATAAAATATTGTGATTATAATTTAAGGAGAGATATAATTATCGAGGAAAGGCGGAGAATTTTCTAGAACCCTGAGGATAACACTATTATTGATAATATTGTATGTAAACTTTTCTTTCTCTTTCGGTGTTGTCGCAACGAACTTGAGCGTTATTGTCAGCATTTGGAAGTTGCACAACAAAGCACTGTTGAAGGTAGTGCCATGAGTCGGGCGATTCGTTGTATTACTAATTCTCTGAAAAGCTCGAGAGGGAACGTTCTTGAATACGAGGTGAAGTCGAACTACTGGCAGTATTAACAAAACATTTTATGTGTGGAACATTCCCGAATATAATATGGATATAAATATGCGAATTCAATTTCACGGTTGGTCTGTACAACAGAATAATTCAATAAGACTTCAGGAGTAAGTGTGACAGTGTCCATTGACAATTTCATAAGATGTAGAGATTCAGGGGGAAGGGGGGTAGAGGACTTGTGATACATTTTCCTGGAAAGTGCTGAAGTCTACCACTAGTAGAAGTTCGAGCCCAAAGCTGAAGACATTGCCGACCATGTAGTGCTAGTTTCGGGTCATGAGCCGAAGAGATCGAAGGTCTCTAAAGTAAATATTTCAGCAGTAATGGGCATTGGAGCATCATTTTTTTTTTTAAAAAAAAAGAAATAAGCTGCACAGATCGACTGAAAATCTAAGTTTTCAGTGACAATTTATTAGTGACTGGACCAAGTTTCGTGTATGCAGTCCGAGAGTTTCGTGGGTTAAAAAAGGACTTTTAAGTCAACTGTTTTGGAAAAACACTCAAACACTAACTACCACAAAGGGGCGGCCATGAAGGCCGAAAATTTTATGAATGTCGAGAAGAGAAATCAAGAAGATGTTGCATATGTGGAAATTTTAGCGGAATAAGCAAGCTCGACCATGACTCCAAAACCAAGGTCTCTGGCATATACCATGCCATTCTTTGTTCTACCAAGTGAGCTACCTATTCACCCTTGGCTTCGCTTGATCTTTCGCTGTTGCTGTAGAGCACTGGCACCGTATGCCTGCTGGAGCCTGCATTTTCTGCTAAACTTTCTGCATAGCATATCTCTTGTGTATGCCCACCCGTAAGATGTTGCCTGTTTAATTAACAAGCACAGAAAAAGGAGATAGAATAAAACTAAGGGACATTCCCACCGGTTGACAAGATATTTTTCTTCTGTGGTCAACACGAGCTGCCGTTTCAAGGTGACAATGAGATTGACCCACCAGGTTTCACACCGAAGCTACAAGCTATACGTGTTGCTTGAGGATTTCACAAATCGAACACAGGCTTGTACAGCCTGTCGTGCCGCTACGGTGGGAAAAGTTTCTGTTGATTGGGTCACTCATTGCAAATGACGTGTGTGTGCCTTCGGTCTGAATTCTTCCTAAATCTTGAAGATCCAAGTCACAAGGATGGAAAAATTAGGATTTTTGTTAAGGTTACGTTTCGAAGGCAGGCGACAACACCATAAAGGATCATATCCAAACCTGGGAGAACACATTCGAATGGATTGTTCATTGCATAACAGCTTCGTGAAATGGAGGACACACATACACATACTGAGATCATTTCGGCACAAACAGAACGTTCGTACATTGCAACAGAAGAGTCGAGTGATAAAAAATGTCCCGATATCACGTTCTGAAAGAAAGAAGAAGAAAAAAACAGCATCTTAAACAGTGGCAGATTTAGGAGATACTTGCTCTCCATTTTTAGCCCTACACTATGGCTTTTTACTGCTAACCTTTGTCTACCAGGAGAAAGTAAACTTTTCCTGCCTCATCATTTCATTTCACCTTTTCCCCCTCACCGTTTTGGAACTGAATCACCAGCATCGACCTTAAACCTTGCGAGGTTCTATCTACAGCCCTGTAAAAAAAAAAAGTTTAGCCCCCCCCCTGAAAAGAATTTCTGGATACGTGCCTGTCATGAGTTGATTCTGTAAAGGCGTACTTTGTTTCAAGCAATTCATTCCCGTGAAAAATCTGTTTCAGAGAGTTCGGAAGAGAAATGGGATAAGACTTGGTTGTTGCATTATAACTTCATTATTTGCATCATAGGCAAATGAATCTTTCTTTTATGGCTGTTCATAAGTGTGTTGAAAAATTCAATTTCAATGATAGTTGCCAAATTAACATTTTTTCATGTTTAAGTTATGCATGGTTTGATATTGGGTGTGAACATGGCTTCATTAATATTAATATGAATTAATGTAACACAGGATTTGTTTTCGTTTGAGAAAGTGGGAAATTTGGGGGATGCCCTGCAGCATTTTCCCCACTTCGAACACTGTTTTAAAGAAAAGAAACCACTTATAACTTGAACTATCTTGGTTCAAACTGTATTTTTTCAACCTTGGTTTTATTTATCTCTTGGTACTTTTTGGAATGGGGTTTAGACCAGGAAGGAATAAGAAAAAAAAAATGGAAACTACGGCTTTCGAGTACAGTGTCCTGCTTTTCGTTTCTGAAAATATGGTCACACTGTGTACATTGCCTTATGATTTGGCACACAGAGGAGATGCACTACATGGAAATTTAAGTGAGAAATGCAGGCTCGAACTTGTGTGTCGAGCACAGTCCTGGTTGAGGTCTGCATTTTTCACTTAAGTTACATGTCCCGTGTGGGCTAAATTATAAAGCTTTGTTAATCCACTGTAAGAAAATACGTAGATTACATTTGTTGCAAACAGTATTTGTTTTTATGCCTTGTTTATTGCATTGTATTGGTATTTCATATTAGTTTGTGTGATCAGGCCAGATGGTAAATTTATGTTAGTTTAAATTCAACTGTAGATATATTCTGTAATTCTTGGTTCTTCCATGAGCTCTCAAGAGTATTTAAATTAGCCAATAGAATTTGAACTTCCTCCCCCACTTGCCAAGGAGGGAGTATAAATATGGCCCCTCTGGCGGAGGGCTGGAGAGTGAAACTGAGATTTGGAAGATCAGAGTGTGGAGGGAGATTCCTACGGACTTCAACATTTTACAAAGCATCAGGCGGTTCCGTTGATGCTGGTTTCCATAGTCAGTTCCATTGTGGGGTCACATTAGAGAAAGTATGTGTGTGAGATAAATTAGAGAATGACAATGGAAGAATCCAAGATCTTGTCTATATTGTAATTAATATAATTATTAATTATGAATGCTCCGGTGTGGGACAGGATTGAAACCCAGGACTAAACTCCATACCAGCTAACTGTAGACCAGGCAAACAAGAACAAGTCTCTGTGATGCGAGCCAGCTCCACCAATGAACAGTGAGAGAAATGGGATTGTGTAATGGGCGACGGGAGTTACCCGATTTCCTCCTTCGCTATGCAGCATTGCAAACTTTTGACAAGAATAATACCGAACGCACATGGCAAACGGACCATATTTTTATCTCCAGGTCCGTACGATTTGTTTAAGAATTTCTTAGGGAAATATTAGGGATAAAACTGCAAGAGCAAATTTTGACAAGCTGGACATTTAGCGTATGGACTAAGGTCTGGTCCGTACTTACATACATGTATGGTCAGGACTGTATGATTGGCAACACTGTGCTTTCACCACTCAATTTTCCTCCTCCTCCTCTGCCGATATGTGCGGCCCTGCTCTACAGTTAGCTGGACAGGGTATGGTGAGCTGATTCAGTTCTTTATTTGCATTTTTTTATCAGAACCGACCGAGGTAAAGGTGGTATGTTAACGGAACACTTTTAACAGTAATTTAACCTGGCAAAACATATGTTAGACAAGCAATTTGCTATATTCAAATCAAATTGAATTATATTGATAATAATTTGACTTTATCTTAACATTATACTGTATCATAGAATTTAATAATAAGATGAATTGTGTGCACAATTAATAATAAAATTCATTCTGTTCTTTCTAGAAATGTGCTCCTCAGTTATCCAAAAGCGATGCAACGTGGATAGAGCTGTGGGTGCTTGCCATTGCATGCTTCATTGGTCTCGCTGCACTTATTGCTGGCATTGTTATTTGCTGCTTATACTCAAGGTAAGTAACACCTATGTTTATTGGCTGAGTTCAAGGATTTTATGAATATTTTGGTCCATCTTAGTGAACAAACACATTAAGTGGTCAGCTTCTGATCTTGCCACCAAAATTCCAAGGTATGAGTTCCAGCCTGAGCATATAATCATCACTCATCTTCATCATCCAAGATTAGCCTGAAGTGACAGAAAAACAACAGAACACAATACAAGTTAGTAACATTTGAAAGAGATGCACTTTTGTGACATGAAATATTGAGAAGGTAGAGTCATACCAAAGAAGAAGTATTAATTGTTTGTTCCCAGAAATAGTTGGAGCTCTGGTTCGATTAATTACATCATTGAATGAATTCATTAAGATGCTAACTTCTGACCAAAATTTGAGTACCCTGTTCAGGTGCCGTAAAGGGGGATCCAGGGGGTCCGGATCCCCCCACCTCCAAAATATTTATCAAGTACTTAAATTAAATAATGAAAAATATATTATTTTAGCCTTTGTTGTATAATTCCCTCTGAACTTATTGGAAGACAAGGATTATATTGGGATCATACGGCTTTGAATAACATTACAAAGATGATTTATGTACACTACTACTCAATATGCATAAAATACACTGGTCTACGTCAATTTTGCTGACTGGAGGCTGATGGTTGTTCTTTAGTAATTCGAGGGTGGTAAATCCAAAACCGAAATCCGTTTTTTTCTATCACGTCAGGTTTCGGAGGAAAATAGAAAATTATCTAATATTAGGGATGTATATTTAGAGCAATGAAACAACGTAGTCCGTAAAGAGGTCACAAGATGGCAGCACATGGAATATTATAATGAATATTATTTCAATCAGTTATTCGAACATTGTTAACCCCAAAACAAAGGACAAATATTACTGACTTTGTAAGGAAAGCATATAGTGCATATTTCGGAATTAAATTGGGTGACCAAGATAAATCCTGGGCACCTCATAAAGTATGCAGGACCTGTGTAGACTAAAGGAAAGAAATATGTTAGCGTCTGGAACAACCTTCATGTATCGGGACAGAGAGAGGCATCTATTAAGATATTTTCAAAGGGACGAAGAATTTGTCTATTGTACAGATCTGAAGGGACTAATTGAAGCTATGGGATGTATGTATAATGCAGAAGAATGGAGGTTTTTTATTGATAGCTCGAAGAGGAGTTTGAAGTGTGTGTTGCTGCATAATGGCAATAAGTAGCAACCATTCCTGTTGGCCACTCTGTATATTTGAAGGAAAGCTACGAAACAATGAAAGAAATGCTTCGAAAGATAAGTATGCAAATGACAGTTGGCTTCTGTGCGGAGATCTCAAGGTCATTTCAATGTTACTTGGTCAACAAGCAGGTTTCACGAAATATCTATGCTTTTTGTGTTTATGGGACAGTCGAGCAAGGAACGAACATTGGGTACGAAGACTGTTGCCTGCCAGGAAAAGCTTTGAAGTCGGGGTGAAAACCATCCAGAACAAGCAGCTTGTTGATCCTAAGAAAGTGTTACTTCCTCCACTGCACATTAAGTTGGGATTAATGAAGCAGTATGTAAAAGCTCTGGATAAGAATGGGGCTTGCTTTAAATACATTTGCTCAAAATTTCCTGCATTGACGCATGAGAAAGTAAAAGCAGGTATTTTTGATGGTCCTCAGATGAGGATGCTAATGAAAGATGAAGAATTCTTACAAACAATGAACCGCACAGAGAAAGATGCATGGTGTGCCTTTTCTGATGTCATTACAAACTTTCTTGGAAACTTCAGGGCGCTCAACTACGAGGTTCTAGTTGAAAATTTGTTGGTGACGTTTCAAAAGTTAGGAGTAAATTTGAGTGTCAAGCTTCACTTCCTGCACAACCACTTAGATGTATTTCCGTCCAATCTTGGTGCCGTAAGTGAAGAACAGGGCGAACGCTTCCACCAAGACATAAAAACCATGGAGCACCGATATCAGGGGAGATGGAATGAAAACATGATGGCCGACTA
Source organism: Lepisma saccharinum (assembly GCF_977018435.1). Lineage (NCBI taxonomy): Eukaryota > Metazoa > Arthropoda > Insecta > Zygentoma > Lepismatidae > Lepisma > Lepisma saccharinum. Next base: position 71,549,759 of record NC_139241.1, read on the forward strand.
TTGCTGGTGCTTGCTTGCAGCGTGACGTTCCTGAGGCCACCTACTCCAGAAAATCAAAGAAACAAATTTTTTTGCCTAAGTAGGTATGCATGTTGTGCTATTCTGTGGTTTATGTTAAGTTTAGCATAAGTACAGGCATCAGGTGTTGACTGTATGTGCTCGTGAAACAAATTGATCAATTTGCCGTAATTGCCTAAACTTTTTGTCCATTAAGAACTCCCTATAGAGAAAATAGAAACGTATGTTTGTTAAACAACGTGACGTGATACTCTGCATGGACATCTGACTACGTCGCATTCTCTTTGCAAGTGCTGTTGGAATGTAACCGGATATAATTTTCTGAAAATTTTGAAATATGACTTGTGAAACAATGCAACTTAATACCTGTTATCAGCTACGCCACCTATGTATACTGTAGTCCTATAATTTCATTATGTGCAGATATATGGAAAATTGTTGGAGTTTAGCCCAGTATTATAATATTGTGAAAATTTTCAAATGTGATTTGTGAAAAATTGTGACGTGATACACTATTTCTGACTACATATTTGGAATCAGCGACCTCAAATTATATAGAATCAGTTAAAATATCTAAGTCAGCAGAAAAATAAATTTCATTATGTGCAGATATCTATATGGAAAATTGTTGGAGTTTAGCCCAGTATTATAATATTGTGAAAATTTTCAAATGTGATTTGTGAAAAATTGTGACGTGATACACTTTTTCTGACTACATATTTGGAATCAGCGACCTCAAATTATATAGAATCAGTTAAAATATCTAAGTCAGCAGAAAAAAAAATTCATATGTAGACCAGTGATATAAATCACAAACTTACTTTTGTCCAACTGCATGTAACATCATTTTTGTTATTCAATAAATAGTCAATTATTCATCTATTTGACATAGGTAATCTACCTATGTAATGAATATGCGCTGTTATATATCTATTCTTATAGTCTTTTTACCTATTCATGTAATAATAATATAATATTAATTTATGTGTTGTATTTAGTATTAATTTTATTTAATATCATTATTTTAATTTAAACATTATTATTATTCCTGAGATACTTGGTTCGGACACTCCCCCCCCCCAAGACATATTTCTAGATACGTGCTTGCTTTTTAGCTAATCACACAGATGAGCATGAGTGATGATATGATAAAATTGATGAAGACACAATCACAAAGAATACCTGGGTTGGGATTCAAACCCAGGGTCCCTGTCATCGAAGCATGCTGTGCTAACTACTCTGCCACGGAGGTCGGCGAACATTATATATTTTTATGATTTATTGTTGACTATAGTCAACAAAAAAGAAAAACACAATTTTTGAGCACTAAAAGTTAAGATAAATAAAATGGGGCGGATCTGACAGTCTGGCAAGATGAGAAGATCCAACATGCTGTTGGAGTATTCGATGTGATCAACAATGCTGTGGGAATATTGCAGCTAGATGTAAAATTGTAGAGTTTCAATATTATAGTCCACAAATTACTGAAAAAAATTAACTAGCTGATGGACCCTCCAGCCTCACAATCAGCAGCATAGTCTCGTCCATACAGACAAAGGCTGTCACACATTGTGTACAGCTTGGCACTTATTGTTTACATTCAATTCTCATAAGTATTCAAATAGTACCGTATTTTGCAAATTAACAATGCTTTCAAATTTCCTTTCATTTTCTTTCAGCAGAACAATTGATAATTCTATGTTTAGAAAATAATACATTTATAAATGAAATGATACATATTAGCAATGATTCTTATAAAGAACATGTCTGAATCTGAGTTAACCAAGGAAACTGAGGCATTTTTACATTACTACTGCAGTTTGAAAAACGTTGGTTCAGTGATTAAGAAGAATGGACTGTTCCAACTAAATCAGTACCTCTGGTAGCCTCGCATTAATTGTTATAAAACTAAAATTACCAAATATTCCAGCCTTCTGGGACTTTCCTCTCTCCACAAATAACCCATTCATTTATGCAAGAACAAATTTCTTGGAAAATCTGAAAAATTGTCAGTTATTTTTATAGTTTTTATATGTTCACATTAACGCTTTCCGATCCTACGCTGGGCCTTGTCCGACATCATGATTTTCCTGTTCCGCTCTGATGTCAGAAGACGTCCGACATTTTTTTATCTTTTTGGGCATTTGTTCACCCACTCCGCTGTTGGAGCCTGTCCGATGCATTTCCTCATGTAGTGCGGACTCTAACCAACAGAAAGCACAGGTTGTACTCTTTTTGTTTCTTGACAGGCCATGTGTTTTGATATGAACAGATGATCGTGTGTTGTATTCTTCCAGTAGTGCTAGTAGGAAAATGGCAGAGAGAAGGAATGTAAGAAAATTATAAACAAAAACTGTTTAATTTTTTTATGTAACCAAGAAATAAGAGCTGATGATGTATGTGGGTAACAGAAATATTGAATTGGCAAGGGTTAAAATATTTCATAATTGGGTATGAGTCTGCACTCATGAAGTGCAAAATGACATTTTCCACATATCACACAACCCAGCATGCGAATGTCGATTAGCGATTTCCAAAGCAAATGGGTCGATCATATTTTAACATGCCATGCAGAGAATTTATAACTGCCTATTCTTTTGACCACCCTTATCTCTTTCCAGGTACAAGCACCAGTTGTCTCGCAGCAGAATGCATATTGTTGAATCTCCCTACATGGCCCAAAGCTACCCACCAGGATCTGTGATAATGGCACCATCCGTCATGGGATCGGAGGGGATGCATCTCTACGACTGGCAAGATGGCGGAGGTCATCTAGATGCCGTTTCTTACCACGGTTTTCCACATTGACAATAAGTGTTGCATGAGGTAAATGGTGATATGGCTGGAAGGCTTGCCACAAATCGGTATTGTGAGGGTGCTGGTAGGAATTTTATTTGTGGTGTTCCGTATGTTAACACTGAACCTCTTTCCAATATGCTAATTTTTAATAAATTAACCACATGTACAGACATGTTAGATTTGGTTTCTTTATGCACTACACTTCAGCATAATGAAATTCAACTTGTTACTCCGTTTGCTTCAAATCGTATGTTTTGTATGCAACCTATTAATGTGGGGAGACTAACTGAACAAATATTTTTGAACGTATAAAGTTCAAACTGTACATGAGCTATATACCATATTTGATGACATATAAGATGCACTTTTTTCCTTTAAAAATAGGTCTGAAAAACAGGGTGCGTCCTATAAGCCAATAGTCAGTTTTTCATTACCTTCATTTCTGAAACTTTCTCTGTTCTGAATTGGACGATATCTTTCTTGTTTTCTTGTGTGATGAAGAAAATTAAAATGTATTCTTTCCTAGTTAGATTAGGTAAGTTATTTGTTGAAAGTAGACCTATATATTACTTTATATTACTGTAAATTCATTATAATATTCAGTGATAAAGCTTTTACCTCAAAAGTAGGTACGAAAAATGCATCTTATATGCTGGCAAACATAGTAAATTGTGTTTGCTAAGAGGTTCTGTGCTAATAATTGTTTTATATGTACATTATTATTGGCAAAGTACATAATTAGGTGGTTGAATTATGGGAAAAGATAATGGGATTGGAGACAATGGTGCTAGTAATTTCAGAGGATTTATCTTACGATCCAGATATTTCTGCCTTGTCTTATGAATGAATGAGCCTTGTAATTTGGTAAGTTTATATGGCACCAGTGGGGTGTTTACTCTTCAGTATTATAGGTAGGGTAAATACAGGTGTAGTGTTGCAATCCTGCCCCTTTTTGTACTATATTTATGATGAAGTTTTCCCTCTAATTACATTGACATGCTAGATGATAAAAGTAGCACTGAACAGCCAAAGAAGATATATTATTTTCTCTACAAAATTGTCTCACATGCTACTGTCCAATGGAATTTATAGCTTGATAACGATTAGCTATTGTTGAGTTCGTTCATGCACATTGGGGGGATGCACCTATGGTTGTCAGATTTTGAAAATGAAAAACTGGGACATCTGCCTCACCCAAAATGAATTGAATTGTTGTTTTAAGTCCACTTTATGCACAGATAGGCTAATCATGACTGGACCTACGTATTTTTTTAAAAAAATAAAAATGGGATCTGAACCACTGTGCCATGTGTCTCTACCAGCAATCGAAGGAAACAACATTACCACTATGCCATTGGGAGAGGCCCTCATACACAAAAATAGAGTGCTATTCAAGCACCGTCAATATATTACAAGAAAGTAATTTGAGTTATTTTCTATAAGTTGGACAATGGTAGTAATATCATATTCCACATACACTGAAGCGCCGAGCAGTGAATTAATTTTTGGAATGTATTCAACAGCAAACCTCCCCAAATTAAATGCATGGCAAAGTGTGTTATTATTTAATAATATGTCATCTTTCCACAGATTTATAATATGTTACATTTTACATAAATTCTCTGACGTTATGATTTTTTCCTGTAACAATTTCTTGAAAGTAAAAGAAATAAACATTGTAATAAAAGTTACTGAAAACATACTTTCAAAACATAATATAGAAATACAATGTAATTTATGAAAATTAACCATAAAACTTCTTTTTTGGATTGAAATTGTCACTAAATGGGAAATATGAAGTGGAATCCTTGTAAAAAATTTACACAATGTGCATATAAGTTATTTAATTCTCTTTTCAAGAGTATAAACAAAGTGTCACCTAATTCAACACGAGTCCAAGTAAAATTCAGGAAGAAAACTTGACATCTAGTGGTTGGAATTTGAAAGAGGTGGTTACAACATACGTGCACAAGGGAGGCAGTAGATTGTAGCATGTTGTTCCTTCACAAGAAATGTTTGTATGTAACGATGGGTATAGCCCGTTGCCCATCTGGAAATGGTTAAATACCAGGACTGCCCAAGAAAATTAGGACATCTGGTAATCCTAGATTCACCCCCTGTGTCTGTGCAATGCTTACACATTTACACATTGGAAGTTTAGAAAATATCCTGGATCATAAGTAACAAATTAGCTATTCAGGAAGGAATTTTAGGTAGAAACATTCTAATGCAAGATTCAATGAAGTCTCTGTAGAGTTTTGTGGCAAGTTTTCCACCTATTGTTAGTTTTTTTACATTAGAAATAATTAATAACGTAATCAGCCAGTTTGAGTGTGTTCATTAATAAACAATTTTGTTAGTTTGTAAATGTGCGGAAGTATTATTGTTTTTTCACTAACCTGCTGTTGTATAAATATGTTTTCATTTTGTCATTTTTTGTACTTGTGATATATTTTAATTTTCTTTTAAAATATAATTTATTTTAAAAATTTGTTTTCTTATTTGTTCATTCATTAATGAACAACCTCTCTATATCGAGGAAGGAAAATAAAGCTGCAGTGGAGAACAAAGACAGATATCTCTCAATCCTTATATTTTATTAATGTTCTTTACAGAACTATCTATCTGACACACACAGCAAGTTATGCAAGATGGCACCAAGTCTAATCTTTTTGGAGCTAGCAAGCTGAGAGTTCTTTTATGACTAAACTTCGACTGAGTTAGTGTCAGTTCTTCGTTTGTTGTTCACTCATGTGCACGTTCTTGCAGATGGAAGACTGTTAATTTTCTGAAATATTGTTTTGTGTAATCATAAGGATTTCCCTAATATGCTTATAATTACACACGGTAATAAGCAAGGTTTAAATAGAGGAAGCATTTGCTTGTACCCTTGAATTTTTGGAAAGTTCTCCTTGAAAACCGGGAATTATACTTGAATTTTATCATGGTCTTAGAGTTCCAACCCTGTATTAGATCCAAACTCTTCTGCAAGTAAATTACTGTCCCACTAAAAATGATCAATAATTTAAAATTTTAATTTTTAGGAGCAATGAGTGCCTTCTATTATCTTTCAAAATTATGGTATTGTAATACCAAAGCTAGTATAAACTAGTATAAAGTTAACTTTATACTCATATTTTGAGAAATGGGAGATGCAGTAGTAAATAAACATAGAGAAACTTGGTACTCACTTTACACTTTTCTATGGAACAACCTAAAACAGCTTCGCGGAAAAGTGAGTAGTACAAAGTTTCTCTGTGTTTTATGTTGACTGTTCACACTACTTTTTTGTATTTGCATATTTTTCATGAAGTGTGCCATTCAGTTTTTCTGTAGGTCAATTAATGATGATGACGACGATGATAGTTGGTGTTTTGAGTTTTTTAACATGAAGGGAAAATTGTGCTCTCATATTCTGCCAACACTGCCTTGCCCCTTTAAAAGTAGAGGTTCATCATTCACTTTCATCATCATGATTTGCCTCCCCGATGGTGCAGTGCTTGCGTCATCACCTTGTAATCAAGGGGTCCCAGGTTCGATACCTGGTGGAGGCACATAGTGGTCCGGATCCCACTTTAAACTGTAGGTCCAGTCTCGATTAACCATACGGTGCATAAAGTGGACTTAAACACCAAATCAATCAATCATCATCATCATGATTAACTCAAGAGATAGAACAGCAACGTAAAATAACCAAAAGAGAAAGTTAAGCCAGGGTACTATCCTCAAGGAACATAAGACTATGCAAGGACATTTAGCTAGAGTGCGATTGGGTTACAATGTGTTAACGTTAATAATAAATATATACTGTTATGCTTCACATGTTCTCCCAATCTCCTAAGGTGGAGCTATACAGAAACCCTTGTTCCAATATAAACCATCATGATTTTCTTTTATTTCTATTACTACTATTAATTGAGAAGAAGAGTGGGGTGTGGAGTTCAAGATATGTTATGTAGTACCATTGACCTACTCAACAGTCCTGAAAATTTGACCAGGTTTAGTCCAACAAGTCTTACTTATTGTATTTATTACATATTAAAATAGATATAATATAAATGAAACGCCAATGCAGGCGTGCAAGTAAAGCAAAAACAGACGTCTTGACAACTTCAAATTTTCCACCAATTTATACATACATACATACTATATATATCAATCAGTGGCGAAGCATGACATTTTTACGTAGTCATCGCAAGATTTGCCAAACGTGAGTGTCGATCTTTCAATGGAGAGCGAGGGGGCACAATATTCCTCTGTGATAAATGCCAAGGTCACTGCCAATTCAATGTAAAAGCTCACACCACATACCTTATGACTGTACAAAATACACATAATTCTATCCCATACGATGAGAATTATTAAATATGATGGAAAGTGAAATGCAAACACCTCAATTGTCGTGTTTAAAGGTAAAAAGAGCCTTTATGATTTGCCTCCAATTGTTGTTTTGATAATGAAAAGCAGATTCATATTGTTCAATGTGTACTTTTCCTCTTAACAAGTGGAAATAGCAGACATTCGAGTGGTGTGCCCAGGATTTTCGAAGAGGGTGGGTTACGTGTACTTTTTAGTAGTAATTCCTGAAGTCCTCATTTTGCCATCTTTTCCTGCCTTTTCTTCTTTTTTTTCAAATAATATTGAGCCTATGCAGAGTCATGATCCTCACCACCCCTCCTTGAGCACGCCATTGGACACTCGGAAGAATCTTGATGACTCCAGACAAACCCTACCGTGGCTGTAAACATGGGGATGGGGGCTGAGAAAAGGGCCTGTTATGACCCAGACCTTCAAGAGTGGGGGAAAGTACAGGTCGTTGGACCTCTCTCCCTGTTCGGAAGTGTTCAGCTGTTCTCAGCACTGGCAGAGACCAGAGAGATTCGCACCATTCTGCGATGAGCTGGGCCGAGGAACACCATTGTCTTCAATAGGAAACTTGGCAGGAGGGTTTGGCACGAGGGGTAGTACTGGGGCCTCATTTCGATGTGCTAAGATTAGCGAATCTCTTGCATATTTCGAGCTGTTTCATGTTGTCGCTTGGCTTATTTCGCACAAATATGCGAGTATTCTGACTTATTATTTTTACTGATTCTCTAAAATATATAAAATGCAATATTTTTATTATTTTGCTTGGTCATCGCTGCATCTCCCGATGACCGGACGCCTCCCACAAATGATGAAGGAAACAGTAAATACTTACCACACGAAGAGAAATAGTTCGATATTTCGCGACATATGTCGCATTTTCAATGGAGAGGAAAGAGAGATCGGCATCACATAGAGTAGAGGCACAGAATAGTCAGTGTTGCCAGAAATAGTCAATAGGAAACAAAAGTATATTGTCACGTGCCAGTTCCGACGACACAATGAAAGGTTCAAGAAACAAATGTTTCCCGAGAGCGACGATAGATGGCAGCACACTATATAAAGAAGAGCAGAGTTCATTGTAGAAACTAGGAGCGGAGAAGAGCGATTATATATATATTATAGTGTGTGTGTGTGTGTATAGTATTGTATACTCCTCACAAAACTTTGGAATATTGGTATATTAGGCAATAGGTGATAGTCACAGTGGCATATCTTGGCAAAAAGATGAGAATATCCACCAGACAGATGCACTGTGTTGTTGCATTCCAATGCTGTGTTTATCACCTATTGTCTAACATAACAATATTCCAAAGTTTTTGTGAGGACTGTATATATGAAAAAAAAAGTTGGTTTACCGGTGGTCAACCAGATAGCATGTGAGAATAAGCTACTGCTACCCAATTGCCAACAAACATGGAGGCTGTGGAGCTGATATGCTCCGTCTGAGAACAGTAAGTTTTCATAATATAAAATGAAAACTTTAATTTGAAAATAAAATGAAATGTGGGCAAATAGGCAAAACTAAAAACCACGAATGGTTTTGATAAATTTTAGACAGTTTGGTTGTTGATTTGTGAATTTTTGTATTATGGGGACATCAGTGGATAGGCAATTTTTTGTCTGTCACACAATATGGGGATAAGACCCTTAACTGAAACAAGATTGAGGATATGGCTCTCACAAAATATGCAAACTTTCTCACTCAATTTGTAGAACTAGCTCATTCATTCATTACACTGGGGAACAAAAAAAAGATTTTATTTTGCGGCATAAAGTTTAATAACAGTTTCAGCACACAAAACAGCTGTGATTGCCAATTGTATGATTGGTTCAGTTGAATTGACTCCAGTTATAAAAATAAACACACCATGGAAAATGTAGGAGGTAAAATTACTCTACGCTTTTCTCGGTAATATCAAAATTTGATAATGGGCTGAAATTCTCATAAGAAACTTATTTATTTATTTGTAAATTGTTGCTAGGCAACTTATGAAGCATTGCTAGGCAATATATTGGACACTCAACAAACCTTAAGGAAGAATACCAAAACATAAAAATGGTTTTAGAAAAAAATTGAATATGCTGAACATAAGTAGCTCGTGTGTGTGAATTTGAAGATGGTGAATTTTTTACTAGGACAGCAAAGTGGGTACACAAAATATCCCTGTTTGCTATGTTTGTGGGATAGTCGTGCTAGAGAAAAGCATTGGACGATAAAAGTTTGGCCCCCAAGGGAAAATATTAGTGGAAAAAGCTAATATCATTCATGAACCGCTGATAGATAGGGACAAAATCATCCTTCCGCCACTGCATATTAAACTTGGGTTGATGAAACAGTTTGTCAAGGCCTTAGATACAAGTGGTGATTGTTTCAAATATACATATATGCCACACTTTTCCAGGACTAAGTATTGAAAAATTGAAGGCAGGAATCTTTGACGGACCACCACAAATTCGTACACTTATAAATGATGCCAATTTTACAACTTACATGTCTTACATCGAATCTGAGGCCTGGCTGAGCTTTGTGTCCATCGTCAAAAACTTTTTGGGAAATCACAGAGCAGAAAAGTATAGTTGGAAATATGTTGAAAAATTTTGAGAAATTGGGAGCTAATATGAGTGTGAAGATACATTTTCTACATAGCTACATTGACAGATCCCCTGAGAACCTTTGTGATTTTAGTGAAGAACAGGAAGAAAGGTTCCATCAGGATATAAGGATAATGGAAGAAAGGTACCAGGGACGGTGGGATCGCCACGTGATGGCCGACTACTGTTGGAGCTTACAGAGGGATTGTCCTAAAAAGCAATACAGCAGGAAATCGTATAGAAAACGTTTCACATAGTTTGTTACTTCATTGTGTACATATTTTCTTAATTATTATGATCATAGTCCTATATAAATTTATTTTTATAATAATGATTGTAATCACAAAAAGAAATATTAAATTGTTGTTGGAAGTTCATTTATATGTATATCTTATGTTTCCGCCATTTTGGTTTAGTTGCATTTATTTCATAAATTAGAGCCAATTCAGGAAATATATTATTATATCATTATTCAGCAGCATGAAATTGCCCTAAATTAGCTCTCAAACACTGTGCCGCAATTTCACTGTTCCCCAGTGTTATTTAACAAGAACTAAAATTATACTCTTTCAGAGGACAAAATCTCCTTTCCTAGTAAAACAGGCTGTGCTCAGCACACACAAGGACAAACACAGGACAACACGACCGCTCGGAGGATTATCTTGGCCAAGGATCCAGGCGCCAGAGCCTCATTAGCCTGCAAGAAGCAGTTACCAGGGTACTACGGGGATCTAAGCTGCTTGGACAAAACACTTAAGTTTAATAAAATGCAATTTTACAGGAGACAGTTTTTAGGTTTAGTCTTATAATAGCAAACATTACAGCAGGCCCACAGCCAGAATTTTATTTTGGGGGAGGGGGGGCTCATCCCTTATCAGCAGCCCATCAAAAGGCAAAAAAGTGTTGGGTAGAAGTGCTGAAGATAAATTTCTCAGTATATTACAACATGTTTCATCCTGATAAGGAAGTAAAATTAACTACCACTGTACACTCTTTACATTAAATTAAATTAAATATTTGTAGGATTTTAGGGGAGAAGGTCAGCCCCTGAACTTTCCCCCTGACTATGTGCTTGCATTACATTCATGATATTGATACATGCTGAATCATCACTGTTTATAATCTTCACACATGCCCAATATAACATTTTTATAATAATTGTTTCAGTGTAGGGCCGGACTGGGACTGCCAAGAGGGCCCTGGTATTTTTCCTCAACAGGGTGGCCAATAGTGAGAATTTGAGGGGCGGGGGAGGGGGCCCGAATGTGTGTTTTCGGGAGGGTCACCGAGAGGGCGCACCAGGATTTTGCCCATTGTTCCGGTGAGCCAGTCCAGTCCTGACTGTAAGGTGACCATAATATTTTGACCCCAAACCGATACATCCCAAGGCTTTCCTGAAAAAAAAGAGAAAAAAGGGTTAGGCTTAATTATAAAATAATTGTTACTATTATTTATTAAAGTATGGATCACATGAATGATACATCATAAATTATAACTGAAATATGATCTTCCGTTTTAAAAACATATTAATTATTATAATCTCGGTATGATTTACTGTACATGTGTGTCTGCTCCCTTCTGATCAACCTTGGATGTTATTTCTACGCTGAAGTTGAGGAATGTCAGAAGTATTCATCAGAACAGCTTTATTCTTCGCCAACTGTTAACAAAACTCCCCACATATCTGACACACAACGAGAGATTTGTCTTATGAGTGTGTGTCAAGGCTTAGGAATTGAAATTCTTGTTGCAGGTCCGTATTGAAACTACATATACGCTTCTTGGCCATGCTGATTCACTGCTCTACAAATAAAGGAACATATACAAAAAATACAACCCGCGACGTGAGCTAACTTAAACAGTAAACTGTTGTCTGCTCGAATGTTCTCGATGATAATGGAATATTTTGATTGTTATGAAGTTCTTGAAACGTAGACCAAATTCCGTCAACAATTTTTTTTAGCATGACATGTCTCTCAAATTTAGATTGTGATTGATTTAGTGTTTTAAGTCCACTTTATGCACAGTAAGGCTAATCGGGACTGGACCTACAGTTTAAAGTGGGATCCGAACCACTGTGCCATGTGCCTCCACCGGGTATCGAACCTGGGACCCCTTGATTACAAGGCGACGGCGTTGCCACTGCGCCATCCTGAAGGCCCTCTGAAATTTAGACTTGATGTTCAAGACTTTCACAAAACGGGACAAATGGCGACTTTTTAATAATATCGACGGGACGACCAGGACACGCCTCTGAAACGGGATTGTCCCATTCAAAATGGGACGTATGGTCACCCTACCTGAGTGTGACTTAGATAAAAGCAACAGAAAATTGAAGTTTGTGACGTATGTGCCTTTTCCTGACCCTAAAATTGTGAAATGTCAGTACACTACGAAACTTTTTTCTTCAGATGAGAGTAGATTCAGAACTACAGTCCAGCAGAATTACTTACTTACTTACTTAGTCGCGTCCTCTTCTACCTGCCGGTGTCGAGGGGTTACAGAGAGTTCTCCAGACGTTTCTGTCCATCGCCTTTTCCTGTGCCTCTTTCCATCTTATGCTTCGTTTCTCCAAAATCTCTTTGACACTCATATTCCATGTCTTTCTTGGTCTTCCTTTTGGTCTTGTTCCTTGTGGACGTGCTTCCCATATCTGCTTTGGCAGTCTCGTCTCACTCATTCTGCTCAAATGGCCAAACCATCTGAGTTGATTACGTTCAACTGTTTCTTGTAGTGGCTGAGCATTTAAAGATTGCCGAATGGTTTGATTCCTTATCCGATCTTTCCTGGTTTTCCCACTTATTCTTCGAAGGTACCTCATTTCCATTGTTTGTACATTTTGCAGGTGTTTTCCAGTCATTGTCCAATTTTCACTGCTATATGTAAGTGTTGGTATATAAATTGTTTTATATACAGTGAATTTTGTTTGGGTAGATATTTCTTTTTTTGCCTATAAATCCTCGGTTTATCATTTGATATAGCTTTCCTGTCTTTATGATTCTATCTCTTATTTCTTCCTCTTCTTTTCCTTGACTGTTTATAATTACTCCAAGACACTTGAAATTTGTCACTTGTTCTAAAGGTTTGTTATTCAGTTTTAACTTATGGTTTGTCTTTTCTCTGCTAATTATCATTGTTTTAGTTTTCTCCGTATTTATTTCCATATTCTTTTTCTTTAATTCTTCATTAAGAATATTTAGGTTATATTGTAAACTAGCCTGTGTATTAGCTATTAGTATAATATCATCAGCGTATATGAGCTCTGTTAGTTTAATTGATTTCATATTCCAGTATCCCACATGAAATTGTTTCATTTTTATATGGCATTCCTTTATTACTTCATCTAATAGTATTATAAATAGATATGGTGATAGTATATCTCCCTGTTTAACTCCAGTTGTTATTTCAAATTCCTCTGACTGGTGGTTTCTCGTCCTCACGTAGCATCTGCATCCTTTGTACCAACTTTGGATTGCTTTTATTAGGTTTTTATCCACTCCTTTCTTCTCTAAAGATTTCCATATCTCATTCCAAGGAACTCTGTCAAAAGCCTTTTGTAGATCTATAAAACATACATGTGCCTTTTTATTGTATTCTATTGTCTTGTCTGTTATGTGTTTGAGGGTGAAAATATGGTCTTGTACACTTCTTGCTGGTCTAAAGCCTGCTTGACTTTCTTCCAATTGCTCTTCGACATATTTTCTGAGTCTGTTCTCCAGGATTCTTGAATATATCTTCCCTGGCACACTGAGCAATGAGATTCCCCGATGGTTTCTGCATTCTCTATTATCCCCTTTCTTGAAGATTGGGATTATTACTGATATCTCCCATTCCTTCGGTACAGTTTTCTTTTCCCATATAGCATTCAATAGGTTCAAAAACAGTTGCTCTCCAGCATTTCCCATGTATTTAAGCATTTCTGGTGTTAAACCATCATGTCCACTAGCCTTACCTAACTTCATTTTCTTTAATGCTGCTTTTAATTCTTCTACTTTGATATCCTTTATTTCCTCTTCTTCATCCTCCATTTCTGTATCTTCTGTTCTTTCGTTTCCTGTTTGAACTTCCATCCTGTTAGTTTGTGTTTCATCCTTCAGCAATTCTTCGAAGTATTCCTTCCATCTTTGCATGATTTCTTCTGGTTTTGTTCTTAGTTTACCATCTTTTCCTTTTATGTATTTTAATGGGCTTTCTTTATCTTTTCTCGTAGTCTTTAAAACTTTGTAGAATAGTTTTTGATTTTCTCGGCTGTTCTCTTCCATACTTTCCCCAAATTTTCTCCACGAGTTCTTTTTAGCCTCTAACACTTTCTTTTTGACTATATCCCTTTGCCTCCTATACTCTTTGAAGCTTTCTAAATCATTAACTGATAGGTACTTTTTCCACAATATTTTCTTGTGTGTGACTTCTTCTTTCAGCTCATCTGTCCACCATGCCGTTCTTTTCACTTTGTTTCCAATGTATGTTGTCCCGCAGCTTTCCTCTGCAGACTGTAGCAAAATCTTCTTAAATTCATCCCACAATTTATCTACATCTCTTTCTTCCTTTTCATGTTTCTCTTGTATCTTTGCTTCTATTAGTTGCTGATATTTTTCTCTAACTTTTGTATCTTTTAATTTATATGCCTTTATTCTTATTTTATTTTGTTTTTTCTGTCTTCTTTTTCCTTTAGTTTCTAGCACTCTACTTCTTTGTACTACTCTTTCCATTATTAATAGTTTATGGTCACTCCCGATTTCCGCCCCTCTTTTGACTCTGGCATCTCTTATCTTTCTCATCGTATTTCTCTCTACTATGCAATAGTCAATTATAGATTTTTCCCTTCTTGTTGGTTCTTCCCTAGTGTATTTATGAATTTCTTTATGTGGGAATTTAGTATTTACCACTACCATGTCATTTGTTACACATAATTCTAAGATTCGTGTACCATTATCATTTAATGTCTCTTCTCCATATTACCTGTCTCCATTCTTCCGTATTGTTTCCTACTCTTCCATTTAGATCTCCTACTATCAATACTTCTTCCTTTCTTTCATCTATGATTTTCTGTAGTGAATCATAGAACATGTTTTTATTCTCTACTGTATCATCTTCATTTGGACCATAAACTATTATCATTGCTATATTTTCTTCTTCTTCTTTAATGTTAACAATCATTATTCTCTCACTTATGAATTCCCAATCTATTATATTGCTTTTCTTTTCTTTGTGGATCAGAAGTGCCACCCCTCCTCTAGCTCTTTCCATTCTCGGTACTCCACTATATATCAGTACATATCCGTCATCTAACTCAATTTCTCCATTTCCTTTTTTCTTGGTTTCAGTTAGGGCTAAATATTTTACTTTGGTGTTCTTCATTTCTTTTACTATTTCAACTTCTTTTCCATTAAGGCCTCTGATGTTCCAAGTTCCAAAAGTCGTATATCTTTCCTATAGATCCGTCCGGCCAACTCTCTGTCTTTTCTTTTAATCATCTTTATTTAAGAAGTGTAGGTGATTGGCAGAATTAACTTGAGAGAAATGGCTGCCGGCGTCGCTGCAGGAGTACCAACCTACAGCGAACGCTAGACACTCACGCGAATCACGGGCAATCAGCTGACAACGGGAGATGGAAGATTTGAAAAATAATTACATTGTGTAACGGAAATATCACTGTATTAAGAGGACATGCTAAGAAAATTATAAGCATTATAAGTATTCTATCTTACACAATAAATGGATAAACAGTTTATTCTTTACCTTTAATTCGTAATTTGAAAACATCCGAGGTTCACCAGTCACTGCACGTGAGTCCTTTCAATAGTTGGTAACATTTCGCGCGCCCGAACATTAGGGTTTCCGTTGGCCCGTTACAGCGGGAAGTCCCCCGCTCTAGCTAATTCAAGCGAGGTTGCATCACTCACAGAGCGGCCATTTCTCTGAAGTTAATTCTGCCAGACTGTAGCTTTGATGAATGTACACCCAATGGAAAAGATAATGGTAGGAAAGTTGCCCATCACTATTTTAATTCTTTTTCTAGTCTACATTATGTGGTTTTAAGGATTTTTTATTTCTATTCAAGATCATTACGTTGTTGAAAACACTGAATGAATGGTGATGGACAATTCGCCTTCTATTACTTTTGCCTTTGGGTGCACATCATGATATTAATGTTCAAGTCGATTCAGTTGTACCCCAATTTTCTACAAAAAATGGAGAACAGAATTTGTGCTACAAATAAGTTTTAACTACAATATTTACAATATTGAAAAAAAATTGCAATATATGCGCTACGACGTCATGTCTCCCGGGTTTGAATCCTGGCCAGGGCATTGGTGTTCTTTGTGAGTGTCCCTTCATCATTATCATCAAATAATCTCTCATCCTCATGATCGCGATTAGTCAAAAATTGGCATAAAAGCGCCGTTAAATAATGCAAATCAAAGGCTAAAGCCTCCCCGGCCTCCGTGAATTGGATTGTTTGGGCTGCAAGGTGGGCAGAAGAATTGTTAAAACTGCGTACCCCTGACGCAGTCCCTCAAGTTCACTCTAGTTTTACCAACACTTCATTGGACGTTACTATGCCGCCAACAAAGCGGGAAAACGAATATTTGAAATCCTTCTTAAAGGTAAAGGTAAGGTTCCCCGTGCTTGTTAGGACCGTGTCATGAAGGCACATTTAGAGAATGTGAGGGTAAGACCCCACACATTCTCGATCTCGGCTATTTTGGATGTAATGTGATCAGCATCGCCCTCCCCAGGGTTGCTCCCAGGTACCCATTGATTTGAGGCTGGGTGAGCCCCAGAGCCGCTTTATGCGGGGACAAGGCCGGAAATAAATCCGACCTTAAATCATGCACCCCGGGAATCGAACCCGGGTCTCCCGCATGGTAGTCAGACGCCATACAGACTTTTTTTATTATTATTAAGAGGAAGACCCTAAGCGACAGCCTTCCGCACACACCATACTCATATCAATTAATCTCAAATCTATTTTTCATTCAGGACAGGCGAACACAAACATCCATGTCTTAACCGGGATTCGAACCTGGGACCCCTGGCCTGGCGTCGTAGCGCGCTGTGCTAACCACTCCGTCACAGAGGTCGACCGACTAGATCACCACTACTTAGTTATCATAAAATATTCCAAATAAACTTTTGGCCCACAGTTGTTCATCTGTATTAAGTTAATTTGTTTGTCATTGACGAGGATTTGAACGGCAATTAAAGTAGCTTGTAGGACATTTTTTTTTTTTGCTCTTTCTCCTATTTAAGTCTGTTTAGATTCAATTTACTTCGAGCAGGGAACTGATCTTTCTCCACTAGTGACCTACACTCACAGATTACTACTTACCTACACTATTTCGTTACGCCCCCTGGTAAAAATAATTCATATTAATAATTGTATGACAGAAAGTGTGTTGTGGTATCTTACTTTTGACTATTTAGAAATACAAACTCTTCAACTTGACTTTTGATGTAGTGGGAAGTGAAGAGGCAACTCCGAAGGTACAGGTGCTTCAGCGCGATATCTGATGTTAGTACTAATTTACTATTCCACAAACAGATTTCTTCATTTTTACACAAGAAACTACTTACGGTAATAAGTTCCTATAGCACTCACTGTCTAACATCTGGAAGGTGTTTTCTGTCATGTGGGAATGTATGATAGCGGAAGTTCATTATTTTTGTTGAAAATTAACTCCGATGCACAATAGCCTTTGGCGCGTACACTTTCCTAGATTATCGCGCGTCGTGCTTGTGTTTTGTCGATTGCAGGGTTTCCAACCACGCCATTGTTTTCCGAAAAGATGACTTGTCGTGGATCGTGGTGAAATTCATACCGGGTGTGGAAGATCCAGTGGATTTTGTAATTAGGTACTTGAAAAACGGGTAGCCCCATAAACCATTGACGGATAGCACCCAAAACCATTTACGCATAGCCCCACGAACCATTTCCGGCAAGGTTAGTTTAGGTTAGGTTAGGTTAGGCAAGCATATTTAAAATTTTGTTCGTAAAATAATGCAAAGAAGCTAAAAAAAAATTGCACTTCACGAGTATTTTTGGGTTTCGAAGGTTGGAAACACTGCATCAACAAAACACAAGCACGACGCGCGATGATCTACGAAGATGTACGCACCATACTGTGTTTTACGCAAGCGAAACGACGCAAATAAAGAAGTACTAGTAATGTGAATAATAGAAATTACTTTCATCAAAAAAAAACAACGTGAATATACCTTCAAGAATGTTCCGCAAAGCAGATAGGTAAGTACGAATGTTAAAAGTGACGAAACGAAGAAGTTACATGTGTTTGTGGAATAGTACATTTTTGCCCTGATGTTAAATCTACCATGGTGAAAATGATCAAAACGTACAGTTTTAAGTGTGAAAGACAAGTGACATTATTCTAGCATGTAAAGTTTGTTTAGTTTTTTAGATGTGAAGATTGAAACATTTGCTCGTGTGTTGTAAAGATCGTGTACAAAGGTGACCATATTCGACTGGAATTTCTTACGCTTATATCTGGATTATGAGAATGAACACGACAGTTTTAATGTATACGTAAGTAACACAGAAACCAGTATCTTTTAAATCTGATTTCGAGTACCATATCTGGACACATGTGTCGAATGTTGGGTACCCTTGACTCCCTGTAACCCCGCTAGAAAGTGAAAATTTTTGCATATTTTACGAAGATTGTTGTTCATGAACGTTTTCTCTTGTTTTTAGCTCGCGGAGATGAGTTATAGTGAAGTTGTGGATGGTTTTTTACGGTAGTATTGAGGTCAAATAACTCGGTTACTTGTGGGTTCCGCCCTGAAACAAATGTGACGTTATCATAAAAATCTATCGATTTAAAACAATGCACGTACTTTTTTGCTGTATGAGGGCGTATACAACAGTTCTTTTTATGAATAAAACCTGTCAAGTTAATATGCCATTCGTGTGCCACTTGACACATTTCTGCCTGGAACTTCATAGCGGAAAATGCATATTTTCAAGGTAGGGTATGCACGTACGTATATTTCGTGATAATGGTTTTCTTTTAGATGTGAGAGTTTCATTACGTTAGGAGTGTTAATATAATGATGTCAATAATTTTAAGTTGTTAGGTTAGGAATACAAGGTTTGGTGTTGGTATATCATTTGCACGTTTTCTTTACTCTTTTTTACTGTGCATACAACCGGTTTTTACGAATGAAAAACGGTGAAAGTAGTCCGAGATAGGTTTTTAGTTACGTAGGTCCTACTTTGGGATCAAATATCTAGTTCATTTGTGGTTTCCGCGTCTTGAAACTAATTTTATATTACATAAAACATCAAAATCTATCGATTGAAATATAATTCGATATAATTCTCGAAATCAGTGGCGGGGATTAGGGGGCGAGTGGTGGGGGGCAGTTCCTCCCCAAGTTTCGCCACTTTTGCCCCCGCACTATGCTAAACCTTATCTTGGCACTATGTCCCATCCCGGTTTTGGAACCCAATCGCCGCCACTGGGTACAGTCGGTCAAGCGTCTCGTATAATGATATTTTAGTTCACTTGCCTGTTTAGCTTCGTAGCGATATGTGCAAGGGCAAATTGTAGTGTCAGCTTTTTCACCTACACGTTGGCTTTAAAGATTTCAATCTAGTATGGAATTAGAGATTGTGCCGAGACGAAAGAAGACAGGGCTGTGAACATCGAGTAGAGAACGAGAGGGATGGGGGTTGGGGTGGGGGTGAGGGTGAGGGTATTCCCTCTTCCCTCGTTGTACATTTTTAGTCCTTGGATTAAGTGTGTTTTTAAATGCACTTTATGCACAGTAAGGCTAATCGGAACTGGTCCTACAGTTTAAAGTGAAATCTGGATCACTATGTGCCGGGTATCGAACCCGGGACTACTTGATTACAAGGCGATGTTTTGTATATAATATCGCTATGCTTTGAAAGAAGGTACTGGACTCCCTTGTCAAATCGAAATGTTTCACTGTATGCAAGTAGAAAAAAATAAGTTTAATGTTGAAACTGGCACTGAAAACAGGTAGTGATTGCTGCTACAACCTTTTCAAGCATTTCCATTAGCTGGTAGGTTTTTGAGGTAGTAAATAATCTGTGGTGGTTATGTTAGGCTAATTGGGTATGGTTATCTTAGAAGAAGAAGATGAAAGTGGTTGTAGCAGCAATACCGACGCTGAAAATATGATTTACTTTGGCAGATTTTTGAACGTATTACATTTGCATCAACGTTTATAGAAAATTACTTTTCCCTTCACTAGGAAATCTAATCAGAATAATCATTCCAATTTTTTTGTGGTTTGAAAATTATTGTTAATGCACGTTTTAATTTATTTTTTTAAGGTATTTGTGTCGATGACAAGCTCAAATGTGGAAACAAATTGCAAAATGCGTGTTAAATTTGAGTTATTTTTTTTTATATTCGTGATATATTATTGAATTGTACTGGAAGTGGAAAAACAGGCATGTGTTCATAGATAAAATTGAAAAATTGTTTACTGTAACTACTCTTTTGCCCCTCCCCCTTACCCCCAAAGTCTGACGCCACCATTGCCGAGAACTTGTTTGCAAGGCGATATCATGTTATAAGAACACCTACGTGTTTCTTTAGGAAGATTCTTGAAATGAAGGTTCCCGCATGTTTACACCAGAAGAAACCAATTTAGTGATTTCTGTTGCTGGCCACCAAAACCGCGCCACTGCAAATCTTCCACCTATTGACGACTTTGAGGAACTTAATAAACTTTGCCTCGGTAAGCTCCCACCTGTTTAATTTTCTCAGCGAACTGCCTACGACACTGGAAGCCAACGTTGGTAATAGTGCACATAGGACCTCCCACTGCTGTGCCGAAAGGTGTATTTGCAAGGGTCTCCTGGCCATGTTTACTTAAAGATCACGTTCTTCAATGTAAATTGTACGTTATTTGCCATCAAAGTTCATTACGATCCGTGCGGTTTGTAGGCGCTGATCGATGACATGTGCTTGTTATGATATGAATTATGGTTACATCTCTATGTGTTGCTGTTTCCCACTCTTGTTGATTCAATCATATGAGTTTCTCTATCCTTTGCTCTCCATCTCCATTGTGTATGTTTTTGTCTGATTTCTATCGTGTAGTCCAGATTGGCCTCCCGATGGCGCAGTGGTAGCGTCGTCGCCTTGTAATGAAGGGGTCCCGGGTTCGATACCCGGTGGAGGCACATACATGGATGTCCGCAGGGTTTTTTTCCAGGGAGAGGCAAGCAAGGCAATTTCTTCCAGGGGGGCAAAGGAGGCAAAGTTTTCCCCATAATAGTGATGGCCCCTCAAGAAACACTATTTTAGTCTGAAATTATCATGTTCCTTCAACGAATTTATAATTATTAACATAAATTAGTGTGACTGAAATGAAATTATGTGTGAAATACATAATTTTCAGGTGGACATTCATTTTCCAGGGGGGGGGGCGGACGTCCATGGGCACATAGTGGTTCGGATCCCACTTTAAACTGTAGGTCCAGTCCCGATTAGCCTTACTGTGCATAAAGTGGACTTAAAACACCAAACTAATCAATCAGTTTGTCTTAATTGCTTATTGGCACAATAAATGTGATTTATCACCTGGCCGCCATTTTAGGCGAAACGGGATAACCGCTTTCTCTTCTACATCTCGAACTCTTCTTGCGTGTTTCCTTATCACCTCTTTTCTCTCTTTCTCTGTGCTGCACTCCTGGTGGAGTGGTTATCACATCGCGCTAGGACACCAGGGATCCCGGGTTCGAATCTCGGCCTGGATGTTTGTGAGTGACCATTCATGATATCATCATTCATCCTCATCTTCGCAAAATAGCCAAAAGTGGCACAAAAAGCGAACTAAAATCAAGCAAATCAAGCAATCAATCTCTTTCTCTGTCTCTCAATACATTTCGGAACATATACTTCATATTCGCGCAATAACTACATGTCCCTGCATGACCGAAAGAGTTGGATGAATTTCTTGCGAATAACTGACAAATTTGAAATACACTCCCATTACTACAAGGTAACCAAAAAAGTTCTTGCCGTTCTAGAGCAGTGATAAACAAAGAGCAATACAGACGACGGTACGTACCTTTAGGTTTCGAAGTAATCTCCATCAGCATCCAACACCTTTTGCCAACGTTCCTGCAGCTGCACAATACCCTGGTGATAAAACTTGGCGGGCTTGGATGCAAAGAAGTCCGTGAGTGCGTTCCGCAGGTCTTCCTCATTTGCGAAGGATCTTCCACGGAGGTGGTTGTCGAGGGAATGAAAGAGGTGGGTAATCTGTTGGTGCAAGGTCTGGTGAATATGGTGGATGGCTCAGTATCTCCCAGCCAAGTTGCTGAAGGGTCTCCCGGGTCCTCTTCGCCACATGTGGCTTGGCATTGTCGTGCAGGAACAGCACACCCTTGCGATTCACCAATGCCGGTTCCTTCTGCTGTAATGCACGGTGCACCCTTTGCAACTGCTGAGAGTAGAGGTCGGCAGAGATGGTTTGACCAGGTGGAAGGAGCTCGTAATGCACCACTTGCCGACAATTCCACCATACAGGGAGCATAACCTTTCGTGGGTGCAGAGGTGGTCTTGAGGTGTGAGGAACAGGGTCACGTGGCGACAACCAATGTCTGGTACTCTTGGGAGTGTCATAGAGGACCCACTTTTCGTCACCAGTGAGCAAGCGATCAAATATGGGTGTGTTCAGGTGCCGAGTGAGCAAGGACAAACAGGCTGTCACTCGTTGTTCCTTGTTGGCTGCCGACAATGTGTGGGGTACCCACTTGCTTAACTTGTATGACTTCCCTATCCCATGCATGTGCAGTCTGAGTGCCCACTTTAAAGTCATACAACAAACACACGCGAACAAGCTGCTTCGATACCTCCATTTCTCTTCGACACTGGACGAGCTATGACTGCTGTGTGTGCGCAACGTGTCTGTATTACTGGCAGTCGATGGTCAGACTAACTCCCGATCGCTTGGCAGGCACGTGCGTCATTTCGTTTCCTCTCTGTGAGCGCATGATTAATGGGACGTCAAAAACGGCAAGAACTTTTTTGGTTACCTTGTACTTGCGATATTGAACGTAGTTTTTTAGTCAATAGAAATCCATTTTAAGATTGATTGATTTGGTATTTAAGTCCACTTTATTCACAGTAAGGTTAATAAGGACTGGACCTACAGTTTAAAAGTGGAATCCGAACCACTATGTGCCTCCACCGGGTATCGAACACATTACTACATATTAATCAGTTCACTGTTTATCTACCACCCTTCCTCTTTCTTTCTCACTGTCTCTACCATTCCTTCTGATTTGTCTGTCTCTCTTCGAAGGACGTATTTAGGGGAGGGGTCCAGTGGGTCCGGACCCCCCCGGAAGACTTACCAAGAACTAAAATTAAATATATAATATATATGAACGTTGTATAATGGGTTATTAATTTCCTCTGAGCTTATTGGAAGGGAAGGATTATATTGGAATCATACGGCTTTTGAAAGACAGTACCAAAAAATTATGCTTCCACACTACTATTTATGATAATACGAATAAAATATTAATCAGGAACATCCTTTTTCCTTATGCAATATGTATTCAATTCCTCATCTATTTGACAGTAATTTCTTTGCCAGGGCATTTGTTTTTTATAGAAATTATGCCTATCTTAACTACGGATAAGCTAGATAATGAATACGTGTTGTTATATCTCTATTCTTATACCATCTTTTATTCGTGTGATAACAATATATTAATTAATTTATATATTTTAATTAGTATTAATTCGATTTAAAATATTTATAATATAATTATTTTCATTTATTATTATTATAATTGTTAATATAATTTATATATACTATATATATATATACAGTGATGGACAAAAGTAATCATACAGTGGAACTGAAAGGAAGAAAGGACGAATTGCAGCAGCTAGGAAAACAATAAGGAAGTCAAAACTGTTAATGCTGTACCTAGTATGCACCAAACGATATATTGACAACAAAAATAAATATCAGATGCTGCTTGTAGAAAAATAAAATACAAAACATTCTCAATACCTGCTTCTTTGGCTGGACAAAAGTATTCATACACCAACATAAAAGTTCATTTTGAAGAAAAGAAAGAAACAAATACCATGTCGTCAGAATTTAGTATGCATTCCTCTGTTATGGAGAACATCTGTCAGTCTCTTTTGCATAGAATGAACAAGAGGCGTGGTTATTTCAGATGTAATATTGTGCCACTCCTGCAAAATGACCTCTTTCACTCTATTCTTGCTTGTTATGTCATGTTTTCGGAGTCTGGTTTCCAAATGGCTCCAAAGATGTTCAATGGGGTGAAGGTCGGGGGACTGAGGTGGAGTTTTGAGTGTTTGTGGAGTATTATATAACAACCAAAGGTGGACAATCTCAGCTGTATGTTTATGGTCGTTGTCCTGCTGGAAGTAAAAATCATTCCCAAGACCCAAATGATCGATACTCTGCTGCAAATTGTTCTTCAGAATATCCAAATAGACAAATCTATCCATAGTTCCCTCAATAAAGACGAGTTCTCCAACACCTGAGGCTGACATAGCCTACAGCCCCAGATCATAACGCCACCACCTCCATGTTTAACTGTAGCCAAGAGATTTCGAGGCTCAAGCTCAGTATTGGGCTTTCTCCACACCAAAATTCTACCATCACTATGGATAATATTAAATTTGCTGTCGTCCGTAAATAACACTTTATCCTAGAAGTCCAAACTTTTACTCATATACTCCTTTGCAAATGTTAATCTGGCCTTCTTGTTCTTCTTACTGATGTGTGACTTTCTTCTAGGTACACTAGCTCTGTACTCTGCTCGGTTGAAAAGCCTTCTAATACTTCTTGAGGACACTTGTTTTCCCAGGTGTTCGTGAACATGTGCCGACACTGCTGACGATGTTAATTTTGGGTTTTTCTTGATCATTCTCAACAGTCCTTGTTTCTCTCTCGAAGTAAGTTTCTGAGGATGCCCAACCCTTTCCCTATTTATCAGCACTTTTATGTCTTTATATCGTTTGATGACACTTTGTACAGTCGCACGACTTCTCCCAACTATGTCTGCTATTTCAGAATATGATTTCTTATTGTGGTATAATGATATCATAATTCTCCTCTCTTCGATCGTGGTTTCCTTCCCTTTGCGGCCCATTTGACTTCCTGCAGCACGCCAACACCAAACCAACCACTTCCTTACACAGGTGCAAGTGCAGTAAACAAATATCTGGCACTGAATGATGGAAACTGTTGTTTCACGAACTTTTTTGGGGTTTATAACCTGGCGTATGAATACTTATGACCATCCAGAAAGCAGTTTTTCTAAGGATTACCCACATTTCTCACGACAATTTCAATTGTATGCACACAATTGCTTTGCCTTGCTATTCTTGCCATTCCAATGGAGCATATGTGCTACAGACTTGACTTGCCTTTACGGTCTTCTTTGTATAATAACATGTTTCATTCAGACAATGCCTTTGTATGAATACTTTTGTCCATCACTGTATATATTATTCCTGACACACTTGGTTCGTACCTCGTGTCTATCTCTTCTTCTTTCTGTATCTTAACTTGCCTCGTGTGTTTCTTTATCACACCTATTCCTCCACTTTCTCTCTTCCTAGCTCAACACCTCCATCTCATTAATCCCTGCCGATGCGGCATTCCATGCAATATGAGCGGACCAATCCGACCGCTCAGAATCAGTGGAAATCGTCCAATGCTCGCAATCACTGCCGAATCAAATACTCCACGTGGATTCCGTGTGATCATGTGGTCGGGCTCATGACGTATTAACATACCCCGTGACTCTGGTGGCAGAGGGAAAATATTAACGAAGTTATGTGGGTCGCCGACAACGATTAACTGCAGGATCCTACAATTGACACGGGGCGATACGCTCGTATCGTTGGTCCCCTGGCGGCTAGTGTTGCAAGCATACAGACTCTTCGTTCATTTGAATGCCTTAAATCAAAGTCTCTATGGCTGGCTGCTTGACTGGTTTTTGACGATTAGACCAAGGATAATATGTATAAGAGGATAAGAAACTCCCATAAGCCATGGCGAACGCGGAACTCACTAAGAGGGTATGAAATACGTAGAATATTTACTAGGTATTTCCTTTGCACAAACCAAGACAAGGCGGAACAATTATAATTATTCATTCTTTTTATTATTATTATTACATTCCAATGCAAACAGTCGATCCGATTTTCAAGAACCGAGCTAAAACATCGATATGCGCATTAATCGATAGTTCCTCACTGTTCGAGTACGTTGTCTTCCCCGTCAGATGACTCTGCTTGTACTGAGTATAGTATAGACTGTGGTTTATAAGGCCTTAGAAAAGTGTTCGCACAAGTCAATAGAGAATATGCAGAGGGGGCCACCCCGCAACTTGCACGTTATTGGCTAGAGCTTCTGACGTCACCAAGCGGACACGAGCGGAATAAAGCTATGCCGAGAATGTAGCAAATGGCCCATGAAAAGCTGCGTTTTCATTCATCTTTTGATATTATACACCAAAGCTGTTAATTTAATTTGACAACAAGAGATGAAATACGCGATAGAAGAATACATTTATTCCGAAACAATGCATAGTTTCTTTTTCAGACATTATTTGCGTGATATCTTGTCCCTGTAGGCTGTAGTTTACTGCTAGCTTTTCTTTCCAGCTAACCTATTGCATTTATTTTAAATGTCTAATTCTAAGGAAAGTTCTTGTCCGGGCATATTCTCATATGACTTTTTACTGAATGTCCTGGAATTTCCCTTTAATATTTTTACGTTAATTTTCAGATTCTCCAGTTGATCGGTACGATGAGGATAAATTTGGTTTTGTTATTTAGCGTCTTCTTCCACTTTTGGCTAATCGCGACGAACAGGATGAGTGGTGATTAGTTTAAATTGATGAAGGGACACTTGCAGCAGGCACGTATCCAAGGGGGCTTAGGGGGCTCGAGCCCACCGCCGAAAGTTTTCGGTTTACACTAGATAAAATGAAGTTTTTTGTTTCTTGTGGTGTGAAATAAAATAATGTGACGATAATTTAAGGAGATAAATAATTATTGAGTCAAGCACGTATCCAAGGTGGGAATCAGGGGGCTCCAGCACCCCCTTCAGGATTTTTTCAGTTTACGCTACATAAAATTGGGTTCATGGCTTCTTGAATAATGTGATGATAATTCGAGAGAAATAATTATCGAGACAAGACACAGAATGTTCTATAACCCTGTTATTGTCAATAACGCGTATCCAAGGTGGAGATCAGGTGGCTCGAGCCCCACAGGATATTTTTCAGATTACACTACATAAAATTAGGTTTTTGGCTTCTTGAATAATGTGACGATAATAAGGAGATAAATAGTTATCGATGCAAGACTGAGAATGTTCTATAACCCTGTTATTGTTAATAGCGCGTATCCAAGGTGGAATCAGGGCGCTGGAGCCCCCCTTAAAGTTTTTCAGTTTACACTAGATAAAATTAGGTTTTTGTTTTCTTGAATAATGTGCCGATAATATAAGGAGATAAATACTTACCAAGATAACACGGAATATGTTCTATAACCGTGTTGTTGATAATATTGCATTAAAATTTTTCTTGCGCTTTCGGTGTTGTCGCAGCACTATGCAAAGACTTGTCAGCATTTGGAAGCTGCAAACGTAGGGCGATTCATTGCAATTTTTTAATCTCTGGAAAGCGCGAGAGGGAACGTTCTTGAATAAGAGAAGGAGTCGAACTACTGGCAATATTAACGAATCCTTTTATCTGCGGAACGTTCTAGAATATAATGAGGCTAAAATGTAAGTGTGACAGTTCATACAGTCGATTAGTGATCAGTCAGTGTCCATTGGTGGCTTTATAAGATCTAGTGATTCGAAAATAAAAAAGGACTAAATACCGTAAAGTAACGAAGTCTACTACTATTTCCAGTTCGGGTCCGAAGCTGAAGACATTGACGACAGCGGAACTTCCGGAGCCTCAGTGTTGTGCTAGTTCGGTTCGAGAGACGAAGAGACGAAAGGTCTCTCTCTAAAGTGAATATTTCAGCAATACCGGGTATTGGAGCAGTTTATTAAAAAGAAAAGAAAACAGTGACGTACGGTAACGTCAACATTTGGGGTAGAAATCAGTAGCGTGCACAAGGAGGTTTCTGTGGGTCATAATCTCCCCTCCCCCTTTAGGGCCCAGTACTATACCTAAAAATATCAAATATTATAAATGCCAACAAGCAGATGCACTGAAAGAGGATATATAAACATTTTTCGTCAGAGGCGCAACCACGAATTTCTGTCTGGGGGCAAGTACCAGGATAAACGTACCAATAATAAAAACAAAAACATTAATAATGGCATATTTATATATGTGTTGAAATATTTTTCAACACCAGCAACTTTACATTAGCTAATAATGGAAAACAAGCACACAAACTGTATTTTTGAATAGCAGAAAATGCATGCCGAAGATATTTTTTTTGGACATATAACATGTATAAGTTTCATGTACAACATATGTTTTACACATATGCAACATTGAGCGACATAAAATAAGAAAATACGTATGCAAGATGCTAACACTAAATTATGTACGTATTCAAAGTTTATTCAATACATATATACAAAACATATTATTTAATTACATTACATTACAGAAAACAATTACATTGCGAGCGAAGCGAGAAAGAAATTTTATATCCAATTTTTGCAATTGAAAACAATATTGATTTAATAGGGAGCAAATAATATCACACGGGGTCAAGGCATTCTCTCTTTCACAACTTTTTTTAAAATTTAGATCATTTGGCGCCCATGGCCGACTCCCGCAGCCCCTTACCTACGGCTCTAAACTTGACGAGACTGAGAAAAGCAGGCATTGCAAGCGAAGCGAGCAAGAAAATGTTACGAAATGTATTTTTATTTTTATAAAATTTGAAATAGAAGGGGGCAATTGCTCCTCTGTGCCCCCTGCAGGTTCCCTTGGCCATCAATGTTTGCCCCTCCTAGAATTGACTTCCGTCGAAGGTTGGGGGCAATGCCCACCCCCCATGTGGTGGCACCTCTGAGTAAGTCCGAAATTTGGAGGAACAAATTGAATCAATCCTGCTGCAACAACTTGTTTTTTGGGAAGCGATGGTTACTTAATTCCAGGCAATTATCTTCTATTATTATTGCACGTGGCAAAAGAAAAGGTGTGTATAAGTAAAAAATCGACCCATTTATTTCAAGCTTCCGTATACGCTAACGAAACAAGTTCCATTCTGTCCTCTTAATGACGTCATAGCGCGCACAGGATCATGGGAAATAATCTCGGAACCTCGGGAATGGCCTACCTTATAAAGGTACCTTGGAGAATATGCTCACTGTCCTATCCTGTAAGAGATAATCCTTGATTAGACCGTGTTCTAATTGCAACTGTCTTTCTTGGCTCGATTCTGTGGAACAGCTAATCAGAGCGAAGTTTGGCCATGTGAAGATAATCTGTGAGTTTGCCGAAGGAAAGTTTTTATCTGCGGTTTCCGAGTGTTTGTGTGTTTTGTTCGCTTCTCGATAAACGAAAAAGTAACAGAGATGATTCGCATTCGTGTTCAGTTCGTTAGGTATTTATTGCAAAACGATGAGATTTGTGCGTGACATATTATATAAATATGATTAGCCGATATTGAAAATCCTTATTATTACAAGTGTATTAAATGTTTGATATATTTAGTTGAACAAAGTATTTCTTTTAATGAATAAATCCTGCGAATCTCATGCATGAATATGCATACCCGAGTTCATTAAAAAAAGCTTGTTCGGCACGCATTGATTTCCATATTTTCTTTCGAGCCAATTTCTAGTCTATACTTTTCTTTTTTAATTATTATTAACAGCAGTAATTCTCCTACACTGTTCTTCAAATCGCTCGCCAATCTTTTTAGATTGTCTGCTTTGCGCAATGTCTTATGGGAACAAAAGTATATCGACAAGTACGGTAACAAGTATCATATGAGGCGGAAACTAGAAGATGGGTAGCCAGTCCAGCGCCAACTAGGACATTCCTACTGGAAATCTAGTTCCGTGTGATACGGCCTTTATTTTTAGAACGACGTGATTGGCATAAACCCTCTCTCTGTTTATTTATTTCTTTTTTTACGTCAGCTTTGGTGCTCCAGTCGGTAAGGCGTCTCGCTACCATGCGAGAGACCAAGGTTCGATCCCAGGGAAGGGGACAATTACGGTGTTGAACCACAGGGGGTGGATTTATAAAATTTGGGCCCCTAGGCTACGCTTTGTTTTGGACCCTGCCAACATTAATATTATTATTATTAACAGTTTTGTTATCATAGTGCTTCACTTCTACTAATTGCGTACCCTGTATTAATAACACTTGTAAACTTTAAAATATAGACACATCCGATTAAAAATCATTCATTAAAATTGTTAACATATTGCATTCGCCTAAAATTGTTTTCTCCTGGCTTTCATGGCTGTTTCGTCTGTCCTGAGTAGTGTAATTGGCCCTATAACCAGCGCGATAAAGTATGAACCCCCCTCAGGCAGATTTGCCTACACTTAAAACTAGCTCAACATGCCCATATGAGCTTTTTGCTCAAGTGTGGAACTCTGTCTAATCCAAGATTTTTGTAAAAATGCCCTCGGGAATTTCCCGGGAAAGTATGACCCCCCTCAGATTGATTTGCCTACACTTATAAAAGGCACTTCTGTGAGATTGTTGTCCATAAATTTGTTAAAAATATGCCCCTCTTGATATTTTTTTTTGGCCACACTTAAAACTAGGCCATGATACACCCACCCACACCCACACATATTTACTTCCGGTCCACTTCCGGTTTAAGTTCAATTGGGCACCAGGCTCAACTTGTATATTTAGTATTAAGATAATGTAATTCTTCTAGAATTGCTCTGTGACTCTCTCATTTCTTACATCATAAACATATGATTTTTCCCCTATAAGAATAACACTACATATAGTGTCATCAGGGAGTGCATCGTGGAATTCACAGATAATTTTAATGTTTGTCCTGTCATTAACCACAACTTGTTTCCTTTTTGAAGTGTTGATGACAAACATGGGTCTCTGTGCTTTGAATTCATCTGGTGTGTAATACATGTCAGTATTGCCAGTAGTGACCCTTTTGTATGCTGTAAATGCTTCATATAATTTAAGGAAATCATCCTTGGACATGTCTAAATTATAATTTTCTCTAGGAAATACCTCATTTCTGCCATTTTTAAGATATATGTTCTTGATGTTGCAGTTATCAAATTTACTTGAATTTTTTTTCCTGATTATTGTGTCTTCCAGTCTGAAACAGTACCACCACAAAATCCGGCATGTCATATTGTATACTGGAGAATGAATTTGTAGCATCAAACTCATAATAGGTACCAGTGGCAGGCTTCTGTACACATTGATATGTATAAAATTGTAAAGGAATCTGTGGATTTTTTATTATATCAGCTTTGTATTTAAGAGCATAACTGGCTTCATATTCAACAACTGGAATTCTTAGCTCCATAGTCTGAATAAGGCACTTGCCTTCATCAGGTAGGGTATTAGGCAGAGCTTCCCCTGTAGAGTTTAATGTACTGTACCTCATCAAAGCATTATTATCATTGGCAGCTCTTCTAAATGTAATTCTTAAACCACCCTTCCACATAATATCTTTGTAATCTGAGAAGAATCCTGGCAACAGGCGCATAGGGAACAGCACTGTGTGGTTTTTAGATAATATCTTATCACCAGCCTCAAATCCACCTATTTTGTAGTAAGAAGCCTCGGTCTTGGATAATTTTAGTGTGGCCAAAGCTGTGGAGGTAATGCCGGGATAATCTACTCTGTTTATAACAACACCATGTTTTCTGATCTCAATTTCAGAGAATAGATGCGGCACAAAATTGTCTACCAATCTTATATTTGAATTTGCCGGATAATCTGTACCATCGAGTTTTACAACATCAAATTTGATGTATAGATCTGCTCTGTGAGGGTGTATAAAGCCATCCCCTACATCAAGATCAACCTCAATCTCTGTGTTGGGTTGATTTAAATTTGCAAATGTCCTCCTGTTTGGAGGGAATGATTGTAGCTCATAACTCTCAATATTTTCCATTTTTTTCTTGTATGTATTTTTATTTAAATATTAATCTCTATGATTGAAGTTGTTGTGGCTCCAGCAAAATCAACTAATTCTTCTTTTTCATTAGTGACCATCAACTCAATATAATCTATTCTATTATAACACACAGGAAAATATAATGTTGGGGATGGATTGTAGATGATGGGCTCCATAAATTCAGAGTTAGGTTTGAATGTTGCAATAATGCCAGTTTGTTTGTGAGTGCCTATGCCATTTGATTTGGTGATCATACCCTCAGCCACATTACAGTGAATATTCAGAGTCTCTATGGCTAAGAATTTAGGTATATTCATAGCAGTGTGTTTGATGGCTGGTTCAAGTTTTGTGTTGTTCTCAAAGCCTAACAGCTCTCCTATAGTACCCAGATCCACTGTTTCTGTAGCAGATACAATCTCTACTCTGTGAGTGACAGAATTTTGACTTAACACTACACCTCTGGGTAATTGAGCATTTAAAGAGGACAGATTATACTGCCCTGGAGTGATGACAATTTTTTGATCCCCTACTGCAATTGTGTTGTTGTGGTGTGTAATATTAGGGATCAAGTACATGCCATAAAATGCTCTGAGAGCTATTGTTTTGGGATACACTATATCATCATGTAATTTGAGTTTCAATATTGAATTTTGGCTGGTGAGATGGAATACCCCCATGATGTTTTAAATACCACAAGGCTTTTTGAAAATCTTCAATTGATGGTTTTTTTATTTGAGACATATATCTAAGAACAGATAAACACAAATGTCCACAATTAACATCTTTGAAATTTTGAACACGGGCATTATTGTAATAAAGATTAGCTGATTTTAGATATTTTACTAAATTTTCAGGTGGAACACCTCCAAATGAATCAAACACAAATGCCTCATTGTTTAAATATTTAAGATAACAGATCCAGTGAGTGCCCTGATTTTTGTACTTATCCAAATTAACAATGCCACACTCTTTGTTGAGTGGTTGTTCTGGTAAAGAATCAGACATGTACACACCTCTAAAATGTTTGATGCCCAGTGGCTTGATTAAAGCTTCAATATCTTGGTTTGTAAGCGGCTCTTGTTTTTTTTAAACTTATTCATGGCTCTCTTAACACCTTTGCCTTGTTTCTCAATGGCCAAGTTATGGCGCCTCTGCTCATCTAATTCTGCCTTATTCTTCTTCGCATCTATTACTGTTTTTGCTATGGCAGCTGATCCCCCAGCCAAGCTCCCAACAGCCCCGAGAGCAGCTAGGATGGCAGGGATGGTAAATATAAATCCCCCCCACATGTGATTTTTACCTAGATTGTTGTAATTTTTTTAATTGGGGGTACTAAGTAACAATTTCATACCATGGCCCTTTGCAAGACAAGAATTTTTTTTCTTGCGCTGCTTTTTGGTTAAAAGACTGTCAATAGTTTTAAGAGATTTAAGACCTGCATAAGGTATCTGATACATAACACCCTTGGCCTTCATTGTAGGTTTATTATATACATATTCACAACCCCCACCCCAGTTTTTGTTTGGTGTTCATAGCTATGGTGGTCCCCAATGCTGCTATTCTCTCACTTAAAGAAGCATCTTTGCTTACAAATCTACCAAATGCAGCCTCTTCTAATTTCTTGTCTGCAACATGTCTCTTGTCAAGATCAGAATGTGTGTTGTATGCTATGTCATGGTCTCTACAAGCAGCATCTAGGGGATTAACACCAGGATCACCTCTGTTTAATCTATCGTCCAATTTTGTGCCTGGACGACAATACTGATAGCCTGGAATGTGTAGTTCAAATGGCAGCTTGTTTATAATATCATTAACCAACCCCCGACCCTCAGAGATATTCCAAAATTTAGGTGGTAGAGTATTAATAATTTTTATAAGATATCCAATCCCCTTAGTGTCATTCACTATAAAATTAGACAATTTGGTGCTTATCATGTCCATAATTCCAACCTTTTCATTGTAAAAATTGTGGTTGCCAGCATTTTCCTCCCCAGCTATCACCAATAACCTATCTACAAGTTTCCTGACATCATCAACCCACACACATTCTTTGGGCAGGGTGTTGTATTGTTTGATTCCACTGCCAGTCTTGATCTGAGACCATATGGGCTTGATTAAATTATTGTATTTTGCTCCACTGCTAGACTTGACTCTTTTTTGTGTGGGATCATTGTTCTGATATAGAGCATCTGATTTTATTAATATTTCTTTGTAATGCTCATAATCTTGATCTGTATAGCTGCCAGGTCTCTTCCTAGTCATCAGTTCCCACAATCCAGGTGTTCCAGGATACTTAACAAAAGCACCTTTTTCTCCAAGACGAGATTCTGAATATACAATCAGATCATCTCCCATAAATGTTACTCTGAAATTGCCAATTCTATGTATGATGCTACCATCACGCTCTGTGTCAGCATATAAGCCAAATACCTCATCTTTATTGTCTTTAGGTGTGCTTAAATATTTTTGAGCAAGAAGACCCAATTCAATAGGATCCAGAGTAGCTTCAATTCTTCTAGGAGCAACAGGACTAGGTGTATGAATACTAGAAAGTGGGGTGAATGGATAATCTAATATGTTCCTAGCAGCTACAGGTACAAGTTCTGTGATCAAATTTTGATTTTGCTCTGTAACAGTTTTGATATTTTTACCTAATTCACCAATAGCGTCAATAATAGGCTGTTCTGTGCGCTTGTGTTGCTCATAAAAACCTCGGTTCTCTGATTTCCATCCTTTAAATCTTTTTACAAGATAATCTCTTAACCTAAGATCATCAATGATTGGCCTTTTCATGGTTATTTATATATGTTTCAATGTCTAGAAAATTGTTGATTTTATTTCTGTATTTGCCACTATTGGGTTTTCTTGTCATATCAATTGTGACAAACCCATAACTGTTCTGGTTCCAGCACCCACTGCAAATCTTAGAAAAATCATTGTAGCTCAAGTCCCCACCTACATATTCATCATGTATGTGTTTGAGGTTGGTATGGTCTTGATGAAACACACATATAAAATTGCTGTTGTCTCGGATCAGCTGCTTGGGTATTTTTGAAAAAGTCTGTGCCAGGTAGAAGCAATCAATGTTTTTGTGCCGGCCCTGTGTAAAGAAATTTCTAACCTTGTTTTGGTTATCCAGTATAATGTCATCAAACACAACAACAGAATTATCGAGACAGTCATGAAGTGGCTTAACATCTGGTTCAAAAGTGGCTATATCCAATCCATCATATAGTTTCATCAGCTGCTGATATTTTCATTGTTCCAAGCTCTTAGAAAAGACATACAAGTGCCTGTTTTTCCAGTCTAACCAGTTGGGTGCCAATAAAAAATTATCAATCATTAGTGTAGTTTTACCACAAGCAGATGGCCCAACAATAAGACATCTAATATTATCAGGCAGCAACATTCCATTTCTCTTATTCTGCTGTTCAGGTTCTGGCAGCCTCTTTATAACATCCCAGGTGTTCATATTATCACTTTGTTTGCATCGATCCAGCTGTTTTCCGGATGACCTAGCCATTTCACAAGTAACTTGTTGCCTTTTCTGCGGATGATTTTTTCTATGAGATATGTGTCAGGCTGTTTAGTTTTGCTGAGCTCTTCTTCATAAAACCTGCCTTTGAGAATTTCTCCTCGGTGGTCTTTTATTATATATGTGTTAAGGGTCCCAGGTTTAATTTGAACCACTGTAAATAATTCAGTGCTCCAGTTTCTTGTAAAGCCTCTTTTGAATAAGTGCTTATATTTACTGATTCTTACTTGATCACCCACCCTGTATTTGGCTTTTCTTGTTGTTGGCTGGTATCTAGGATAATAAACAGTGCTGATCAATTTTTGCTCATCAGATGAAGTTACTTCAGAGGGTTTCATGTTGATTGTAGAATGGACCGAGTTGTTATATTTATGTAGAAGTTCTGGAAGAATATTAATCCATTTATAATTACCTTGAAGTGTAAATTGTTTATACATATGATTTTTTAGGGTTCTGTTGAATCTCTCTACAATTGAGGCCTTGAGATCACTGTAACACGAGTAATGTTGTATTGACTGGCTTTTAATAAATTGTTGGAACACTGAATTATAAAATTCTTTGCCATTATCTGTTTGCAAATAGCGCGGTGATCTTCCACTCTGATTGATGATTGTCCTGAAGGCTTCTGTAACACATGCTCCAGTCTTGGATTTGAGTGGCACAGCCCAGGCAAATTTTGAAAATGTATCTATGACAGTGAGTAGATACTTGTAGCCCTTGTTGATCTTGTCTAAGTTTTTCAGCTGTCCACTTGCCATCTCAATCAAGTCGCTCTGCCATAAATCATCTATGCCCTTTGTAACTACTGGCAGTCTCTTAAAATTATGTCTGGATTGTCTGTGTAATTCATCAACAATAATTTGTCTAGACATAATATGTAAACAAGAATATTGCAACTATAGGGTGTTCAGCAGCTGATACTACAGGATTTTCTAAATACAGTTTATCTCCTATTTGTATATTAAATTCCAGAGAGCCATAATCTTCAGCATAAGATGTTTCTAATGTATTGGGATCTGTAACATCTTCTAACTCTACACTGGTGATTTTTGGTTTGTTGTCAGCATTTGTTATTGATAAGGTAGGGTAGTGGTGTGCCTGTGGTTGAAGCCAATATTTGATCTTGATTGGTCTAAGTGTGCCCCCAACAAAAAAACTGGTAATAAAATTGTGCAGGGGACAGCATATATATTTTGCCACCTGGTGTAAATGGTGAATCATATTCTTTGTTGGGGATGCTGTACAATTCAAGAATTACTGTATGTCTAGGATTCTCGATTATGCCTGTTATTTCTTTTTCTGCTGTAAGCAATCTGCTTGTTACAGATTCAAGGTGCTCATTGATGGTCCTAACAACATCATCATGGCCTGGCTTGATTTTTATGTCCACAACAAGTTTCTTGTATTGTTGCACAATTTCTTGTAGCTGGGTGGCAAAAACAGACAAAGCATTTGCTTGATTGGATTCCATGGTCCCTAGCTGTTGCTTGATATTAGCTACAATTTGCTGTAAATTTTCAACAACTGCCAATTTTGAATTTTGAGCAGTAAGAACATGGACCTGTCTTCTGATATCCTCAAACAGGGCATGCAGTTCATTAATATGTTGATTAGTTGGAAGAGTGGCCACTGTCTGAGTAAGTTGTTTGATCTCTGCCTGGATATTCTTGATATCTTCTGATTTTAATATCCTATTCACAGCTCTCTTAATATTTTTAAGTTCCTGTGATGTAGGCAGATTTGATACAGTATTTTGCAAAGATTCAAGTGCCAATTTCACATTGTTTAATTCAGAAGCATCAGCCACATTTTGCATAGCATCTTGGAGCAGGGCTATATCTGCCTGAGAGGGTGTTGATTGTTGTAAAATTTCAAGCTTTGTTTGGATATCATCAATCAAGTGATGAAAATGAGATAGCTCAGATCAGTGCTGGACACTGATGAGTGTGTCTACAATACCGGGCAGGCGGGATTCTAGAGTTTCTTGTACATTTGCCAAATCACTTTGCACTGCTGCTATTGTACCTTCAAGATGGGTTATGGTACTTTGAATTTTTCCAAAATCTTCATATGTTTCAAGTTGCAGCTTAATATTGGCTACACTGCGAGTTATTGCACTCAAAGCATCAGAAGATGGCAAGTTGTTCATAAAATTTTCAAGTGTCTCAATTTTTTCTTTAACCTCGGCTATGGCATTGTTCAAGGGGTCCAGATTAGGTATCTCCAGTGACTGAATCTGTTCCTTTAGAGTGGAAATTACTAGATCAAAATCTTCTTGTGATTTTATGCTTTTGACAATTGTTTGGAGCTGTGTCTGGACATTATTTATTTGCTCTTCCAATTGTTGTTTCAATTGCTCAGAGTTGGTAGCCTGGGTCTTAAATTTGGCTTGAAGAGCTGCTACAGCTTCTTCTAACCTTTGAAAATTATCCAATGTGGCCAAATCAGTATATTTCTGAAGCAATAATTTGAGTTCAGAATCAATTTTAAGAAGAGGGTCCATGCATTGTGATTGCAAATTTGTAATTTCTAATTGAAGACTGGCATTGAGTGTGGTTTGTAAAGCTTGTAAATCACTTCTTAATTTCTTGACTCTAACATCAAGCATCAAAATCTCATCACTGTGATCTTCATGTTTTGTATGGCCAAATATATCATTAGGCATTTTGTTTTAGTGGTTATTTATTATAGAGTATCTGATTCTTAATTCTATAAAAAAGGGTATAAGCTTGTCATAGGATCCCGGGACCTCAATATATAAGCAGTCACCAGCAGAAACAGTATAAACAGTGCCAGAAATCATGTTTGAGTGCTTAATTCTATAAATATTTCTCCCTACTGAAATCTTGACATCACCCTCAGGGGTTGTAATAAATTGTAATTGACCACCTACAGGTAATTGGTAATAATTTAAATTATTGTTAAATATGTACAATGTTTTACCTGTTTTATCATCAACATCTGTAAGTATGCTGTTCAGATGAATAATTAACAAACCACTCAGTTTAGATATTATATCAGAAGAGGGTGATGGTGTTGGCAGGTCCATAATAGCCTGTTTTTTGAACCCAAATAAGTTCATAGGCATGTTTATTTATTTCAAATCATGCTCTGTAATTGGGCATTGATTGCCATTTTTCAAATCACAATGACCCCATGGTAGAGTATGTATGCCACATGATAAAATGCATCTCTTATCATCATGCGGGTCCAGAGCCACTTTTCGTACAATATTGCTAGTCAACAAGTGATCCACACTCTGAATTCTGGATTCTGATGTTCTGATTAAACTCTGGGATTTGAGACAATTTTTATAATCTTCAAATTGGAGCTCTTGGTCTACAGTTACTCTGCCAATGCCCTTGGCCTTTTTGGCAACAACACCACTACGTGTTTTAAAACTGTACATCTTGGCTCTTAACCCAGCAAATGCCACAATAACATCACCAAGTGTCTCATCTTTTAACTTGCCAGGCACCTTTTTGTTGTGGGGTTGAATTCTTGTATGTTCACTGGTATCAAAATATTCAAGCAATGCAGGCTGGGACATATCTTGATAAACATCTTCTGTTTGAATATCAAGAACAAGACTATCTGTATCCATGTACATCAGTTTTACACAATCACCATAAAAAGGTTTCAACACATCATAATACAATTTTAACATGTGTAATTTGGCCAATTCCAATATCACAGCCCCTACATAAATAGGTTTATCAAACTTAATCTTTGTTTTTTTCATGTTGAAAAGTGCCATATTTTCATCATAAATTCTTCTATAATTGAAGTTGGGCTTTGCTATCAATTTTTTGCTCCGGCTGGGGTCAGTAATTATTTTAACATCAGTATGTTTTCTGACATTTTCAATTGTTTTGCCATACACTGAATTGACCATCAATTTAAACAAGGCCTTATCAAATTGGCTCATTGCTGATGTTCGAAGCTCTGTGTTTGTATCAATATATGGTTTCAACCATCTTGAGTGCCTGAACCTCAAAACTTTTCCAACTTTGGTCACTTGAACACCATGATACATCAGGAACTGGAGGTTTTTGTAATATAAGACATAATCCTGTTTCGGCTCTAGAGTCATCATCAATATCTTCTGTTTAGAGCCAGATGAGCACTCAACCTCAGGAATTGGGGGCAGATCAGAAAATATGCTGTGTAAATCATCTGGAATTGTCAGATCAACCTCTAAGAAGAGGCCATAGTCACTGTCATCAAAATCCTGAAGATCTTCAATATTGAAATCTTCAACCCACTCAAGCCCTGCATATGGCAGTTTATCCATCATGGCATAACCATACAGGCTGTTTGCATCTACATACAGTATATAATTTGATGGCAGTGCTGGATCATAATCAGGAATATATTTGTTATTTGCTCTGGCATATCTCTGAGAGCATTGTACCATGCCTCCTCTTATACATTGCTCCATGAACAGATACATATCTTGATCTTGGATCAGATCCAATTGCATTTTAGTGTTTAAAAAAATTGCAGACCATGCTAGCCCCGGAGCACTGTAAAAATACATTGGATCCAGCTTATAATTTTTCATGGAAGATTTTCTGAATGCCTGAAGTATATCAGCTAAGAGGGTCACATCAAGTTTCAAATATGCCATGTGATAATCACCAAATGTCTGGCATTTTAAATTGTTCCACATCAATTGGGCATGGTGATAATCTTCATCAGTGATTCCAGATCCTCTGATTTTGCTGTAAAACTCTTGTTGTGGTGGCAGAGAACACTCATCAAATTTAGAAAAATCTGTAACATAATCATATGGATATACACCCTTCCGCCTAATTAAGTTCAGGTCCTGATTTGGAAACAAAGCACATGTGATTTTGAATTGATCATCAGATAATTGAGTGGCCAGTGTAGCCAGGCTAGCAGACAGAATTCTGTAAGAATCAAGAAATCTTAAGTGAATAGGAACACCATTAACTTTAATTATTTTGCTAATAGCTATATATTTCTCATCATTTTCAGCTAAAATATTTAAATTCTCCTTGTCAAACCCCTCGTACCTGATCAAATGATGAAAATCATAATTGGATGCACCATGGCAAAATATCGGGACAAATTTTGGTCTCTGGATCTTAATATTACAGCTATTACACAGGGCCATTAAGAATTTACCATCTGTGTGAGAATGGTGTTTCACCTTGATATTTGTATCTGAAAATTCAGAATCACATACCGGGCATTTTTCTGCATTGTTGAAATCTTCAATCTGTTTCTCTGTTAAAGGCAACATAGGTTTTGATTTTAATAAGATATTAGATGCTATGTCATGGCACTCATTTTCTATTCCATGTGCAAATTTTTTGATGGCATCTGGTCCCGTGTATAAGTGTGGTTCACTAGCTACACCATCCCGTATAATTATATAACAAAAGCTGGAAGGTTGATGTAACTGGTATGGTGTAATTGAAGATTCATCAGGATCTGGATTGCAGAATGCAAGAGGTTTGAGATTTGATTCAAAATCACAGACTATATATGCTGGGTGTTCCAACAAGGCTTCAAACTTTTTGAATTTGGTATTTTCACTTGGATTAGGCATCACCATATGAACAGGTTTATGGTTGCCACAGTATTTCAGATGCTCAATTAACTTGTTTTTAGCAATTTCTGCATTTTTTTCACGAACCCCATTTATTATTTTTCTACCATCAAATACAGTTAAACATCTTCTGCATAACTTGAATATTGTATTGGATTTGTCTAGTTGTGTTCTGACTAAAGCTTCAAGATTATGTATCAGAGTATAATGATATGTGCCATCCCCTTCAATTAAGAGCAAATCAATCGGAATAGCAGAATCATCATCAAGTGTACTGATTCTGAGAGGTGCTATCAAGCAATTGCCACGGCCAGTGGAACAAATAAATACATTAATAGATAATTGTTTACCATTAATATCCCTGGCCTTTTTTTCAAATTTATCAATATTCTGATCAGACATTGGATATTCTAAGCCCTTCATTACTTCATCGAAATTGTGTTCATATTGTTTATAATAAGTTATTCTTTCTGGATCCCTTAAAACTGGATACAAAGCAGCTAAAATACACCACAAAAAACATTTCTCATCATTATTTTCTATATTAACAACGGCTTATTTGTTTTTAATATTGGCAGGTAATAGCAGATATGTAGATCCTTGTAATGGGCTGAATTCAGAAATATTAACATATAACTTGTGTGGAGAACCGCATAGGCTCCATCCAGACTCTCTTGCTGCAAATTCAGAGTGTTTAATATTTAA
This sequence comes from Lepisma saccharinum, assembly GCF_977018435.1. NCBI lineage: Eukaryota > Metazoa > Arthropoda > Insecta > Zygentoma > Lepismatidae > Lepisma > Lepisma saccharinum. Next base: position 71,591,469 of record NC_139241.1, read on the forward strand.
TTGATCTATCAAACTGCTTATTATTTTGTCTAAATTTGCATTTGAATATACCGGTACAGTTTCTGTTATGTGGGGTTGTGTAAATTTTGTGCCATTTGGTTTCTTATATTGTGTAAACAATTTGAGGGACAACTTATAAGAGCCATTTTGTGCATTTAGAATTGCCTGCACATCAGGATTTATAGTATTCAAAAAATTCTTAATACCACATCTTGGCTCTGATTTAAAACAGTGATCCCTAAGTTGGCCATTAAAACTGCTATGGATAGGTGGTTCATAGCATGGCTGCTTTGCCGGTCCAGCATTAACAGGTGCTTCATGCTTCCTTTTCAGACCAGATGTAGATGGTTGTGGGGGCAATGTTGATGACTGTGCAGAACAAGTATCTTTATGTTTATATGTGAAATATTCCATGCTATATTTTCTATGGCATTTAGGGCATATTTTAGTGGGAGTTCTGTATTTGTCTGGGTTACAATTCCTTTGATGCTTAGCCCAATTGGGGCTGGATATATTTTTTTTGCATTGATTACAATGTTTTTGATTTGGCATTTTTATTATTAGTTTATTATATAAAATTTCTTGGGTTTCAAATCAAAAATCTATGCTTAATAGAAAATATCAGTTGGGTTCAGCAGTGTGATTTGTATACCTAGTGTGTATACCTAGTGTGTGTGTGTGTATGTATGTTTGGCTATGGAATTTTTGTTGTTGGTTTATTATATAAAATTTCTTGGGGTTCAAATCAAAATTCTATGCTTAATAAAAAATATCAGTTGGGTTCAGCAGTGTGATTTGTGTATGTGTGTGTGTGTGTGTGTGTGTGTGTGTGTGTGTGTGTATGTGTGTTAATATTTTTGGCTTTGGTATTTATATAAAATTTCTTGGGGTTCAAATCAAAACTCTATACTTAATAAACCTATGACAGGTTGTCAAAAATTCTGTATATTAAATCAAATAGATTTGTAATTCAATTTATACAAATCTGCAATATTTTTGTGTTTAATAAATATGAGCAGCACTGGAACAACACACCCTTTCTCTTCAACAGCTCTCACAATACTGGCTGATATGCAATGCAAAATCTCTTTATATAGCCTAAGCACGGACCGCATTGAAAATATCTGAAACAATAAGCCAATCAGAATATAACACGTCATCACATTATGTCATAACCAACCAATCAGAAAACAACACGTGTCTAATAATTTATTGCATAATATTAGGTAATAATTTGTTGCAAAACATAATGCAATATAAATAAACCAGAAATAGGCCACAAGTGGACCGGAAGTAAATATGTGTGGGTGGGTGTGGGTGGGTGTGTGTGGGTGGGTGTGGGTGTATGTGTGTGTGGGTGGGTGTGGTCAACGTCAACGTCAACGTCAACGTCAACGTCAACGTCAACGTCAACGTCAACGTCGACGTCAACGTCAGGGTCAAGGTCAAGTTCGGGGTCAAGATCGGGGTCAAGATCGGGGTCAAGGTCAAGGTCAAGATCAATGCGGGTATGTGTGTGTGTGTGTGTGTGTGTGTATGTGTGTGTGTGTGTGTGTATGTATGTGTGTGTGTGTGGGTGGGTGTGGGTGGGTGTATCATGGCCTAGTTTTAAGTGTGGCCAAAAAAAATATCAAGAGGGGCATATTTTTAACAAATTTATGGACAACAATCTCACAGAAGTGCCTTTTATAAGTGTAGGCAAATCAATCTGAGGGGGGTCATACTTTCCCGGGAAATTCCCGAGGGCATTTTTACAAAAATCTTGGATTAGACAGAGTTCCACACTTGAGCAAAAAGCTCATATGGGCATGTTGAGCTAGTTTTAAGTGTAGGCAAATCTGCCTGAGGGGGGTTCATACTTTATCGCGCTGGTTATAGGGCCAATTACACTACTGTCCTGTTCCGGAACCTTATGGAACCCATTAGAATTTACGTGTTCCTGGACACTTAACAATCCCAGGGTTGCTAAACGTCCAGGAATTTTAAATAAATTCAATTCCGACCCACGAGAGAAAATCATCAAGTGTAAGTGGTTTCTGGACCTTAAAGAACCTATCTATCTGAAAGTATTTAAATTCGGTCCAGGATATCTTTTTCCAGATCAATTTAAATACGGTACAGGAACTCTTTTTTCAATGAAACAATACGTAACTTGGACCGAATTTGAATTGTGCGAGAGAAAGGAAAGTTCCGGTCCTTCAGCGGATCCCAATAGAACCCATTAGAATTCATGGGTTCTTGGACCTGTAACAACCCCGCTGAGCATTCTAATCTGCAGTTCTGTCTCCCACCTTGGCCAGCGGATATTCTAGCTGCTTTAAGCTCCAGAATTCTTTGATTGAGGGAACCAGCTCGCATATGTCATGGGGACACCTCTCCACTCCCTGCATCAAAATTCAATTTTCAATCGATGTAAACACGCGGGAACTTTTTTTTGCATCTCCGTCGTTCCCACGTCAGGCAGGGAACCGTGCTGCTTGGAAAAACAGATGTGCTGCAAGCAGAGCGTGGATATCTGGCGTCATCCACCCCCTTCCCAACAGGCCCTGCGCGTTTATGGAAACGAAGAAGTGTTTGTGTGGATTCGGTAACTAGGTTCGATATAAAAACGGCACCTCTGGCTCCACGACCACTTCAACGAGCAGGCTCACCTTGGTTCGGTTGATTGATTGCTTTCGTTTATTTTACATCGCTTTTGTGCCACTGTTGGCTAATTACAAAGATTGGGATGAGTGATGATGAAATTGATGTATGGACACTCACAAACACCCATGCCCAAGCCTGAATTCGAACCCGGGACCTCTGGTGTCATAGAAACCTCCGCAACATCGTTCTGATTAGTCAAAAGTGGTAGACAAGCGACGCTAAGTAACAACAATCAAAATATAGTAAGAATTAAAGATATTAACAAGAATTTATAGATCAGATGGACCCACCACACACCTATTTATGTGACAGATTTGAATTCCTCTACTTAAGAGCTAAATTTCGTAAACATTTCCTGGTGTTATTTTCCTAAAAGATTTCCCGGAAACTTCAAATTTTCACTAACCTGGTTACCCATCCCCTTGACACTAAATCAATTATTATAATTATGGAAAAATGCACCTTTTTCTCTTTACTTAGGAGGCTGCAGATTTTTTTAGGTGTTTTCATGCAAGCAAAGGTTTTGCTCGAGAAAGAAACGGGAAAGTGGCTGTTCAGGAGATACCAGATTCCCTTCAACAGCCGTGTTGAAGTAATTAGAATAATGAACCCGATTCCTTCTCTTCAAAGAATTTGAGTCCTCTATGATCTACGCTTGATAAGGGACATGCTCTTGGGTAAACAAGATTTAATCGATAGGTCGAATCGAGACGTACCAGTGCCACATCCTGGTTTGATACGGGGTGAAAGTAACAAGCAAAAGAGTTATTTTTAAGGAAGTTCTGTTCCGAGAATTTTGGAATGAGTGAAAGGGTTAAATTACGTTTTCCTTTGTCCATTCTTTGGATGCTGGAGTGACGGTATCTCCAGGGAAGTACCGTAAAGGGTTGAATAATTTTCTCGCTTTGGATTCTGCATTATTCTGCATTTGTTGGATGATGAATTCAGAGACCTTGGTTTGGTGGATGCTTAATCTTGAGCATCCTCGCTTTGCTAGGCGCTGTATTTAGAGGATCATCTCCTTGCTGGGTGCTGTATTTTGAGCATTACCTCTTTGTTGAATGCTGTAATTAAAACTTCATATCTTTGTTGGATGCTGTATTTGGAGCATTATCTCTTTGTTGAATGCTGTATTTAAAACTTCATCTTTTTGTTGGATGCTCTATTTAAAGCATTATCTCTTAGTTGAATGCTGTATTTAAAACTTCATCTCCTTGTTGGATGCTGTATTTGCAGAATTATCTCTTTGTTGAATGCTGTATTTTAAACTTCAGCTCTTTGTTGGATGCTGCATTTGGAGCATTATCTCTTTGTTGAATGCTGTATTCAAAACTTCATCTCTTTGTTGGATGTTGTATTGGGAGCATCATCCCTTTGTTGAATGCTGTATTTAAAACTTCATATCCTTGTTGGATGCTGTGTTTGGAGCATTATCTCTTTGTTGAATGTTGTAATAAAATCTTTATCTCTTTGTTGGATGATGTATTTAGAACTTCATCTCTTTGTTGCATTATGTATTTAGATCATCTCCTCTTTGTTGGATGTCGTATTTAGAACTTTATCTCTTTGTTGGATGTTGCATTTGGAGCGTAATCTTTTAGTTAGATGCTCTATTTAGAGCATTTTCCTTTGATGGGTGCTGTATTTAGAGCTTCATCTCTTGATTAGATGCTGTGTTTAGAAATTCATCTTTGTTGGATGTTGTATTTAGAGTATCATCTCTTTGTTGGATGATGCATTTAGAACATTATCTATTTGTTGGATGCTGTATTTAGAGTATCATTTCTTTGTGGGATGCTCTATTTAGATCATTATTTCTTTGTTGGGTGCTGCATTTAGAGCTCGAGCTCTTAATTTTATGCTGTGTTTAGAAATTCATCCCTTTGTTGTATGATGTATTTTGGAGCATTATCTCTTTGTTGGATGCTGTATTTTGATCATTATCTCTTTGTTGGATGATGCATTTAGAACATTATCTCTTCGTTGCATGCTGTATTTAGAGCCCCGCTCTTTGTTGATTGCTGTATATAGAGCTTCATTCTCGCTTTTCTGGATGCTGCTTTGAAGGCATAGTAGCAATGCACAGTTGATAACTTTAACCTTTGACTACTTCCACATGTATAGCAGTAAACGATAGCAATAACTTAATGTAACAGGTTTAACAATTGCACTACCGTTACTGAACCTATTACATTTATCAGATTTTCTCTAATAATAATAATAATTATTATTATTATTTTCCAGAATTACCTATTAATTCATTCTGTCTTCGTTATATATTTTAAGGGAATTCTTGAACAAAAGCGAATATAAATTCCTTTCTAAAGTTTGAACAAAGGTGAGATCCACCTTAACACGAATCCTTGAATCCTTTCCTACCTCACTGGCCACAGAGAGGAAAATTGGACGTTTCTTCTCTGTCGCGATCTTGAAGACTGTCACCCAATTCCCGCTGTTCGCCTCATTTATCACACTTTCTCCATCCTCACCTTCAATCCCCAAGGAAGTCCATCTCCAGAGCGCCGAAAGATTTCATTTCGATTTCACCAACTCAGCAAGGAAGATCCGGGACTCAAGACAAGTTTCTCTGACGCGGTTTTTCTCCTCCCACGAAAAGAAGTCCATGAGCGGTACAGAGGAAAAAGAGAGCGTCGAAGAATACGAGGAGAAGAAGAAAGAACTGCAAGTAAAATAGGCGCCCAATTCTTGATGGAAGTGGCGAAATCGCTGATAGATCTTAAGACGGACTTGAAGAAGTGGGAGGGAATGGAATCCGAAGAATAGATCTGTATTCAAATTACGTACACCCCAATGGATCACTTGAGAACGGCGAGAATTCCAAGGAGCTGTATTGGACTTGGAGGAATGGGATTGAATGTCACTGGAGATTTTCCGATCGGCGTCTCTTTTGAGGTCTCAATCGGGGTAAATAGGTTCCCGAAAGTAATTAAAGGGTCGTTCCCACTGCTCATGCATATTCTGTGTTCCTACAGGGTGCGGCAGATAAACGTGACGGTTTTGGAAATTATAATACAAATTTGATGATTTTGAGAAATGATTACCATACTATATCGTTGCTGTGAACTTATCCTTGCAATCGTTGCAATGATTTTATTTCGTGAATGTTTTATGGGATTTCTCTTGCGGTTTGTTTCGAGGTATCTTTTGCGGTTTGTTTCGTGATCTTTAGAGATTTGCTTCGGGATTTCTTTTAAAACTGCTTTTACGATTCGTATCTGGATTTCGTTAGAGATTTGCAGCTTTGTTTCTGAATTACGTTATAGATTTTTTCTAGATTTCGTTAGATATTTGTTGTTTCTAGATTTAGTTAAAGGGTTTGTTTCTAGATTTCGTTAGAAGCTTGTTTGTAGATTTCGTTAGAGGCTTGTTTCTAGATTTCTTTAGAGGCTTGTTTCTAGATTTCGTCAGAAGCTTGTTTCTAGATTTCGTTAGAGGCTTGTTTCTAGATTTTGTTAGAGGCTTGTTTCTAGATTTCGTTAGAGATTTGTTTCTAGATTTCGTTAGAGATTTGTTTCTGAATTTCGTTAGAGATTTACTTCTAGACTTCGTTAGAGATTTGTTTCTGAACTTAGTTAGAGTTTTGTTTCTGAATTTCGTTAGGAATTCGTTTCTGAATTTTGTTAGGGATTTGTTTCTAGATTTCGTTGAGAGATTTGTTTCTAGATTTAGTTATAGATTTGTTTCTAGATTTATTTAGGAATTTCCTTTGTGATTTGTCCTCGAAAAATTTGTTTCTGCATTTTCTTGGAGGTTTATTTCAGAATTTCTTTAGAGATTTGTTCCGGAATTCACTTTGCGATTTATTTCAGGATTTCTTTAGAGATTTGTTTCGGATATTCTGTTGCGATTTTTTCGGGATTTATATAGAGATTTCTTTAGGGCGTTGTTGCTGGACGACTTTGGAGGTTTGTTTCGGAATCTCTTTGTAGATTTTAAATAGATTTGATCTAGTCGGCATGCCGTGTGACTGCCACGCAAGACCGGGTTCATAGCTGCAGTTCAACCAGTACCTTCTTTGCATATCTTTCAAGAATTAGAGAGCTTTGCGTCCGAGCAAACGAAAGGAATTTAGGACTAATTGGGAGAGGAGAGTTCTCAAGATATTCCTTCTCGACAAAAGGATAATTGACGCTCCACACTTGACAGCTAAAGATTAATTTGCCATGGAAATGGGAAACCTGCAAATTGTCATCCAGAGGAACACATTTTGCGAGTTGAAAACGTTTGAGAATCCAACTGCGAAAAGAACATGGAAATTCATGTTGATTAATGTTGAAACGTACCGAAATTACAACACAAGTTACTCTTAAAACAGATTTCCTTGTTTTCTCGTTCTTACTCCTTTCATAACCGGGTCGAGGGCGCCATCTTTGAAAGCGCCACAACGTCAATATTTGTAACCAGTAATGTGACAAATGGAACTTCAAGCAATACAGCCAACCAATGTTGCCTGTAAACTCAACATTTAAAATTTAAATTTTACACACAAAGTTCAAATATGCTGTTAAATACCTTTTTTATATAACTACATTCACCCATTCATGAACAAAAATAGATTACAATTTTATATCAGCTTGTCTCAAACAAACAAGTATAATATATAAATATATCCAATGCAATATTGAAGTCAAATTTATGGGAAAAGGAACATTAATTTTTGATAATGTTTTGTATAAATTCTTTCGTTTCTCTGAATGAATTGGACATTCCAAAATAATATGATGAGCATCACCCCTTAAATTACCAGTCACAATTTGGAGATTTTAAAGTGTTTATTTTAAATATATGATATGCTCTCGCATGACCGCTTCTGAGTCTATTTATTAAAACAATTGCATTTCTTGATCCTTTACAATTATAAAACCATGGTTTTTTCCTAGTGTGATCAACATAAGGTCTATGATAGTTTTCAACAACACTTTCTAGTGAATTATTATACCATAATCGTTAGTTTATATAAGTTAACTACTTTCCAAGAAGGATGCATACAGGCGAATCAATCAGATAGAGAGAACAGTAATTGGTTACGGAGATGACATCTCATATGCGCATGACGTTTCGAAACTCTTGAACGATGCACTACCACATTATAGAACCAATATGGTTGAGTAGTGTAAGGGAAATAGAAGTATACAAAGTTCTGCACGATTTAGGATTTGTTACACGTATAAAAGAATTTCAAGTTCACGCAAGTTCAACCTTTTAATATCAGAATGTAAAGAAATATTTAAAGTAGTGTTTGCGCTATAATTACAACATTTATCTTCTTCTTCTTCTATATATATATATATATATATATATATATATATATATATATATATATATAAATGGATGTATGTGTGTGAGTGTGGGTGTGGGTGTGTAAATGTTTGTTCCGGCATAACTCTCAAACGCCTGGAGCGATTTCAACCAAACTTGTTACGCTTATCACTTGCAACCTGGAAAGAAATACTGTGGGGGTAAGACACCCCTGGCACCGCTAGAGGTGGGATGGGAAGGAGTGACATGTAAAATAATCGAGAACCTCCGATATTAAATTCCGCACAGACATCCGCGACTCTATGCAATTCGCACAACGAACGTGTTTCTCGGGTTGTCTAACATTCAGGCTGTGTTGCGAATGAAATCCATAGTTTTCGTGACACTCCCAATGCGGTTCAACTCCAAGTTTATCACCTATCGACATGGGGTGAGAGGGGATGAAAAATAAAATGCCACAAATGACCTAGATTAGTGTCGAATCCATAGTTTTCGGAATCGCTAAGCTAATTGGTGACATTCACGATCACATGTAACATTAGTTACATTTTACACTATAGTTTGAATTCATTATTTTCCTGTCTAATACAACATTGGGATAAATAAATACCCGGGCAACGTCGGGTACTCAGCTAGTAAAGAATAATTGCGAAATATTTAGAATGAACATACATATCCTTTAAATGCAATGATGTCACAGATACAGTCATGGATACTTTTGGGTTGTAACAATCCCCTTGGAAACCAATTTTGTTGATACAACCCAGAAGTGTCCATGACTGTACAGCGATCATTAAAATGAAGTGTAATGTTTGTATTTTTTATATATTAATTATTCTCTGTGTTACATATTGTTTATATGCAAGCATTCTGAACGTGGAGATTTTTTCCCCTGCTGAAGTTGCATGAATAACTAAATATCCGTTATTCAGATGGTCCTAATGCCTTCTCACAAAAAGTTTGGAATATTGATATATTAGGGATAAGGTGATAGGCACATCCTAGGAATGCAACAACACATGGTATTCGTCTGTCTGCTGAACGTTCTTGTGTTTTCGCCGACATATGCCATCGTGCCTATCACCACTTGCCTAGTATAACAAAATTCCAAACTTTTAGTGAGGAGCTTATTAAGATAATCCGTATGATGTATTTATATCAAAATGGATGCATGATTTAAATGCGGTTGTATTGCTAATTCTTTTTCAAAAATATATATTCCAGAGGGCCCAGTACCCGCTTATCTCTGTGCCTTTATTTACCATTGCTTATGCTACGATGCTGTAGCAGACAATATTTTGTAACAATCCGATGACCTTCTGGTGAAAACATATTTCGGACTGACAAAAGTTCCGTTTTCCTTCTCTCTTTAGAAACTTTCTTCTCAGAACGTATCTTGAGAAATCCTTTAGATCCCTTCATTCCTGTTGACTTTTCAGGACGTTCCCTCTGCTACATCTTGCTTTAGGCCAGAAGACGCGACTGTGTTTCCAGATTCTCTCCACAGATGGCACCACATGTTTAGACGGCGAAAAGATTGGAGACTTAAAAGAAATCTCTTTGGGTTTTTCTGCTGGCTATTCATTTATCCTTTTATGACATGGTTGTTTCTCTTTTTGAATAGACCAAGCATCGAAGCCAAATAATATTATTGTCCGATGTTCGCGTGTTTTATATCTGTGACAGTTTCGCCCCAAGTAAAACATATGATGAATACGTAATTAACGAAATCCCAGGACAAACACCTTCACCTTCAAGTTACGGCTAACCAAATGGAAGTTTCGACTTTTCTTCCAACACAAACAAAATATTCAACCGGTCCTATTTCCGTTCATGTTATTTTCTACAGCATCGAAAGTTTGATAGAGCTCCCACGTTACTAAGTGCCTAGCGCTCTCACCTTTGGTGGGAGCGGTCCCGGGTTCGATTCCCGGTGAGAGCCCCCAAAAATGTCGGCGTTGACAATTGGGGACAATTCGGGAACTACTCCTTCAAGCATCAAGCGTACAGACCTCTAATTCTCCTACAGGCATTCAGCGCACAGACCTCTTATTCTCCTACAAGCACCCAGCGCACAGACCTCTCATCCTCCTACAAGCATCCAGTGCACAGACCTCTCATTATCCTACAAACATCCAGCGCACAGACCTCTTATTCACAAGCATCCAGCGCACGGACCTCTCAATCTTCTACAAGCATCCAGAGCACAGACCTCTCATTATCCTACAAGCATCCAGCGCACAGACCTCTAATTCTCCTACAAGCATCCAGTGCACAGACCTCTCATTATCCTACAAGCATCCAGCGCACAGACCTCTCATTCTCCTACAAGTATCCAGCGCACAGACCTCTCATCCTCCTACAAGCATCCAGCGCACAGACCTCTCATCCTCCTACAAGCATCCAGCGCACAGACCTCTCATTCTCCTACAAGCATCCAGCGCACAGGCCTCTCATCCTCCTACAAGCATCCAGCGCACAGACCTCTAATTCTCCTATAAGGATCCAGTGCACAGACCTCTCATTCTCCTACAAGCATCCAGCGCAAAGACCTCTCATCCTCCTACAAGCATCCAGCGCACAGGCCTCTCATCCTCCTACAAGCATAAAGCGCACAGACCTCTAATTCTCCTACAAGCATCCAGCGCACAGACCTCTCATTCTCCTATAAGCATCCAGCGCACAGTCCTTTCATTCTCCTATAAGTATCCACCTCACAGACCTCTCATTCTCCTACAAGCATCCAGCGCAAAGACCTCTCATCCTCCTACAAGCATCCAGCGCACAGACCTCTCATCCTCCTACAAGCATCCAGCGCACAGACCTCTCATTCTCCTACAAGCATCCAGCGCACAGGCCTCTCATCCTCCTACAAGCATCCAGCGCACAGACCTCTAATTCTCCTATAAGGATCCAGTGCACAGACCTCTCATTCTCCTACAAGCATCCAGCGCAAAGACCTCTCATCCTCCTACAAGCATCCAGCGCACAGGCCTCTCATCCTCCTACAAGCATAAAGCGCACAGACCTCTAATTCTCCTACAAGCATCCAGCGCACAGACCTCTCATTCTCCTATAAGCATCCAGCGCACAGTCCTTTCATTCTCCTATAAGTATCCACCTCACAGACCTCTCATTCTCCTACAAGCGTCCAGCGCAAAGACCTCTCATCCTCCTACAAGCATCCAGCGCACAGGCCTCTCATCCTCCTACAAGCATCCAGCGCACAGACCTCTAATTCTCCTATAAGCATCCAGCGCACAGACCTCTCATTCTCCTATAAGCATCCAGCGCACAGTCCTTTCATTATCCAGCTCGCCTTGGGGAAAGGACTGTGGGGAAGAAGCAGTTTAGGGTCTTTGCGTCTGATTGGGAATGGAAACTGTTCCTCGTGCCCTTAAGCCAGGGGTTTTCAAACTTTTTGTTGTCGTGGCTTCCCTGAGCTGACAAAAATGTACACGCGCCCCTCAGTAATAATGACCATGACTGAACAGTACAATATATCTTGCTATGTTTATTTACGGTTGGTACACGCACAAGTAATGAAGATATAGGGTGTGATTAATACAGGTGATGTACAGTTTTTAATGTTTTTTTTAAAAAAGGCGCCTTCGTCGTAGGGGCACCAAACAGATGCGTCGTCCTTGTTTAGCGAAAAATTCTTATTTCTGGATACATAAGCGTTTCTCTTTCTTTGTTTGTTTTCAAGTCCACTTTATGCACAAAGAGGCTAATTCGGACCTGACATACAGTTTAGAGTGTAATCTGAACCTCTATGTGTCTCCACCGGGTGCGCGGCTATTTGTTTTAAAAAGAGTTTTGATATATTGTTGACAAGAATTAATTAAGGTTACTTCTGCACAACTTAATAAGTATATTGCAAAACAATTTAAGCTATGAGATTACTGTTATTTTGATGTCATTATGAAGGTATTTAATAAACATATACCTACAATAAACGTGTTCTTTAACAGTAACACTTAAAGATTTTTAAAAAAGATAGCTATTTTTTGTCATTGAAACCGTAAGATTATAATATGGCCATGTTTTCCATTCGCGGAAGTGCCAAAATTCCACCTCGCCCGGGTGAACATTTTATCTTGAGCCGTCCCTGGTTTACTCACCGATACGATATTCTTGAGGGAAAAAGAAGATCACTACGGCAGTAAGAAAACCTGGATAATAGACAAAGGTATGTATGCAACGTTTAGAAAAGTCAGTGGGATGTGTGAGCTTGCTTGGCGTCACACAGTTATCAAATCTGTGTACATGTTTGGAAATTGCAAGGCGCACCACATTCCGGATATTTACGTTTGATCTGCATTCGGACTTGATTACCGCCAAGACAGTTTCACACAGAGAAGAAGTCGCAAAATGAATGAGATTACTCATTCCTTACGGAGCATCAAAATTTAGGTAGTGTTACAAAGAGAAACAGTCTTCCCGGTGTTGTCTGTTCCTCTTCTGCTGCGGTAAAATTTAGTTGAAGGTCGTTGTTGATTTAGTGTTTTAAGTCCACGTTATGTACAATAAGGCTAATCGGGACTGGACCTACAGTTTAAAGTGGAATCCGAACCACTTGTGCCTCCACCGGGTATCGAACCTGGGACCCCTTGATTACAAGGCGACGACGCTACCACTGCGCCATAAGGGAAGCCGTTTGTTGAATGGATCTTTGATCTAGTTGTGCTGTGCGTCCTGTGAAAAGTAACTTTTCGAAGTGGAGATGAAGTTGTGACAAGTGTTCCACAAACACAGTCTTGTTTCTTCTGGCAACGTGCTCAATGTAGGAAAGCACTCACGAAGGATATGACGAAGCTGAAAATTTACCGATGCCGATGTACTCACCGATAATTTTTGGAACCGATATTTAACCGATTCCGATACATAAGATTATTCAACAGAAATAGGATGTTATTTTCAGCATGACAAAAATAATTATGCTATGTACATTTATATTGCATATCATATGTATATAAAGGATTTTCCGTATAGGACGCCGAATTTGAATCGAGTGCTATTGTTTTGGTCCGAGGTTGGCAGACCTGTTCTTAGGAATGTTGGTATCTGTTGTCATGCCGATTAATGTAGCCTCAATTGCTTTGACTCGTTTGTTGTTGTTTCCTTCCGAAAATCCTCGAATAATCCAGGAGCGTGAAATCCATCCATCCGCTGAGAACGACTGTGTGGTGTGGGTTTTGACAGGTGGAGTGTGATCTTACACCTGTGATTTCTTCTTATGGGGTTTGTGAAATCACAGGTGTACGCCAACAAACCACGAACCCTTTTGGAACTGAAGGCGGAAATCATACGGGTGATTGGAGGCATCGGGACAGACATCTGCGTATAAATGCATGCAGACTCAGTAGGGGTGGACATATGCCTGACATTGTCTTTCATACGTAAATGGCAGATGATACTGCTTACATATATGTGAACTATAACTATTTTCATGATATTTTCTCTATTTTTATTTAATTTTCTAATTCGGCGTCCTATACGGAACACCCATATATTCTCAAAAGATGCGAATGTACATTTGCATCTACAAAAAAAGTGGTTATATGAACCTTTAAGAAGAACATAGATTCTCAAGAGATTTAACATTAGTACACAAGCAGTTCTTCGAAATGCAAAATGAATTCTTGTTCTTAATGTTGTAAAGTTAATGCTGGCAGATTCAATTTCAGAAACACGAGTTTTGGAAGCACTTCTGGAAGTAACCTACTTCTTCTCTTATCTCAAATCTGTCCAGCAACAATGAACACTCATTCACTGAATACTGATGCAGCAGGAATGCCCAAGTATTTTGTCACCACTTGCTTCAGGTTTGGATACTCATTTTTGAATTTCCAATACAACAGCGGATCCTGGTCACGTGGACTAGTTGGTTCAACAATGTACTCTTTCATTTCTGACTTTGAGATAGGTTGAGCCTCTGAATGAGAGTTTGCAATAATTTTACTACAAAAACTCTACAATGATGAAGAATCAAAACCTAATTTTCAACAAATCTTACAAAATTAAAGTACAAAACGTTTTAGAAAGTAAAAAGTCTAGTATTATCTGTACCGGTATAAATATAGAATTTTTGCCGATATGTCTACCGATTTTCATACATCTGTAATCGGCTTCTGCTCATCCATAGCAGTCACCAATGTTTTCATCTTCAATCTTTCTCTTCCAAAGCAGAAACTTCCTCTTGAAGGCTGTCATCTTGTCTGATAGGTGCAGATTGTGGGTATCATTCCCTTGTACAGATACATTCAGAACATTTCGTTTGTCTAAAATATCAGAACGGTATGTTAACTTCTGTACAAAGGCACTATGAATGACGTTCTCAGCATTGGCATGATATTCTTCTGCAAGGTACGCGTGCAGCTACTCTCCCAGTTCAAAAACACGGGCGGGAAATGATTGACGAGGAACAACCAACGTGTGTTGCAATAATACGAGAAGATGACCCGTGTTTACAAGCTTTGATCATATTCAGCTCCGGGAATGCAAATTAAGTGACGACAAAAACGTGATTGCTATTTGATAATCGCTGTGATTTCTAGCATTGTGAATTGAAGGAGTGATTTCTGAAATGTGATGCTCAACCTTCGTTGCTGGTTGTACGTAGAACCCTACAGTTCGTTATTGATGTTCCAACGCTAATTTTACAATCCACCAATTTTTATCTATAGGAGTAAAATGGGCAGACACTCTTGCTTAGGCCTGATACGAATTGAAAAGCCCTATAAATCAATGAGGACAAAAAAATTAAGCGATATCCAGGCACTCTGGTCGAAAGACGCCTTCCAACAGTGGCGCCCCAAGACAGGAAGAGGGGGTACAGTAAGATCCATGAGTATTACCGTGCAAATTGTCCATCACCATGTTCGTGCACTTTATTTGACCCAATAAGAGCTTCAAGAATTAAAAGAAAACTCAAAACAAGCTGTTGACAACTTTTGCACCAGCATACATAAAAATCCATCGCTTAAAGAGACATAGGATGTAAGAAAAATTAATGAAAATGGTCATGGACAATTTGCCGAGAAATACTAGGGGATCCCACTGTCCATTGTAGCTTCAAACGTTCCTTTGTTAATATTTTATCTGGAGTTTGTATGGACGAGTAATTAGGTTACGCTTGCCAAACGCAGAAGTACGCAACAATAGAGGGTTGGTGCGTGACGCATGTGAATGTAGCTCTGTACCTGCTTGCTGTGCCGAGATGGAAAAAAAGAGGTGACGTAAATTTCCCCTGGGCATCACGGGGTAGCATGTTTCGGTGACAGCTTCACCCTACAAATTTCATTCACGTGGATATTACACATCTGTTTTGGTTTTTTGTACGCTCTGTTTTGTTCTGTCTTCAATTCTCTTAGTTTTCGAACTTTCTCTCACACTTTTCCTCGTTTCCTTTTCTATATCCTTCTATTCATCTCCTCTCTTTTATCTCTCGCTTTCCTTCTTTTGTCCCTTCCTTCCTCTCTATTTACTTATTTGATCTCCTATTTCTCTGTCTGTCCTTTTCCCTCTATTTCCATCTTCTCCTTTCTCTATATTTCCCATCTTACCTTTATTTTCCCTTTCTGGCTTTTATCTCTTTCTACGTTTCTTTCCTCCTATTGTCTTTGTCTCTATTTACTTATTTCATCTCCTTTTCTTTCTTTCTCGGTTTGTCTCTTTTCTGTATTCAACCACATTATCTTACTCTCCTTATATTTTTGCCTCTTTCTTTCTTTCCTATCAAGCTCTTTTCCCTAGCCATCTTCTTTCCTTTCCCTATTCTTCTATTTTCTCCTCTTCCTTTTCTTTCTCTATCATTCTTTTCTTCCTCCTCTTCACTTTCCATCTTCTTTTCTTTATCTATCCATATATTTTCTTCCCTCTTCCCTTTCTGTTTTTGTCCCTTCTTCTCTACTTAGCTGTCTTCTTTTTCTTATTCTATTCTTCTATTTTCTTCTCTTTCCTTTCATTCTCCTATTGTCTCTTTTCTATCTTTAGCCATCTTCTCCCCTTTCATTATCCTATTTTATCTCTCTCCATCCGTTTCTTTCTCTGTTTAAATATTTGCTCTTGAATTTGTTGCCTCTATCTCTGTGTAA
Organism: Lepisma saccharinum; assembly: GCF_977018435.1. Taxonomy (NCBI): domain Eukaryota; kingdom Metazoa; phylum Arthropoda; class Insecta; order Zygentoma; family Lepismatidae; genus Lepisma; species Lepisma saccharinum. The sequence continues at coordinate 71,607,494 of NC_139241.1, forward strand.
ATATATTTTGTCTTCTCACTCTTTCTCTTGTCTCACACTGTTCTGTCTCTTTATCTACTTACCTTATCTTCCCATCTTCTTTAAAGCGGCCCCATTTCCCGAGTATGTTCAGTGGTCGAAACACCATCTCCCACCGAAGGTTCCAGGTTCCAATCCTGGCTTGGGTGTGGATGCTTCTTGTGAGGGTGGCTTTGTCTATTTCTACTAATCACCAATCATACTCATTTTCGTGATTAGCCTCAAAACTCAGAACGGTAAAATAACGCAAATAACATTTTCTTTTTTCCGTCTCTGAGTCGGCTTCTTTCTGTCTTCTTGTCCAGGGGTGTTCACAGGGGGATTTCATGACGCGCCCGCGTCATTGGAATTTTTTGGGGGACAAAATTTTATGCCAATTCTATATGTCTTCACACAAAAATGAGGGGGGGATCGTATCGTTTGATTGACTTGTTATTGATTTTTAGTTTTGGTTATTATGTATAGTTTTTCTACCTACCTGTGGATGATCGCGGCGATAGTGTTGAAATGAAACACCACCTTTTATGCCTTTAGAATAATTTTGGATGAAGGGAGGTCGTGGTACTCGCATTAATACAAGGTTAGTCGAGCAGACAGACTGTGCAGAATAAGGTTGACTAACAATGACAGTGAGCCTAAAGTGTCTAAAGTAAACATATATTGCTTAAATATGTATGTATTATACAGTGACGCAACCACAGGGGGCAGGGGGTCATTGCTCCCCCAATCTTCGACAGAAGTCAATTCTAGGGTAGCAAGGTGGGACAAACATTGACGACCAAGGGCACCTGCATGGGGGCACAGAGGAGCAATTACCCCTTCGATTTCAAATTTTATGCAAATAAAAATACATTTTGTAAAATTTTCTTCTTCCTTGCTTCGCTCGCATTATCTGCTTTTCTCGTTTTCGTCAAGTTCAGAGCTGTAGCTAGGGGTGGCGGGAGTCGGGCGTGGGCGCCGAATGATCTAAAAAAAAAAGTTGTAAAAGAGAGAATGCCATGGCATCCATCGAAATTATGTGCGCCCTATTAAATTAATATTGTTTTCAATTGCAAAAATTGGATCTAGAAATTTTCTTGCTCGCTTCGCTCGCATTCTACTTGTTTTCTGTAATGTAATGTACTTAAACAATATGTGTTGTATATTTGTATTGAATAAGCTTTGAATACGTACACAATTTAGTGTTAGCTTGTTGCATACGTATTTTCTATTTTATGTCGCTCCATGTTGCATATGTGTAAAACATATGTTGTCCAGGAAAGTTACACATGTATCTTCGGAATGCATTTATCATTCATTATCTGCCATTCAAAAATACAGTTTGTGTGCTTAATTTCCATTATTAGTTATTGTGAAATTGACGGTGTTGAAAAAATATTTCAAATAATTTGTTCCAAACAAATGCTTTAGCACAAACTTCTACCCCCTTTGATACTACTACTGGTAGTAGTAGTAGTAGTAGCAGTAATAATAATAATAATCCAGTATTAATGTCATTATTATTATTATTATTGGTACGTTTATCCTGGTACTTGCCCCCCCCAAGACAAAAATTCGTGGTATTATATTTTTCTGCAAATTTTTTCTGACAAATAATTTGAGTAATTAATTCGGAATAAACGGGGGGGGGATGTTCTACCTTTTTGGGAGGGGGGTGAGTCATGGGCCTTGGAGGAATGGGCACCCCTGTTCCTGTCTTAGACTGAACCAGTGCTGTTCAGTCACGTGAGGCTAGGCTTCAGACCAGTGGCTTATTCGGAGTGTAGGAAGAAGTTATGGTAAACCGAGAAAGGTTTGAAAAAGGCGTTCAATTACATTCGCACGTTTTGCCTGTACTACCCATTGCATTTAGAATGTTAGCTGCAGGCCCATGCTCAAGGTGTGGCAAGGGGCCCTGGCTCCTCACTTTGAACTACGAAATATTTAAATGTAAATCTATAAAAATCGACGAAAATAACATTGACGATACTTCAGATTTTGCAAGAATTTATATTTTCTCCCCCCCCCCTGTAGAGTGCATTGACGATAATAAAAATTGTTTCTTAAACTTCGAAATTTATTACTAATTATTTACTTTTTCGGATAATTGTAATTCTGCATCTGCTTTTCTAGAGTTTTGAACTTGCGTTACTTATTTTTAACAGTTACGTAATAGTGTAAACTTCCCCCCAAAATTGTTTAAAATGGTGCAACAAACGACATGGGTTCAAAATCGAACTTAAAAAGGTTTGAGAAAATTGTTTACCCCCAACTTTCTACCGATTTCCTACCATCAAATCTCCTGACGAACTAAATCGGGCAGGATGAAGAAGAGACAGAGGATGGATTGTGGCTTGATTGTAAAAAAAAACTTTCTGCTGCATCAGCATACTCCCTTTCGTTTGAAACATGTCCGCTGGTGAAGTAGAAATAACATTTAGACATAATTTTATTTTTATTTCCTGAAAACATATTCCTTTGAATTCGATTTCCCTCTCCCAGGGATTGGAGTTTGCAGATTATGCTAGAAACGGTGCTAAGTGCCAACAAAGATAAAATTGTGCTTGGTTTAGTAACATTTAGTTGGGGTTGGCATCGCTGATTGAGGAAAGTCTTGCTGGTTCCTCGATTCTTACCGATCTTCGTAACCTTTCCCCACTCCCTTGCACTGCTCCTTCCACCCCCTCCCCCACCCATCTGTCTGTAGGATACCCTCAGAGGTTCCTCAGCGAGCGGCAGAAAAGCTCATGTCCATCGTCTTTGGACTGCTACTGGGGTGAGCGAGAGCTGTCAACTCTTGACAGTAGATAAGCTAGGCAATTGTACGTACATTGCACTCAAAATTTTATAACACGCATTAAACTCCTAAAAAACAGAGAACTGGAAATAAGTAAAAATGAACTGTAGGAACTTCCTCACTTCCTACATGGAGGAATCGCCCCTGCTTACACTAACCTAACCTAACCTAACCTGAGACCTCGTGAAACGAACATTTATTTATCTCGTTTGACTTGTTTTCAAGGGACAGGCGATCGATCTTTGGGGAATTGCCCTCCTTCTGCCGTTGTCGCTGGTGTATTTTGATATTCCTTGCCTTGGATATATCCCGCTGATGTCATCGATAGGCAGGCCTACTACCGTGCGTCCATTTCGATCTTCAGCCGAGAGATCGGGAGAAGCGTGGCGGGCGGCGCTGACGGAGATGCCGACATTTGCGGTCTGTAATGCCCGCTTATTTTTATGGACATATCCAGACATTTATATAAATATTGCAAAACGAGCACTAACCTGTGTTATAAGAGCTGTTCAAACTGATATCCACCAAGTGCCAAGTGTGTAGACTTTCGGGGAGAATACGTTGAATAGCCTGAAACTTTCGTGCCTGTAGCTAAAGTCCTTCTGGGTCGGGCCGAGAACTTATCAGCCCCCCTCGTAACGTGAACCTAACGGCTGGCATTCCAATCGTCTCACTGACACAACACACATACACACTGCAATAACACAAACAAGTAACGGCAAGTAACCAATAATAACACTCTTGCGCACAGTACGAAATTAACACGATCTTGGTTTACATCTGCTCGCCACTATATTCACAGCTCTGTCGCGAAGGAACAAAAAACTCGAGCTCGGAGATTTCGGATTGCAAGGAAGCTCACAAACACCATTGACTTTTAACGGTTTCGTCTACAGCGTAATCTTGATACAGTGTTGCACATTCGAAACCTCCAAACCATCCCCATCGACACAAAACTCTTTCAAGGATATAAACTTAAGCAGGACGTTACTGGACAAAACTACGATTAAAATGTTTTATTATCTGTGGCTCTTAACATCGTTTCTAAAGCGTATTTTTTGTGTATATAAGGGCAGAACTTGGATGAATTACAGACGATAAATTATACCACAGGTTAATGCTCGTTTTGCAATATTTATATAAATGTCTGCATATGTCCATAAATATAAGCGGGCATTACAGGCCGCAAATGTCGGCATCTCCGCCAGCGCCGCCCGCCACGCTTCTCCCGATCTCTCGGCTGAAGATCGAAATGGACGCACTGTATATGTACTTCAGGGATTGGCAGATCTGAATTTTTCGGATATCGGATTCGGTTCCAGAATTCAAGATTCGAATATTTAACCAAAAATCGAGATTTGGAAATGGGATCCAGGATTCGGACATCCGATTCTGGCCCAGGATTCGAGATTTGAATATCGGATCCAGGATTCAAATATCCGATTCAGGTCCAGGCTTCAGTATTCGGATATTTAACCATGATTTAGATTTGAACATCGGATAGGATCCACTATTCGGATATTCGTTTCAGGCCCAGGATTCAGTATTCGGACATTTAGTCTGGATTCAAGATTTGGATATCGGATCCAGGAATCAGATATCCAATTCAGGTCCAGTATTCAGGATTCGGATATTTCTAACCAAGACTCGAGATTTCAATATAGAATCCAGTAGTCAGTATTCGGATATTTATCCAAGATTCGGAATTCGGATCCGAACATAGTCACACGGTGGATATGTTTTCCATACTCGCCACCATGGCGCTCCGGTCGGCAACAAGGTTTAATGTACGAATTAGCTTCCTAATGGCTCATTAGCATTCGCTGTAAGCCAATCGGTTTTCGTTAGAACGTGTTTGTGACAAGTGCGATCTTGTTGGAAGGGCAGGGCGGTTCAATGGAGCGTAACGAGGGATTCTATTGTGTTTCGCAGGTGTTGGATTACGGGGGTCAATTTAGTGAGACTGTTTTGTTACAAGTGACACGTGTTACACTGACACTTTCCATGCTGTCAATAGGGAGCAGAGTCCTATGCAATTACGCATTTTTTCTAGGATAACGGGAAAGAATTAAACAGATTTTTCGAATATATGTTTAGAATGTTACCTTTTATCAATATTTGAAACTAACCATAGGCGTGCGTAAACCTTTGATTAGGGAGGGGAGGGGGGCAAAAGCCTTGAAAGTTCAGTCGGGGTAAAATCCTTATTCAGTCTCATTGTTTTATTGTACGTATTGTTGGGTACGAAACAGAGGCGTATATAACCAGCTAGTGTGTGTACGGATCCGCCGAAAATTACCGTAGCATATTAGAGGGATTCCAACTCCCCCCCCCCCTGTGGTTCAGATACTAAATTTACATATATAAATGGTTTCATACAGCAGCTTCAGGACAACTGCACATAATTCCAATGTATTTCGAATTTATTCTGCAGGCACATAGACGTAACACAACTAACGAATAAAGTATGTGAGAGTCTTATTAAGAAATTTTTTTTTAGAGAACGAAGTGGGATAGTTCAACTATATGGGAAATAATGCAATCCCCCTCCCCCCCCTTCGTAGTTGATTGGAACCTTCGTCGACTTGAAAATATTTATTTTTTTCTTTAAGAGCATAATATTGCTTATAATGTGTGCCTGTGATAAGATTCCTTTACACTAAATTTCTAAGTGAGAGCATTAGGAGGAGCAACTGCCCCCTCTTGCCCCCTGTGCACACGCTTTTGAAACAAACGAATTACTAATACAAGTAACAGTGATGGCAACTGTAGTAAATTACTGAGTTACTTTTCAAGTAATAAATAACGAAGTTTATAGCTATCCAGAAGAAATCTGTGTTGAGTACCACCAATTCTACCATTCACATGAATTAAGTCAGCATTTTGAAAGGTGGAAACTGTCAACGAACGACCCACTACATTTGCTGTGCATATGTTTCCTTTATGCACAGTCCCTAGTCGTTTAAATTATCTCTAAGCAGTGGCGTGCCCAGGATTTTCGAAAGGGAGGGGTTACGAACACTTTTCTTGGTAGTCTGCCTTCATTTTGCCATCTTTTCCTACATTTGATGTTATTATTTTTAGAAATGCTGGGCCAAAAGTGGGGGAGTTAAAACCCCCACCAATCTTCCCCCCTTGGGCACGCCACTGTCTCTAAGTTTCTCAGCGCTTCACTCCCAAACAAGTTTCCAAAACTCACGTTCACTTTCCATAATCCAGCTCAATTCAAAACTTCCTGCAGTGTTGCCACAATATGAGGGCACAATTTCCCTTTCCAAGGAACAAAATTTCCCTTTTTGGACCACTTTTTCCCTTCACCTAAGAAAATTATATAATAATAATAATAATTAGTAGTGGTAGTAGTAGCATTATTAGTGGTGGTGGTGGAAGCAGTAGTAGTACGTAGTTAAGTATTCCGTTGAATTCGTTATTCGTTTGAATAAAAAATATTTTTTTAAAATTAACATTTCGGTTTCCTCACTTCCTGACCAGATGTCCCAGGTTTGAATCCTAGTCAGGAATCCATTTAATCGTTAATCCTCATCGTTACTATTTATCCAAAGATGCATAAAAGCAAAGTACAATAAACTTAAAAGAGCAGAAACAAGTAGGAATAGCAAAATAAATAAATAACATAAAAATGTGGATATGAAATTCGAAATTAACATAAACTGAAATAATGTAGCCAGACCTTAAAATTCCTTTTTCCCTTTTGGCTAAAATTTCGGTCCGAATTTCCCTGCGAAAGGGAAATTTCCCTTCATGTGGCAACACTGACTCCCTGTCGTTTCCCCAAATCCAAATCAAGATGCAACTTGTCTTTTTCTCTCAAGCTAAGCTCCTCCCCCTTTTCACCTTTTCACTCTCGCCCCACTTTTCTCTGCAATAACTGGCAAATGCTTCGTGCTGAGGTTGACACATTCCTTACTGTTTCCTGCCTGGTTACCTAGCTAAGTGTAACTCGAAAAAATGACACAACATAAGAGATATGTAACGATAGTTACTTTAATAGTTTTCGTGTTGAAGGATCGCTGACCTCCGTGGCGGAGTGGTTAGCACAGCAGGTTACGACAAGCTTCTAGGTTCGAATCCTGGTCTGGGTGTGAGCACTCTTTGTGAATATCCTTTCATCATATCAAGAATCCTCATCTTCGCGATTCGCCAAAAGAGGCAGAAAAGCGAAGTGAAATAAACCAAGTCAATCAACCATGTGGAAGGAAATTTTATTGCGCCAAATTTTAGCAATATATTGAAACAAATGTTCTCTTGAAAGAATGAATAATTTGTAAAAATTTCAATACATCTACATCAAGAGTATATACTGTATATTTTCTGCGAATCTTCAGTAATTGACAACATTATGGTTTGGAAAAAAATGTTCAACTTTATTTTCAAGCATTGCAGTTTACTTCCTAAGTTATTACCTCCATATTGTTTTATATTAAAAAATGCAAGAGGCTAATAGCAATTTAATAAAGATAAGTGTTAATCTATCGCAGTACATTCAGTCTTAGTCTGCTTGTCATTTCCCGAGGAAGCTTTCAGACTGATGCCACGGGCACTTCAAGTCTGAAAAAAAAAAAAAAAAAAAAAAACACAAAAAAACAAAAAAAAACAACTGCGCATGCGCGATCACCAGACCAAGGCGACACGATGCACGTAATTGCGAGAACGGGCCAGTCCAAGCTACAATCGCACGTGCAGCTTGTGTCGCTTCTGTCGAAAGATTGCATTCATTTCTGATGGTTCGTTTCCAAGCGACGCATGTCGCTTTTGTCTGAAAGCTACCATAATCTTTCTCAGGACGTACGTCAGGCCCGGATATACGTAGTATATGTGGATACCCGAAAACAACATGCACGATTAGTTATAACTTTTAAGGCTAGTTATGCCAAATGGCTAGCTATATTGTTTATATTTTAAATATATTTTCTTTTTACTTTGTGGCTCGTTTCAAAACAATTTTCACCCAGTGGAGTCAGGTGAAAATCCAGGGCTGTACCCCCCGCCCCAAGCTCCCCTAAACCCGCCATTGGTTACCAATACCCCATTTACACATGGCACTCTTTCATTTAAAATTTCTCACCTTGCTTTTCAACATTACTGATTAGCGCTATAAAATAACAGACCGTTATCTGACAAGTTGAAAATAAAACAAAGGACTAGCTAATATAACTCCCCATTCACCCCCTAGCATTTGCGTTTTTCGATTAAGCAGAACGCAACGTCAAAAGGCATGTTCAGCGATCGGCACGCTATTGATAAGCGGTGGTAATTATAGGAACTAGAGGCCACGCAAAGCTTCGCATCCTCAGGGAAAATGATTTCTATCTTATCAGTCTCTTTCGTTGCGAGATTACAAAGCCTGCCGTCCAATCAACACGCTCGTTCAGTTATTAAGCCCCTCAGTTACAAGGTGTACCTGTCTCTGTTCCAATTATTTTTCAAGCATTTAATCGCACCGGAAATTTGTTTAACTAAAACTATTCAGAAAATATTACAGGGTAGATTACTTTTTTTAGATAAGAGTAACGAAATTAGTAGTTAATTTAGTTACTTTTTCCTATGTTTCAACAATAATAAACAAAACTATGGTTTTTTAAAAAAATATGAAGTACAAATTAAATATGGAAGTGAAAGATAATGTGGTAAATTTCTCGTATCGGACAAACGGCTGAAATTTGCTAGTTCATTTAATTTGAATATTCGTACTTAAGTATTCTGCATTGAGAAACATTGCTGAAGGCGGCATTTCGCTTATTTCACGGAAATAAGCTCTATTTGCGACATATCGAGTAAGTTTTCTTCGTTTCTTTTTGCCTTCGGTAACACGCAAAATGGCGGTCACAGTTTCACTATCGTACTCGGCATGCAGTGTTTCCACCCCACTGCACCCAAAAATACCTACGTAGCCCCACAAACCATTGACGCATAGCCCCACGAACGATTCATACATAGCCCCACGAACCATTTCCGGTAAGGTTAGGTTAGGTAGGGTCCCTATAGGTTACAATAGTGAAAAATTGGTTTCGAAAAAAAAATATGCGTAGCCCCACACACCATTCTCGCATAGCCCCACGAACCATTGACGCATAGCCCTACGAACCATTGACACATAGCCCCACGAACCATTGATACATAGCCCCACAAACCATTTGCGGAAACGTACCTTCTTCAGTTACAAAAACACGTGTTTGGAAACACTGACCGGGATTACGTCATCAGAGACAGGCTACATCCACCTGGAAGTAAATGGATGCAAGAGCTTTCGTGCATCGGTCACACATTTATATCGAAAAATAGATGATTTATCGGCAAAATTCAATGAACGATGCGAGAAAACACTTCCCCGAACTTCCACAAGTCTAAAGAAACTGCATTCGGTAAGAAATTTCTCCTGTAAATTTGAAGAAATCCGTTTGTCCGATACGAGAAATGTACTGATAATGTTATAATGGTGTTATGAAAGATTCAGTGAAATTGAAACTTAAGTGAACATAGTCAACTCTATGTTAAAATAAAGTTTTTGCTATCTTACCAATACATAGTCATATGTAACTAAATGTATGCAACCACGCTCCACACTTTCATTGTTACCAATATTTTGCTATTACAACAAACAAGAACACATGACCTTTATTTAAAACTGATGTATATACTCTCAGCATGTCTGAACGAGTTTCACAGTAAACTAATTTTCCTCTATCTCCCCTACATCTCCATTGTTCCTAAGAGTCTGACTTATGCATCGTCCGCAGTTTAGAACTAGCTTGTAATCCACCTTCCTCAACAACATAATGCTTTAAAGGGCGGGGAGAGTTAATTTTATAATTTTGGCAAATACTGGACGGTGCAAGGGAGTAACATACGAATCAGTATTGCCAGGGCTGATTCGACAGGTTTGTGACCATATTAAGACCTTCTGCTGCATTTCATTCAATAGATTCTCTCCTTGCCTTCCTCCACGTCGTAGAAATGTAGAGGGCAATAAGCGGCCAGCCCTGTTTATTGGTGAATGTGCTAATATAAACACACATACGATCATACATTGTTTTCATTGTACTTCATATGTTGATTTAATAAATGATGTTCGTTTGTGATTTCAGTTGATTTTAAGTGTGGAGCACCTGCACGTAATAAGGTGAATGTGGGAGGGCAATTAATTCGTGCTATAAATGAACCTTAGAGCTACAATACGTTTTGTTAGAGCAATATTTATTTGTACAGTGACGTGCCTGGTGGAAGGTTAAAGGTTATAACCCTCTCCTTTGACCCAGCTGTTCCATGTCATGTTACAGAACAAATTCACCAGTTGACCATCAATTCGAAAAAAAAAACAGGGGTTGTAAGGGGTGACCTTCTGGCAAGGCACTCAAAAGTCAACCTCACTTCCCGTAGTACACCCTGGCAACTGCTTGTTGCAAGCCAACGAAGCTCTGGCGTCTAGACCCAGGATAATTTTCTGTGGGATTGTCTTGTCCTGTGTTCGTTGTTATGTGTGCTGAATGTCCCTTTAAAGCTTCAGCTTTGAACTGTGGTATGGAGATTTTATCATCAGAGACAGAGCAGCTTAATTGTTGTTGATAGTGTTCGACAATATTAGTTCTAGCAATTGATTTAGGAAGTTTTAAACGGACATATTCTTTTATTGTTAGGGTCCTGTCTTCCATTTTGTTTTAGTTAAGGGGCTTATCGCCATATTGCATGACGTGCAAATTACTTAAAAATCAATCAACGAAGACACCAAAATTACACTTCTAACTCTGATACCTCATGTACCAATGTGCATCAACCCCCAACGCCCGTTTTTGGGACGTCACACCCTCCCTCAACCCACAACCGATCCCCATTTTGGACTAAGCCTTTCCTGCAGTTTATGCACACAGAAAGGCTCAGGCCACAAGGAAATGATGGTGTTGTTCTTTTAATACAAATCCTTGATGAATGTTCCTCGAGTGATAAGTTACTCTCAAAGAATCCCCACGCTACAAAGAGTAGAATCTTAGAATAAGTAATTCCTTTCAAACTAGCAGGAAATATTACTGAACAGAGGAAATATTCATGAATGTATCCAATGAGAAAACCTAGAAAAAACATCTAAAGCTGTGTGCAACAAAAGGCGAGACACCTAGCGGACGAAAATAGAAACTGCAAATAGAGGGTGAGAATGCACAGAAAAGAGAACTTTTCACAGCTTGGTTGCATCCGTTACCAAATCAGTTACTGAGTATTCTGAGAAAATACGAATCCGGATGCTTACGAATCTTTCAACGCTTGCTGAGGCAAACACGAAAAGCAAATTACAATGATTGGACGTAGATGAAGTAGTTCATAGCATCTTTGTAGGATTGAAAGAATAACAAGGAGAAACGAACAGAGTTATAAGTTTGGTTCATCTTAGTGTAAATATTTATTTTTGTTCCCTATTAATATTTTCCAATTTCATATATTGTTGCACCTATCACAAAAAAATTTGCCAATATCCTTTCGTATATATTTTTTTGATAGATTACTAATTTCTATTCTTTTTCTGTCTCTCTAGAGCAGGGATTTTTAGGTTCTAAAATGTGTGCTTTCAGGTTCCTAAAATAGGTTAAAAAGAACCATAAAATAGGTTCAAAAAACCCTTAAATAGGTCCTAAAAATCTTAAGTTAGGCTCGAAAAATCCTGAAGTAGGTTCGGTATGAAAATGGGAAATCTATATCCTGGAATACGCACCATCTAGCATAACGTTATGTGTGTTGCCTAATCCTATAGGGCAGAACTTACAATTGCAAATTTGCTATTAAAATCCAGTTGCCCCCCCCATCCCCCCGCTACTTTTTGCCACTATTGCTCCAGCACTACTCTAAACCTTATCTACCAAGTTTTGGAACTCAATCGCCGCCTTTGCTGTTAGGCAACAATCTTTTTTTCATGTTATCCACAGTCAAACTCCGCAATTTGGTCTGTGAGGATCATCTTATATGCTGAAAATAATCTTTCAACAAAAACATAGTCAGTGGTGCAAACTTCAATGCTGAAATATTAGTTTGCAAGGCGTGAATGCCACAAAGTACCAAAATGACGCGAAAGTGAGCAATACCACGCAGATCAGACCACGTTGGATTGTACAGGTAACAGTGGCACCAGACATTTTGCTTTGTTTAGAGCTTTGAAAAATCACCATGGACTTGGAGGAAGGGAAATCGACATAGAGTACGTTTCAAACACGTTTATCATTGAATTGTTTCGTGACCAAACAAAGCAAATGCCTTTGTGTGACATAAAAATCCTGTAAAACCTTTAAAAATAGAACCTAAAAAAAGGCTTGATTTAGGTGCACAAGCCTAAAATAGGTTCTAACAAGCAAAATAGGTTATCTTAGACACTATAAAACTTTATCAGTTGTTCCGTTTTTTAACGAAACGCTAATATCACTTATTATTTCTTACATACCTGTAAAGGAAAAAAAAATAGGTTTTAAACCTAAAATCCGACGTCTAGTTATCAGGAGGAAGTTTAATTTATTGTCAAATAAATACCTATTACAGTACTAATATTCCTTTTGCCTACTTCCTATTAATATATGGTTGTTTTCTTTCTTTTTCGTTTATTCCTAAAATATTTCGCGGCACCCCGTTTGGGAATCACTGCTAGAGTAATCGTTACCAGAGAATGAATGTTGATTAGACAAAAATATTTTTTGTATTTTTGTTATTTTATGTCGCTTTTCTTCCAATTTTGGCTAATCGTGACGATGAAATTAAACTGATGAAGGAAAACCTACACATACTCGACATTTATGAATGTATTTTCCAACAACAACAACTATGTGTACGTGTATGAGCATGTATATTGCATTTATAATTCATTTCCCTTTAATACATTACCATGGCATTGGTCTGGATTTTTATGTTCAAGTCTATCAATTGTCGGTTTACTGCATTAACAACCGCTGTCTCCACCTGTTGGTCCTGAGTTCGTTTACAAGAGCTTTTGTTCGATAAGCTCCGTGGTTATCTACAGGTAGGATCATTCATAACATTTCTCACTGTTATGAATTTGTGTCTCGTAATTGTATTACTTTTCTGTATTGTCCTTCTTTCAAGAGCTACTCAAGGGGTTCGTTTACTTTCCTATCACTAGTGTTTTTCATTTTTCTATTCTTTCCTTTCTTTTATTTCCCTCTCTCTCTCTCTCTCTCTCTCTCTCTCTCTCTCCCTCTAGTTTCTTTCATGTTTCTATTATTTCTATTTCAAATTTATTTTATCTCTATTACTTTTATTTCCCTCTACGTTCTAATATTTATCTTATTATCTTTCCCTCTTAAATTTATTATATTTCTCTCTGAAATTTCTTTTATTTTTATTTCTTTCTCTCTCTCTTTCACACAAATTTCTTTTCTTTTTCATTTCTCTCTCAAATTTATTTTATTTGTTGTAATTTTCCTCCCTCTCGATTTTATTTTATATTTCTTTTATTTCTGTCTTTCAAATTTATTTTATTTCTTCTTTCTCTCCTTCAAAATATTTTTATTTTTATATACCTTCCTCTCTCGTTTCTTCTCTCTGTTGCTCTCAAATTTATTTTATTTCATTTTTATTTCCGTCGTTGAAATTTAATTTACTCGTATTTCTTCTTCTCTCCTCCCTCAAATTACTTTTATTTCCTTATTTTTCCCCTCTGTCGTTTCTTGTAAATACACGACAAAACGTACCTACCACCTGCGCTGCTACCTGCGAAGGGCCTTTTTAGTAAATTTGAGGCTAAGAAACCCTTCAAATAGTCTTAAAATATTTGCGATGCGTCAAAACGTTCCACTTGATGGGATGGCATAAAAAATCGTGTCGTTTGTTATTACAGTTCCACACTGTTATTGGAATTTCCGCGTTTTGAAACCAACTATTCACAAAGTAATCAAGGAAAAGAGTTAGCCTCGCTGATTCTGGGGCTTGAGAGTGTATTTCCAGCCATCCATCATAAACTTCATCCGTCTTTATGAAGGCCAGAGCGACACACATGCGTATATGCAAACGGATTTCCTCATTCTCTCGATACTCGACCGAACCTAACCGAACCTTACCGAACCTTACCGAACCTACCCGAACCTACCCGAACCTAACCGAACCTAACCGAACCTAACCGAACCTAACCTAAGAGATCAAAGTCGTAATGACTAATGAGGTAAAACGAATAACCGAGCTGGGTGCTGGATAGCGCACCGTGTTGTAATGTCTGACATGTCAAGGGCAAGTTCAAGCGTTTTCCTTGAAGTGGTACGTATTGTCGCGGAGTAAATATTTTTGAAGTTATTATTGGAGCTGTTTATCTGAGTGGTACGTTTTGTCGGGACACCGTTTCTTATATTTCTCTCTATCTCGCTCCTCAAATTTGTTCTATTTCTTTTTAATCTCTGTGTCTGTCTTATTTATCTCTCTCAATAGTGTATTTCATTTCTTTAATTTTCTCTTATTTCCATTCTTTTTCTCTCTCTCTCTCTCTCTCTCTCTCTCAAGTTTCGTTTTTCATTTCACTATCTTTCTCCCTTTGCCAAATTTATTTTGTTTATCACTCTCAAATCTTTTATTTCCTTATTCTTTCTTTATTTCTCACTCATTTTTCTTCTTTCATTTCTCTCACTCCTTATCTCCATCTTTGCTTCTATTTTACAATGACACGTAAACATGACGTCACACGATATGCAATATAGGTTTATCTCAGTTCAGAGGAACATTTATGACTTTGATTCTGCTTCCCTAACATAGGATTTTTTTTTGTGCGGGCGCCCAAACCTAATCGCTTAATGGTATGGCAACACTGCAATGATCGTCTAAATCGTCCCGGTTTGGCGAACGTATCGGCGAAATCCGTTTATATGGGGTTTACATCATTATGCAAATCGACATGACTTAGCGGATAATTTCGCAACATTAACCCATTCAATCCGTCCGGTACCGATTCCGAACACAAATCAAACTCACACTACAATGAATCCGCCATGTTTAATTATCAAAAAAGGCTTTTTTAATAAATCTCTCAATTATATTGCGTTCGCTTGTTTGAAAACATACCTTTTCACCTATGTAACCTCTGTGACGTCACTGCTTGTGTCAATATGGTTTAGTAGTGTTCAATGCTACATCGGATCAAACAGATGAATGGGTATGCATTTGCATAAATATTGGTGGACGTGCTCGGCGTTTAATGCACATTAGTTACACTGCACAGGACGTTAAAGTGCTTTTTTAAAAACTTTTTTTAGTGTTAAAATCCTGAAAATCTGATTCCTGATAATGCAGAGGATTTAATTCCCAGTGGCATCATTGAAAATGTCAGATGTTATACAATTCCCATATATCCTGTGAACTCTAGCCAACAATGCAGACTAGACAGTGGGACAACAATATAACCAGCCTCTCGGCACGTGTCGTAGAGAATGTTTGGAAATTGTAGGATTTGGGGATTTACACCCAGGAGGGGGCATTCATTCAGTATTTATCTTCATCGTCGTGATTTACCATTAGGGATAGGAAAGCGACGCGAAATAACAAAAAAAAATATGCAACAATCCTACTATACTCTGTCCCATATGTCTTTGGAGCAAGCGAACGAAAACAAGTCGCGAGACGGCTCCACCAATGGACGCGTGAGAGGGGACGGGATTGCGTGGAGGGGGAAAAGCGACTGCCGTTACCAGCCTTCGCAGCATCGTGTCCTCCTTTGCTGTGCTCACTCGATCTCCCTCCCCTTTACTGTCGCCATGCGCTGCCTTGCTCCAGTATACTACTGCTGCCAGTGGTCCAATCGCTATGGCGCATGGCTACCGCGCGGAAGACCCGGATTCGATCCTCAGTGTGATATCTGGTGGATTTTTCCACCTAAAGATGAGGGCGAAGCACGGCATTCCTGGGAAATAAAAAGTCACACATATAATTTCAATTCCGCCACAGTAAATTATGCTAATTATTAAAAGAGCGTTGCAGGAACATAAGTTCGAACTAGAGTGTTTTGAAGGTGCAACACTATTACGGGGGAAAATATGCCTAGTTTCCTTTCCCTCTCTTGAAAAAATCCCCCGGACGTCCATGCCCCTGTATAAGTGGATGCGGGGTTCATCCCGCCTCTCTTCAGTGGGTGCTTCGAGGGAAGGGCAAAGGCGGTCTGAGCGTGGTGTTGATCTCCTCACGTCCATCATGGTCAAGATATATAATGTTTGGGGCGCTGTGCACCTTCATGGAACTGTACACATGGGAGTTTTACGTTTAATATGATATGTAACTTGTATCTAACTTGTATGTTTATGTTATGTATTTTGTCTACATCTTTTTTTTTAAATTATTTTTTATTCATTTCATTTTATTTTTATGTTGTTGTCTTTTCACAATTTTTGTATCATTTTATTGATACATTTATTACAATTACTTTATCAATAGATTTTGTAACTAAATCATACAGTTTATTGTACACTGTATTAATACTGTAATAACATATGTATAAGAAATGTAAATTTAAATGTAATCGATGACAAGGGTTAGGTGGCAGAACAGCCTCAAGCTGAACCTCGCCCACGCAAATAAAGAATTTGAATTTGAATAGATTGGTTTGGTGTTTTAAGTCCAATTTATGCACTGTAAGGGTAATCGGGACTTGGCCTGCAGTTTAAAGTGGGTACCGAACCACTATGTGCTTCCACAGAGTATCGAACCCAGGACTCCTTGATTACAAGGCGACGACGTTACTACTACGCCATCAGGGAGCGATTGATTGATTGATTTAGTTTGGCTAATCGCGAAGATGAGGATGAGTAATGATATGATGAAATCGATAAAGTGACACTCACAAAGAACACCCATGGGCACGACAGGATTCGAAGAAGGGACCCTTGACGTGGTGACAACCCTTCCATCTGTCCCTATTCTTGGCAAGATCAATCTAATCTTTTCCATCGCTACCGATTTCCATCTCAACGTTATCCCTCCATCTTCGTCTTGGCCTTCCTACAGGTCTCTTACCATCAGGTTTCCCAACAAGAATCCTGTAAACTTTTCTTTCTTTCCCATTCGTGCAACATGGCCTGCCCACCTAAGTCTTCTTCATATAATTATTCTAATAATATCTGGACATGAATACAAAATTATGTAGTTCTAAATTATGTAACCTTCTCCACTCATCTGTCTCCTCATCCCTTTTAGGTCCAAATATTTTCGTAAAGATTTTTTCCCCCAAATACTCTTAAAATTTATGTTTCTCTTTCAATGTAAGGGATATAACTCCGCCAATTACCTTTAGTAATAATAATAGTAGTAACAATAACAATAACAACAATAATATACATATATTTCTGAAAAAAATATCCTCGTTTTCCTCCTAAGGTGAATGAACTGGAGCTTCTGAATGTTACTGGCACCCTTGATGTAACAGCCGGTCCACAGATAACATGTAAACCAAGCTTTCCGCCATTTCTCCCGTGGGTAGCGTTGTGTGAGAAGTGCTGTATCCCTGAACACACTCGCAAGGTTACTATACTTGATAAGGAATGAGTGACAAGGTTATGGAAACCGGAAAGCGACCATGGGGTAGTTGGATCCTCGTTACGTTGTCGCAAATTGTCCCAGAGCGAGGAATGGGCCGTACGTAAGTTACTTTCGATAAGGGAGTGAGTCAGCGGCGGCGCCAGGGTTAATCATCTAGGGGTGCTGAGGGGATGCGGAATGAAATTTAGGGGGTGCGATGTTGAAAAAAATGAAACATGCATACCTTTAACCATTACGTCAAATACCAAACAACTTTTCGTAGGCTTCTATGAAAAGCCAATGAAACTGAACACAAATTACTGACGATTCAGTTTTGCCTCCTTTTAGCTCATCAACCACATGTTTTGTAATTTGAAGCGAACAAAGCTTGTTTTGAGTTTTGTATTAAGTCCGCAGATAGGCGAATTGGGACTGGACCTACAGTTTAAAGTGGGATCCGAAGCATTATGTGCCTCTACCGGGTTTCCAACTCGGAACCCCTTGATTATAAGGCGACTGCGCTATCGAAAAGACACGAACAAAGCTTGCTTAGACAGTCCAAGACAAATATTGTGTCTGTCTTACAAAAGAGGAAGCAATTCTTAACAACAATCACTAACTAACTCTCTAGCCTTCTTAAACCCGAAGGTACATGGCTGCAGCAACACAACCCTTCTATCTGTCCCTATCTTGAGCAAGATCTATATACTCTTTTTCATCCCTACCGATTTCCTTTAGGTCCATCTCAACGTTGTCCCTCCATCTTCGTCTTGGTCTTCCTACTGGTCTCTTACCACCAGGTTTCCCAACAAGAATCCTGTGAACTCCTCTTTCCCCTCCCATTCGTGCCACATGGCCTGCCCACCTAAGTCTTCTTGATTTAATTATTCTAATAATATCTGGAAATGAGTACACATTATGTAGTTCTAAATTATGTAACCTTCTCCACTCACCTGTCTCCTCATCCCTTTTAGGTCCAAATATTTTCCTAAGGTTCTTATTTTCAAATACTCTCAATTTATGTTCCTCTTTAAATGTAAGGGACCAAGTTTCACATCCATATAATACTACAGGCAAAATTACTGTTTTGTATATTTTAACTTTTAGTTTCTTAGATATTAAACGAGAAGACAAAAGTTTATGAAGAGAAAAGTAACATGCATTTCCTGAATTAAGCCTACTTTTTATTTCCTCTTTAATATAATTTTCGCTTGTTAATATTACTCCTAAGTATTTTAATTTGGAAACTGGTTCAAACGAGTTGTTATCAATAATTAGATTTTGATTATTACCTAACACTTGGTTTCGGCTTGTAAGCATATATTTAGTTTTCTCTTTGTTAACTTCCAAACCTATCTCTTTAGCAGTTTTGAAAAATATTTTAGCATTATTCTTAATTGTAACTGAGTCATACTGTTTAATTTTAGTCCTTCGTTAGTTTCTTTTACCTTCCTAACAGCATATTAACAACAATAATGACGAAAGAAAGACAACAGGCGCTGACAATTGTAGAGACTGTCCTCCAGTTCATGAAAGTAAATGGGGCTTATCTTTCAGACAAAGATCAATGGCTTGCCTATTGTATACAATAACAGGGATCTCGCTTAGAGGCCAGCATAGTCTGCCTTTTACCTACCCACTGCCCGCTTGCACGCGATAACAGGTTTACCTGCTCGCCTGCCCACGGCAACGAGTCGACTTGCGTCTCTACCCGGGTTCTTGGTCTTCAAGGCGCTCTGCGCTTACAAGGTACCTGGGCATTCAACAAGACCCGGGCGCCTGCAAAACCTGCTGGAAGGAAACAGCCCTCCGGCAGCGTGTCGCTCCAGGTGTTTCATCACCACGTGGACGGCTGCAGCCAGTGTTGCCTACTTACGTAGCTACTAAATCCTACGAAGTCTAAGGAGGAGCTTCTTCTCCAAGGAGAATTTATATACTTAGCGATTTCAGTTCAGCGTAAGCAGTTTTTATCTTATTGCCAGGAAATGCACGCAATATTACAGCTTCATTTATCTAAATGAATGATCGAGCAAACAAAAATCTCCTCACTGAAAACTAATTGTTTTTCATTGCATGGTGCCTTAACCAGGCACGCAGTGGCGCAACCAGAGGGGGCAGGGTGCATTGCTCACAACCTTGGACGAAAATTGTCTAGCGGAGGGGTCAGGGTGGGGATCAAACATTAAAGTACAAGTCTCATCAAGTTCAATGCCGTAGCAAAGGGGTAGCGGGAGTCGGCCCTGAGCGCCGAACGATCTAAGTGAGAAAAGTTTTAAAACAGAGAATGCTATGGCGGCCCGTGATATTATTTGCTATTAATGTTGGTTTGTTACGAGTTGGATGAATTAATTATGTAATACGTCGCTCCATGTGAAAAGCAAATATTGTAGATGGAAATTTTACATGCCATATGCATGTACATTCGGAATGCATTTATCATGCACTTTCTTTCTTTCAAAAATAGTTTGTGTGCTTGTTTTCCATTATTAGCTAATGTGAAATTGACGTGTTGAAAAAATATTTCTAATCCTCTGTTTCAACACAAATGCGTGAGAACCGACTTCTACCCCCTTTTTGCGTGATTTATGAGGATAATAATGCCTTTCATGCTACTTTATTACTATTATTGTGATTGTTGTTGTTGTTACGTTTATCCAAGTACTTGCCCCCCCCCAAACGAGGGTAACGGCAATGCCCCTGGCTGGCTACGGCCCTGGTGTTCGCAGTAGAACAGTGTGTTGTTTGACTCGCTACCTCAGCGTCGAACGTGACTTGTTTCAGTCCTGCCCTATATCACTATATATACGTATGTTGGTTATTTACGACATATACTTATGGATCCTGTGCCACGAAAAACCTATTTCAATGTGTGTGTGTGGGGGGGAGCAACATTCGTAAATCTCATTTCATTGGCGATGTGGCTTACGAAGCTTTGAGTTCCCTTTTTTAAGTAGTGAAAATCTATTGCAGTTGGCAACACTGCAGAACGGTGTGGGCCCGGTGCAGTTTCTACTCGAAGCAACTACGTCATGCAGAGGGAGGGGTCTGCAGTTGATGGAAGAACGAACTGAGACATACTAGGTATGGTAAGACTGCGGGTACCCGGCGGGTCTACAATGCCTGCCAGGAACGATCTGGGCAGGTGAGCATACAAGCTGCTCAATCGAGGATGTTGCGCAGGTTGCATTGCATTTCAGGAGCGATGTCTCGCGAACGTGTCTGCTCCAGGTCTTGTGCAGGCCACTCTCGCTTCGATTTAAAACATTCTATGTTCATTACGACATCATGATTTTAATAAGTGATTAAAATAATATGGCAATGCAAGAATTAATGGTGTTTTCGATTAATAATAAGTTTTGAAGAGGGGGTGCAGAAGATAAATAAGGAGTGCACAAGCACACCTTCGCGCCGCCCCTGGACTGGGGCCCGAGCGACCCGAAGCCGAGGGGAGTTCAGACGAGCAAAGAATAATACAGGGTGCGGCATAATAATGACCTTTTTGAAATGCAATGAAACTTAACACGAATACTACGTTTAATTACAAAAAACGTTGCCGTTTGCAAAATATGCACAGTCACGTTCTTGCAATTGACCACCATTTTGTCGTTGACACTCGGACAATCTGCGAAAGCCATGTTAAAACATCTGAATGGGAATGTTTCTAATTTCCGTACAGATGTTGGTTTTGAGCCCCACAATGGTGCGTGGTCGGCTTGCATAGAACTGTTTAAGGTACCTCCACAGGGAGCAATCACAAAGGGACAAATCTGGTGACCTGTAAGGGCCACGGAATGACATGCTTCAAAATCTCGGTGCAAGGCTTCCATTGAAATTGGCGCAAAGCGTGGTCGCATAGGTGGATTTAGATTTTTTTTCTTGGAGAGGCAGAAAATAATCTGTAAGCCTATGATAAGATGTAACGCTTGTAATATAATGTGCAGATTTTACGAAATGTTAAAGACAGTGTAGCCTATATATTCA
The DNA here is from genome assembly GCF_977018435.1 of Lepisma saccharinum. Lineage (NCBI taxonomy): Eukaryota > Metazoa > Arthropoda > Insecta > Zygentoma > Lepismatidae > Lepisma > Lepisma saccharinum. The sequence continues at coordinate 71,628,765 of NC_139241.1, forward strand.
TTTCACAAGAATACAATTGCGTTTCAAGTTCAATTTGTGCTCAGATAAACTAATTGAGACTGGACCTTCAAATTGGAATCCGAACCGTTCTACAATTAATCTCCACCAAGGAACGAACCCATTATACTTTGATTACGAGGCGAAACATAGTAGATTTTGTGAAATACAAGTAGGTATGCATATATTGTACTAACAATGATCACAGGAAGCAATAAGCTTGAAAATTCATTTCCTGAGGCCATGTGTGTGCCTTGTAACCAACAAGCCCCGGATTCGATTCCCGGTGTCGACTTATTTAATTGTCTAGTAAATATAGTCCCGATTAATGAAGTTGTTCTAAACTTTTGTTTCATTATTTTACTACTTGGAAAAAGATAGCTCGAACATTTTTGGTCGTTGTAATATAATGCTATCATTATTTTTTTTAAATACTTTGTCATCCCTTTGGGACGGGCATGTGCCCCCTTGTCCCTCTCGCTAAATACGCCAATGTAGCGCCGCCTTGTTGGAACCAAAATCCTAGAAAAATAAAGGGCCAATTATTTCCATTGAGGAGACCACACCACATCGTGACTGTTTTGCGGTGTAACGGCCATTGACAGCTCCGAAACTACTGTCGGATAAAAAATTATGAATACTCAAGTTTGGACTCCAATTAAAAAAAATAAACAGTAGACCGACATAAAAACGAGTTACATAACATTTAGTTTATTCAGTTCTGCGTTAATCTATGGTAACCAAATTCTTTTTCGAGTATGCCTTCAGTTTTGTATCGTTGTGAGCAGTGGCGGCGATGGGGTGCCAAAACTAGGGGGGGGGCAAAGATAAGATTTAGCATAGTGTGGGGGCAAAAGTGGCGAAAATTGGGGAGGGGCAACTGCCCCCCTCGCCCCCCTCTAATCGCCGCCACTGGTTGTGAGAACAAGAAAAGTGCTATTCTTTGTGTTTTCCAAACGACCGCTCTTTTTGAAATTTTACAAATAAAACACTTGTGGTCCGATGGTGGTGAAATTTCAACCCATCTGTCTTGAACCATCAAACCTCTGGTTATGTATGGCACACTTCAACCAGGGATCATTATTTCTAGCTCACTGGATATGTAAATTATATTATTAAATATATCATGATTAGGGCTAGGATATTCATGAATTAGCATATTTTTTGGGTAAGGGTGATGTGTTCCCCAAACATATAGAAATTCATATTATGAAGAAACTAATTAAATTAAGGGCATATTTTGGCATATTTTACCATTTCTACGTGATAGAGCATATTTTGATGAATTTTCGGTCATATTCAGCATATTTTTGCATTTTCAGTAATTTTCGAAATGGGTTCGTTCTTACTCCCATTTTTACTCCAGAGTTTTTTTTTTTGACTGTAGCAAAATCTTTTATATTTTTATTTGAAAATCTAGTGAAAGTATTCATTGTGCATTGCAACCCAGGGCCCATAAAGTGAACTAAAATTAGTACGAGTGTGAAAATATTTCAGCATAAGTTAGATATTGATGTTTGAAACAGTCCAGTTATAAGGGCAAATTTTTCAATTATAGTGCATATTTTGTAAAATTTTAGGTCATAACAGCATATTTTATTTTGCATATTTTGGTAATTTTTAGGTTATAAAAATCCTAGCCCTGTTCGTGATTATAGTGTTCGAGTTCAGTTAAATAATGTTTACAGCCCTATAGCTATATACAAAAAGTTCGTTACGCATTTTTTGGTGGTTGTGTAGTGTATTATATCTACAGGGAGGTTATTGCAGCATGCCACCGCTTCAGCGTCGGCCGCTTGCCGGCCCAGTCATGCAACAGGTGCCGGCAAATTGCGTAACAGATAGCCCGTTACACAAACCGCTTGTTTTGTAATGTTTCCACTTTTCACAATTATAGTTACAATTACAACTTAAATAAGCACGTACCTTGCCGCAAGGATGCTGGAAAAGGTGTCCTCTAAAATACAAATATTTCTGGCACTTTATTTTTGACATGTAATCTTTCTTAGACACCGCTTCAGCGTCGGCCGCTTACCGGCCTTGTCATGCATCAGGTGCCGCCAAATTGCGTAACAGATAGTCCGTAACAGAAACAGCATCGCGGCGCATAAAGCAAACCGAAAGTGTAAAATTATATTTAAAACTAATAATAATGATGATCACTAACCTTCTGTGTTATAAATGATGTTGAAAATGACCTCCTTCAACACCAATACATTTCCGGCATCTGCGTATGAAATTCCTCTGAACATCCATAAGCTCCTCAGGTGTGATTCTGGCAATTTCTCTTCTTATATTTTCTTTTAAATCCTCTATTGTACGCGGGTTATTCTGATACACTTTGTTTTTTAATGTTCCCCATAAATAATAATCACAAGGAGTAAGATCGGGGCTACGAGAGGGCCACAACTCAGTACTGATAATTCTGTCCTCAAAAATCTCGGCAATAAAATTAAGTGATTCATAAGCAGTGTGAGCAGTAGCAGAGTCCTGCTGAAAAAATGACTGCTGGCATTCAATGTCCGTTAATTGTTCAAAAAATGGTTGTAGTATGTCTCTTCGATACCTTTCACCATTGATAGTACCTTCATAAAAAATAGGCCCTATTATTCTGTGCGCATTCAAACCACACCACACACCAATTTTTGCAGGATGGAGCGGAACTTCATGCACAAGGTCAGGTTTTTCTGCGCTCCAATAGCGATTGTTTTGTGAAATAACTCGGCCATTCAATTCGAACCAAGCTTCGTCTGAAAATATGATTAATTCTGGATTTACTCTGCCAGCAACAATATTATCCAGCATCCAGTTACAGAATCGAACTCTAGTCGCGTGATCGCGCGGTTGCAATTCATGAACCACTGTAATTTTGTAGGGTTTTAATCTAAGTAATTTAGTGGCATTTCGTGCTGAGGATTTTGAAATGCCTGTTTCCTGAGCAAGCCGACGGAGGGATTTTTTTGGAGTATGTTCAAGTCGTTCACCAATTTCGTCTAGCTTTTCTTCCGTAAGAACACGTCGTCTGGAAACACGTTTCTTAGGTTCAAGAGATCCTGTCTCTCGTAATCTTTTAACGAGGTTGTAAACAGTATGTCTGTCCGGAACAGGATTGCCAGGAAATTTTCTTGCGAATCGCCTGACTATTTTTCTGCAAGAGTTCGTTTTCACGTAAGTATCGTACATAAAAACTCTTTGTTCAAGACTATATTTGTTTGGCGGCATAACTAATGAATGAATAACAATTAACACACGATAAAGCACTAGCACTGAACAACACGAGTACTGATAAACGCAAACCGAAGTGAACACGTCTAAACAACTGGTAGCCGACAGCTGTCGCATTCGCGTAGTATCGAGAGGCTTCTCGCGGCTTACCACTACTCCGATAAGCCGCTGACGCTCTTGCGACATCTGAGGAATTTCGCTTCTAGCGTCGGCTCTATAGACACTGGATGGACCAAATTTTGAGGGAAGCACAACAAAAGACTACTCTATGAGGATATGTAATGCTCCTGCCGCAACTTTGAAAAAAAAAAAAAAATATGGAAATTACGACGTTCAGAAATTTTGCGTAATTACGGGGAAAATAGAACTTTGGGATTTGGCCCCCGTTTCCCCCTGGACTCACAATTGTCGGAATTTACATAAAATGTTGCTTTTTGTTCATTCTTACATTTAGAATTTAAATTTCTTAAAAAGATGCAGTTGTTGAGCAGTTATAGCCTTTTATATTCAGTTTATCCCATAGTAGCAAAAGGGGAAAAGTGCTTATTTCAAATGGCGCTCTCAGAAAGAAAAACGCACACAGTGTATGATCGCTACTTTACTTCAAAAATATTCACACGTTAAAATTAAGTGACACTGTTAAATAATTCGTTTATCTGCGCTTTCGTTTTGCATAATAATGTATACGTAACCTCCCCCCTCGAAAATCTTGGGCACGCCACTGACTCTAGTGTTCAAAAGGATTAATCTTGTGTTATCTGCAAAATAAGAGTCACGGTTTTGTTTATTCGAAGGCAAGACAAGAATGAAAAATTGAATCCTTTATGTTGGATGAGTCATTGCTGTCAGAAGCGATATGGGCAGAAATAAAGTGCCAGAAATATTTGTATTTTAGAGGACACCTTTTCCAGCATCCTTGCGGCAAGGTACGTGCTTATTTAAGTTGTAATTGTAACTATAATTGTGAAAAGTGGAAACATTACAAAACAAGCGGTTTGTGTAACGGGCTATCTGTTACGCAATTTGCCGGCACCTGTTGCATGACTGGGCCGGCAAGCGGCCGACGCTGAAGCGGTGGCATGCTGCAATAACCTCCCTGTAGTTTTTCTTAGATGCCATCTATTCGGCATATTCTCAGGCTTATGGTGGGTGTTCCGTTCAAAACTCCCTAATTTCAATTAATCGTAAAAAAGAAAGTATGAATGACAGAGCAACGAAATTTCAGAGAATTGAAGAAAAACCCATAAACTTTATTTTCCACACACTGATACACCTCCACATCTACCCCATTGGTAGCACGAACAATATCCAGTCTGTATTCAACTTCTTGCCATGCTCTCTCCAACATGTCCCCTGTTACTGTTGCAATCGTATCACGTGTGCGGGTTCGTAACTCTGGGATATTATTCACTGGAGTCGCACATACAAGATCCTTGACGTAACCCCAGAGGAAGAAGTCCAGTGAGGCCAGGTCTGATTTCTTCCGCCTTTTCCTCCGACACACGACGGCGAGCTCCACCAGATTGTTTTAGGACACTGTCGGTTGTTAAAAACTTACTAAACCGCAGCCTAATTGATTTAGCACCAGGTGCAACTCCTCCGTACACGCGTCTGAAATTTCGTTGCGTTGCAATCACAGATTTTGTCTCAGCATACCACACCACTGCCTGCGCGCGTTGTTGAACAGTCGCCATTTCTATTTACGCGACCGTGGCGCTGCGTAGTGAGCAAACGGACAACTTCAAGTCATGAAAACAAAACTTGAAGATCTGGCCTTTCAGTTGGTGTCACAATTATTTCACAATTCATTGTACTTCGTTCACAATAATTAATTGAAATGAAGGAGATTTGACCGGAACACACTGTGCTTTTCTATGAAATACTAAAACCAGATTTTGTTTTTGAGGTATGTTAGGTCGCTTCATCGTTTAATCCTGTTCGAGCGCTTGTTGAGCGTCTTGTTGTGTCTTGAAAAATTTCAGTGGAGATGGTCCTCAGTCCACTCGTGAGAGGTCCAGATTTGAAGGTTTATTAAAACATTTGACCAAAAAAAGTTGTTTATAATTGAATATGCTGTGCTTTACGACGCTCTATAAGTACTGAAAAGCGAAATCATTTAGTTCTCTTTCAGTTGACATGGCTACTCTTGAAACATTGAAAACGATTCATCCATCATGAATTTATTTGATTTATTTTCTTAAAATCTCAGGGGAGGGGGGTGTGACACCTTCAGCTCCCCTCTGCGTACGCCAGTGTCTTGTACGTTTGTAACTTCACATCGTTCCGTAATATTCTATGCACACTACGACTTAATATCTTCAATGCAGAAGAGAACCATTTCACAGAACGTTTTACACTTCCTGCATTCTTTCCATGTTGTCGGTCGGTTTCTGCTTGAGTGCACTTCCCGTAGCTTCCACGTTTCTTCACCTACATCCCTGATTGCATTGGCCGATGGAATGGGATCATGTCTCTCGAGATTAAAATAACGTCGATATTTTCGTCTCGCAGCGGCGACAGACTCGCCGTTTTTATGGAACACCCTCGAAGCTGCAGCATGTTCAGCTCAACCTGGGTTCGATGCACGGAGAAGCCGATAGGAATTGAACCAGGGTTTGTTTAAGGTCCAGGAATTTTAAATAAATTCAAATCCGGTCCAGGAGAGAAAATCAGCAAGCGGAAACGGGTTCTGGACCGTAAAGAACATTTCTATCTGTGTAGTATTGCAATTCGGTCCAGGAACCTTTTTTCTGGATCAATTAAAATTCGATCCAGGAACTTTTTTTCGGGTCAATTAAAATTTGGTCCAGGAACATTTTTTTCCGGATCAATTTAGTCTAGGAATTTTTTTTCTGCTGAATTTAAATTCGATCCAGGAACATTTCTTCCGGCGGAATTTCAATTCGGTCCAGGAACCTTTTATTTATTTTATTTATTTATTGCGTCTTGTTTATCATGGTGAAGTTAAGGCTTTGTAGCCTTTCCTACCACTTAACCATGTTTACATGGAAATTTGATCATATGAAAATTAGAAAACAACATTTAAGCCATTACATAGAAAGGTAAATATTAAAATAAAGAAAGAAAATATAAAATTACAAAGAAAAAATACAAAAAAAAGGATAAGAAAAAAATACATACGGGAATAAAAACCTATCCTATACTCACGAGCATACAACAAAACACACACACACACACACATACACACACACACAATCACATATTCACTACAGTAGTCAGGGATTTGATATATTCGGGATTAATTTAAATTCGGTTCAGCAACATTTTAAATAGGTCCGAATTCTGTATTGAATGAAACAATATGCAACTTGGACCGAATTTAAATGTGCGAGAAAAAAGTTCCGGTCCTGCGGCGGAACCCAATAGAACCCATTGGAATGTATGAGTTTCTGGACCTTCAACAACTCTGGATTGAACTCTTCTCGGTATTCTTAACTGAGACGATAACGAGACAAGATCCTTCTCGATCTATCGAGACGAGATCGAAAACGAGATAGACCTTTGTAAAATCGAGATGGACCTGTACTTAAACGCACTGCCATGAAACTAGGCGGGTGGCAGAAGTTCGCGCTGTTGCCACGTCGTAGCACGACCCCGTGTGTTCGGAGGTTTAAGGGAATGAAAGATGTCGTTGTAGAGTTGGTCTTTGTGATCCATGTGATACAAACTGACAGTACTTGCTCGAAAGGGCAGGGATGTGCCCCGGAAAGAGGTCGGTCTGACGCTCGAACTCAGCCCGGTTCACGTTGCGTCACAGTGCGCGGGCACATGTGGCACCAGCGCAATTCTGCTCAGCCGCCTATTTCCATCGCCGTGCGTTTAGTGTCCGAGATTTTGGAAAATTCATCAAATAGAGGAAAAGGTCTAAATATGGGCCTCCTTTTTATTTTGTCATTTTCGGAGGAAAAAAAATAATATATCAAGCACCTGCCTTTAAAATGCATATCTACGAAATATATACTTAAATGTAATAGCATGCTAAAGTATAGAAGGTCTCAATCTTTTTTTTTTAAAAAAATCCAAAAAATGGTAAAATGATTTTTTTTCAAAATTGTGGTCTAAATATGGGCTACTAGTGGCAATATCACAAAAGGCAATTAATTTTTTTTAAAGAAAAACAGTCATTTATCGTTAAAACAGTATAAAATTCATATTTATGAATAATCTGTTGTTTTGAAAATCACGCGGAATGGGAAAAATCGAAATTAAGAAAAACATCCAAATATTTGTTGAAAATGTGATCTCAACATTAGACCTAATGTCATAGCCCATATTTATACCATCACGCTATTTTTCTTCTTCAATTTATTTTCGCTCTCTGTGGTACGTATTTCACAAACAAATCATGGCATTATAAAAGCCCACATTTGTTTTATGTACCGCTAATATCATAACCTTTACAAAGCAGATGAGAATTCAGAAAACGCTGAGTTAAAACATACCTGCACAAAGTTTTCGGAGGTCGCAATTCTATAACAAGAGTCCAAGGCCGAAACTAACTACCACTTAAAGTAAAAAAAGTAAAGTGTTCCCCTGTGCTTAGCACCACGCCATGAAGGCGTATAGGGGGTGTGGGGGTAACGCCCCACACTTTCTTGATCCGGTCGTGAGTGGGGGTGATGTGATCAGCACCACGCCCCTGACCGCCTTTACCCCCCAGGTTTCCCCAGGTACCCATGTTATTCGACGCTGGGTGGGCGCCGGAGCCGCTTCCATCGTTAGAAAAGTTCCCGGATTTGAACCGGCCGGGGATCGAACCCGGGACCTTTAGCATGGTAGTCAGACGCGTTACCGACTGAGCCACCGCGGCCACTAACTACCACTTACTCTTGCGAATTGGCGCCGCAACCTTTGTCCTTGACAGATAACTAGTTCCAATAGCCTCCGCCAGGCTGCAGCACCCGAGAGCGCTGATAACTCCAAAACCCATATTTAGACCTTCTCCTCTACATATTTATTGAAATATGCAACTTATTAAAATATCCGAAGTGGATATATTTTGTTTATAATAATTGTAAAGTTTATCCCTTGACGACAATTGTGATCCTGTAGTGTGGTTGCAAATATTGAATCAGCCCCGTAGTTAGATATTTTGGAGCCCCCTAGGGGGGATTGTTAATTGGTGCCCTCCCCCTCCCCCTGACATTCTATCCGTGTCCTTCGATAGTTTCTTCTTCATGGTTTGTAATATTTACATCCTACACATTTTGAAATGAGGAAACAAAGAACAACTCTTTAAAAATAGTATTGGTTATACTTAAAGATTCGTAGAGTGCTTTAAACCCAAGATCGGTCGCGCTCGCTGTAGTCACGTCGTCGGTCGGGGCTCACACTTGCTTTTCAGGCATATTTATCCGTATTTTAATTTTTATTTTTTTTATTTTTTGTACTTTTATTGATCTGTTTATTATAATCCTTCTTATCCATTAAATTTTTGTTTCAAAATGTTTATTTGTTTTCAAAGAGCGTAGTATACTTCGTCGAAGCCAACTATAGCTCTTTTCAGTTCTTACGGCGGGCGCTCTAGAAGCTGGCAGGGGAGTGGGGAGCGGGGAAGCGACCAATCCAGCGCGATAAGAAACGTAGCGGCCAGTAGAACGAGTTTCACGTAGTGCTTTTTCCGTCCGCGTCGTGTCTCTCGGCGCCACTGCTGTTGTCTGGTTGGTCTGTTGCGTAATCCCCGCCCCAAACTTCCCCCGGCAGGACTAGGACCGGCCGCCGTAAGAACTGAAAAGATCTATAATCTCAGCGTTAAAACAAAACGCATGTTCCTCTGAGGTAGTTCCATCTGATCTCGAGAAATCTGATATGATAAAAAATAACTGCGACACTTTTCGAATTTGCTATTAACACTACAAGAACATATAGGTATGAAAACTCACTAGAAACAGGATAGACCTATTGACTAAATAATGCACAAATGTAAATAAAAAACAAATATATAACGTAATAGGTTGCGTGTGAGCTCTGCGCTCACTCTGACAACACTATATCCACAACAATGGCCTCTCTAATAATGCCGTTTACTTCATCTCATAAAAGTGTGATAAGGTCTCTCGTAAAACTCTAAAAGTCAGCTAGAGAGCACCACAGGCCAATAATTAAATACTGTTAAAATGGCACTTCATTAAAATTTAAAATGAGCGCGGTTAAAAAATAGCATATTTAAGAATATTTCAATTATCACATGTCCTGGCAAGTTGAGAATGTCAGTAAGTAAGCATAATGGTAAACTATATTTATGTACAGGGTAAACTTGTAACATCGTATCAACCTCATAAATCGAGAAGGATTTATGATAGAGATATTTTCGTGACAGGGAAACATCATGTACCGAGTCGAACTGTGACATCTGTTTTCACGTGGTGCTTCCTTTCAAATGGAAGTTCCTATGGGTTACGTCATCACTTGAAAATCTTCAATGAGAACAATGGTCGAGTAACACCTTGCTTGCTTGCATTCTCCCCATTACCTCTGTCAAGTTTAAATGTCTATTTCGTATATTCTGACTTTTTTGTCTTGGACTGGACCTTTGGCAGCCGCGAGGAAGATTTTTTTTTCAAATTTTCCTCTCCGTTCGAAAAACCGCTGCGATATTCCAAAATCTGAAGAATTACTTCAGCTTAGAATTAGCATTGACGTGAATTTTCTTGTAGTTTGCTTTCACTGTTATCTAGATGGTTGTGTCCTAATTGCGAACAATGCTCAAATCGTCCTAATTGCGAACACACAAAAGTGAGGAAATTCTTTCATGTCCTAATTGCGAACACATGTAACAGAAAAACCTGTTTTCAAAAACTAATACGAAGAGAGACAGCTGGTTTGAGTAGCAACAATAGCAAACCTGATTGAGTAATCATGGTCTTCTTCTTTGTAAAGCCTTCTATAGCCAATTCACCCTTTCAGTCTATCGAACTTCCGTGTTTTCATTTCTGGAAAACCCCTCAGTGCAAAAAGAGACGTGGAACTGCTCGAAGGTGTAAGTACAGTGTAATATGTTTTGAAATTTGAATTTTAAATTAAAAATTATATTATTAAATGACGAAGCACTTTTCAGTTAAGAAGTGTTCAGTATGTAGTCGTATAGGCTACACTTTTATTATTAAATTATTTATACTTCGGCAACGACTTTAATCATGTCGAATTATCTATGTTCCAACAAGGCACCGACCAGTCTCAAAGTCCCTTAAAATAAATCGTTCAAAATACACTGGAAGTGGAAGAGAAAGTTGTAGATCAAAAGGCAGAAATTGTGTTCGCAATTAGGACACTGCCCTTCGAGGTTAATCCTGTTTGGGCAGCAAGTGTTCGCAATTAGGACTGTTCGCAACTAGGACAGTTTGCAATTAGGACGACAGCATCTAGATATTATCAACAGTTTAATAGACTTACGTAACCGCGAAGCTATTGAGAATATCTAGATAACAGTAAAAGGAAACTACACGAAAATATTCTACAACAAATCTAAGCTGAAGTAATTCTTCAGATTTTGAAATATCACAGCGGTTTTTCGAATGGAGAGGAAAATTTGAAAAAAATCCCCCTGACGGAAAAAAACAACCTTTGAATGGCCCCCTGGGCTTCAACCCCCGCTAGCCTTCCCCTCGCTGCAGGCCTGCAACTCAGGGTGAAATTAAGTTTAGACCGAGACGAGAAATGTATAGTTATAATCAGTGGCTGCGGTTAGGTGGGCGTGGGGAGGGCACTTGTCCCCTCCCACTTTTCCTCCCGCTCTATGGTCTCTTAATGCTAACCTTGTATGACAAGAGACAGTCATTTGTTCTCGCCGCCCCAGTTTTGGCACCCAATCGCCGCCACTGGTTATAATTCGAGACGAGATCGAGACGTTGCCAATTAAGGTCTCGCCTTGTCTCGAAACCAACCTTAGTGACTAATCTCACGTTGAAGAACCAAACGCCAACCTCCCTGCCACGTAGTTCACTTTGGGTTGCATTTTGCAGACTATCGAGGCTCTGGCGTCTGGACTCCATTGTTGTGTCGTCCTTTCCTATATTTCATTATTAGACCATTCATCCTCATCTTCACGATCACCCAAACATAGCAGAAAAGCGAAGAAAAATCAATCAACCAACCTCAGATTGGAGTTTTGTATTCGATGGTCCTGCATAAAGCGGCTCTAGAATTCACCCATCCTTTAATACAGTAGACCGAGAGATGAAGTCTGACGGAGCATGGTGCGCATTACGTCCCCTCCATTGCCGAAACCGAGCATATGTACCTCTTTAGGATCCTTGACCCGTATTTCTTTCTCAGTATACATAAAATAAATCTTTTTTTTTTTACATCTACAGTTGCTATGCCCAGGAATTCTTTACAAAACATTTTCCATGTTTTTATTCTCCTACATACTGCTTGTGACAGGAAAATCCAGAGAATTTTCTTTCTTTTTGCTTCGAAGCAGTGTTGCAATCCCAGAAGAATGTCTCCAGAAGGGTAGAACCGAGATGGCGGACGGTAAATTTGGACTTTTGCTTCCTCTGTGGCCGCTATATAAATACTATTAAGAACTTGCTATATCTATATTTCATTAGCTGAATGAAGTCGCCATCAGATTAACTTACATTGTAGTGTATTTTTCGCTTTGCCAAATTTGAAACCCACATTTTAGAAACTGCTTCAGAGTTGTTAAAAGTCCACGATCCCATAAATTCTAATGGGTTTTGTTGTGTTCTGCTACAGGCATGGACGTCCGCAGGATTTTTTCCAGGGAGGGGCAAGAAAGGTACTTTTTCCAGGGGGGGCAAACGAAGGCAAATTTTCCCCAAAAATAGTGTTGTTCCCTAAAAAACATTGCTTAAATTTGAATTTATGGTGTTCATGCAATAATTAACACATATTATTGTGGCTAAAATGAAATTATATGTGTGAAATACATATTTTTTGGTTGACTTTCATTTTCCAGGGGGAGGGGGCCACGGCTCCCCCTTGCCCCCCCTTCCGGACGCCCATGGCTACAGGACAGGCACTTTTTTTTGTCACAATTTAATTCGGTCCAGGTTGCGTATTGTTTCATTGAAAAAAGGTTCCTGGACCGTATTGAAATATTTTAGAGATAAAAAGGTTCTTTACGGTCCAGAACACATTGCTGATTATCTATCCTGGACCGGAATTGATTAAAAAAAAACTGGACCTTTCAAAAAAATCTTAGCTACGTGTTACATAATTCCTGTACACTCATTGGATATTCGTTGTAGGATCAGTGGCTTCGATTTATATGTACAATATTACCTTTCTTTACTAATTTTGCATCGGGAGGGGGGGAGGAGGGGTATGGCATATTTGATCAGAACCTTTCCGACAAGTCGGGGTATTTTAAGGCAAGGGATTACTTTTACATTGTCTTGGCATTTATTTGTGACGATGGGTTGGCAACACTGCTCCACGTCATGGAGATTCATGTTTCCTGTCGCTAAGATTGCCTCTATCCTTAGGATGAGAACTTTCGGTAAAGGAAAGAATAAAATAAGATACGCATGGACGTTTTGAAATTACTTTTCCTGGTCAGAACTGCTTCAACAAGAAAAGAGACAGGCATAATATCTGCATTCATCTTCCACGTTGCCACTGGGATATTTTCTTTCACGTTTTCCTCGTGCGTTTATATCCTCCGATACTCCTACTTGTATAAATTCAATAATTTTCTCTCGAACGTCTTTCCGTACCTTGTAAATCTCGCGTCATGTACTTTTATTCTCAAATCTTCTGTGGCGTAGCTACGTGAGAGCTGTTGGGGCTTGTGATTTCTTTCAACACAAAGCATTTCTTTATTTTTCATTGCACATGTGTTTGATATCGTATCAATCTATAAGATTATATTTTATTTAAAGCCTCTCTGATGCTTCATGTTGACCAGGGCATTCACTTGTTTATCTCAGTTGTCTCAACCTCCGAGGCATGTTAGTAATGCGCATTGTTGTGCTATGCAAACCTCCTGAGGTATTCAGGATATAGGAAGTTCCATCAGCCTATGGAGTCAGCTGTTTGCAATAGAGGCAGTAAAAATCACGATTCGGCATGGAGGAAGGTCTCCATGGCCTGGGTGATATAGAGGTGAGACAGACTGAGAAGGGACTGACTTTGGTTTTGGATTGAGGAGGGAGAAGAGCTTAGAGAAAAGGAGTTGAGGGAAAGTGAGGCGAGTCCTGGTCAACCTGAAACGAAGCCTAGAGAGGACTTAGTTTATTTTATTCTTCAAAATTATCATCACTCTTCAGATAGACAGGTAATTATCCTAACCCAGCCATGATTCAGGTCCAAAGGTTCATAAAACCCAATGAGTGACCATTGTCTTTTCTAGTTGTTAAGCTCTTTAGTTATAGTTGTGCCTCTCGCACTGCCAAGCGTTTAACTTGTCATGTTAATGACGAGTGCTCTCATCATCGAGGATGAAGGATGAATAAGTTACATCACCCAGCAATTAATTGTGGAAGTGACTGGTTCTGACCCCATCATTCTGTAGAATGATACGATATTTAACAGGGACCCGTCGAGTTCAAGAACGATGTATGAATATCAGTGGTGTATTCTGTGTAACCGCATTTACCGCCAGTAAACAACCTTTTTCATATTTATTTATTCATTGAACACAACATGCGAATACCCAATTACGGTGTTCTACATTTTCGTCTTTGAGTTTCCAAGTTCACAAACATGATTTATAGTACAGTCAAATTCAGTGGCGAAGCGTGGTGTCACTGGAAGGGTAGGCACAAGCGTGTGAGTGTGAGTTCGTGTTGTTATGGGTGCGAGTTTTGTAAAATATTATCGGACGACTTACGTCTTAATTTCATTTTATGTAACTATTTTGGGGGGAGTTGTGATGTGAACATGCGTTGTTGATTAGTTAAACAATATTTGTAATTTCCTCCATTAAATTAATTACAATAGTCAATGGTTTAATCCAATATAATTGGTTCAATCGCTTGAAAAAGTTTGAGAAAATTCAACGACTACAAAAGGCGGGGGCTTGTTTTATCTGTGACCCCAACTTTCTAGCAATTTCCTTCAATAAAATGTTCCTCGTGAGCTAAGTAAGGAAAGATAAAGAAAAGATTAAAATAAAGACTGATGTGGCTGGATCGGCATGCTACCTTATGTTTGAAACAAATAAGATCTGATAATAATCAGATCAAATGATCAAATAAGATTTTTTTTATTTATTTTTTCAAAATATATTCCTCTGAATTCAATTTATCTGTCTCCTAGGGGCATGTTTACAGATGATGCTATATTTTACCATCATCCCAAACACAAGGTGCTAGGTGCCAACAAAGTTCAAATTGTACTACGTTTAGCACAATTACGCTAGGGTTGGCATGACTCCGTGAGGCCGGACTCGCTGTGTCCATTTCGGGCGAACGCGCCCCTGAAATTATGCTTTCCCGCATGAATCACATAGAATGTTATGGGACCAGCTGAGGCCCTCCGAGAAGTGGCTCGACATGCGACGATAGAGCCCCTGGCAGGGATGGAAATTTGTGGAAATTATCGTAAGGCTTAGAATTTCAGTTTTCTTGTATTAAGGAGTCGTTTAATGAAATTATAAGTAATAAAATAATCCGTAATAGCCAAATATATTAGGGTAGGCCCGGCCTCCGGGCCTCTTATGAGGCTTCTCCACTGGTCAAATTATGCATATTTCGAGGTACACGTGGACATTATAAAAATGAAACGAAACTTGCTGAAATATGTAGTACTAGTTGAGTTGTACTTGTCACAAAAAGTCCCAAACTATCCCGTTGCGGGTTTCGGAGATATGACGTCATCAATATGGCCGCAGTCAGAATTTGTAGTGCAATCTTTAACCTTTACTCGTATTTTGGTCGATTTTTCGACCATCGAATATAAGGTGCTACTCGTAATTAGGTTCTAAAATCGACCATGCAGCTGTTGACAAAGTTCCTGTTTTATATCATCTTGATACCTTTCTTTTAGGTCGGAAACACTTACAGTAGGTTAAACGAAGCTTTGGCACGTCATGTGGATGCACCCCCCTCCCCCCCGACTCCAAAGTTACGTATGGAAGTTGGAGCGAATTTTAAATTCGTACACTTATTTGACAGAAAAATGTTATAACTCGTAGACTATTTGACCAATGTACTTCGGGTAACTTTTGTTTTACAGCTAAAACATCAGGGCACGCAACCGTGCAGAATTCAAAACGCCAAAGCCAATAAGAGGGATTGGGTGGGCCGCGGCCCCCAACTTCCAATGAAAAAATCATAAAAATGGGGAGTTTGCCCCCTCGTCCCCCGCTATTTTGGGAAAGGGGACGCAAAAGTTAGGCTTATTTTCAAAGAATTGTCCTTTCTCAACCGAATGAAAGTCATTTCATGTTCCTGGGTGCATTACATTATCGAATATGTGAAACTCCCCATTTTTATGATTTTTTCATTGAAAGTTGGGGGCCGCGGCCCACCCAACCCCTCTTATTGGCTTTGGCGTTTTGAATTCTACACGGTTGCATGCCCTGATGTTTTAGCTGTAAAACAAAAGTTACCTGAAGTACATTGGTCAAATAGTCTACGAGTTATAACATTTTTCTGTCAAATAAATGTACGAATTTAAAATTCGTGCCAAAGGCCTCGGCAAAACGGGAGTTACTTTCTGACGACCCCCTCGGCAGAGTAAAGGTTAACCGTGTATAACTTCTCACAGATTAGTGACAAAACCTTCGTTTTTGCACCAAAATGCAATTATCAATGATAAGAAATATTCTTGAAGTTGCAGCAATGTAAATAAACATAAAATATATCAACGTTGAAGTAAATGTACACAGTATAGTGACCAAGACAATGAGTTGTAATAATAACAATAATAATACAAGTTAAATTGATAAGAGTGATACAAAATATCAGACTATCCTGTGTAAAAATAGCCTAAATGAATACAGGTTTCAAATATTACAATGTACCGGGTGGCCAGAATTAAAGTTACTCAACTCAGAGCCCTCTGTAGCCTGTTTGAGGCATCGTAGAACTCTGAAATTTGGTGAATCCACTATGCAGACCATGGGGAAGAGGATGGCGATAAAGTAAACTTTCATTCGCCACCAGGTTGAAATGTGGCGCTGTACTTCCATGATTGGTTGTGCAAACAATCACGTTAAGTGGTTTAGCTGAGTTATTCATTAGAAAGACATTTGTTAGTGGCTGGAAGTTGCGACAAAATAATCTCTCGTTTTTTGCAAGATTGCAAGGTAAAGGCAAATCCATAACCAATTGGAGCAGTTTACGTCACTATTACAACCCATCATGGAAGTACAGCGCCACATTTCAACCTGGTGGCGGAAAATTGAACGTTTTAATTTTTTTTTTTATCGCCACACTCTTCGTCATGGTCTGAATAGTGGATTCACCAAATTTCAGAGTTCTACGATGCCTCAAACAGGCTACAGAGGGCTCTGAGTTGGGTAACTTTAATTCTGGCCACCAGGTACAACGTATTATCTTTACATTCAATATTTCAGATCCGAACCACCAGGTACAAAACTAATATAATGTATTGAAAATTGCACGAACTATGGAAATAATATAAATACAGTAAAATTCAAGGATAGAAGATATAACTTGAAGATGAAATTCAATGTAGGGGCTTGTCTAAATTACATTCTGAAGTACAGTAAATGTTTATACATTTAATTTTAATATATGGGTAATTGCTTATTATATATTATGCAAACTAATAAAAGAAGATTCTAAACCAGAATTTAAAAAAAAAAACTAAATATGCTGACCAAGTCAGTAATTTATTTTATTAAAAACATAAACTAAACGTAACGTTTCAACATTCTAGCAAGGTCTTCTTCAGACTCTGTATCAAGTACAAAAGTAACAAGATACAAAAACAGGGCATTATATATACACAAACATTACTCCCTCCAGACTATTTAGAAAGTTGTTTGGAACTTTCTAGCAGGTGACTTTCACTTGCCAACTTTACTTTCACCTAAAAGGCTAAACACAATTACTTCCATATAGAATGTGGTTGGACTTTTATTCTCACGCTCTTTTCCCTTCATTTTTCTTCCTTCTCCTCTCCTCTTTCTCTCTTGTCCTTTCCACTCTTTCTAACATCTTCTTCCATTCTTTGTTTATCTTCAGTCCCCCATTCCAGTTCATTGTGTCTTCTTCACCTTTCTTCTCTATTTCCTTGGCTTCCTTCCATTTTCTCACTAGCATTCTCTTCTCCCTTCCTATCTGCTTAGCCTCATCCCACTCTATGTCATGTCCTGTTTCTCTTGTGTGTTTCAATATTGCATTTTTCTCTCTCTTAAGTCGTACATCATCCCTATGTTGTTTCAACCTGTCTTTCAGCCTCTTTTTCGTTTCTCCTATGTACACACTCTGACATTCTTTACATTCCACTTCGTAGATAATCCCTTCCTCTTCCTCTTCTCTGTTTTCCTTTTTCTTGTTAGCATTCCTCGCTATTCCTAAGATGCTTCTCCCTCCCTTCCTGTAAGTTTTAATTCCCGCTTTCCTAAGCACTTTGCATATCTTTTCTGTGGTCTTCCCCATACTCCTTATTCCAAACCTTCTATCTTTTTCTTTCTCTTCCTCTTTTTTTTCTCTTCCAATTCTTCCCTGCCCGTTTTCTTCCTACTTCTGTTTATGTCCAGTCTATCCTGCTTCTCATAGCCATTCTTTTCCAGCTGTTTCCATAGGCTATTTATTTTGCCTTCTTTTTCACATTCTTTCATGCATATTTTCTTGATTCTGTCCTCCATATTCTTTATAAAATTTCTTTTTGTCACCTCACTTACATCACTTCTTTTGTGGCAGAATACCCCTGCTGCACACTTCTTCTGATGCCAAGCGGTTTCAATCTCTTGTCCTCTCTTCCTTTTCATCAATATATCTAGATAGCTTAACTTGTCTTCTTCTTCTATTTCAAGTTCCAATAATATCCCTCTTTCTTCATCTTGAATTTCTTTGACATTTTTGCAGATGATCCAAACCGGAGAGTGCAGTTTCGGGAGTAATACTTGACAAAATGTGAGAACTCATGGATCGTACGAGGGGGCACAGAAGAATACTCTCCGCGTTCACCAGATCTCACGCCACTAGACTTTTTATGTAGGTATGCATAAAGAATAAAGTTCACGGTACAAAACCGGCAAGAGTCGATGAATTGAAGCCAGCCATTGAACGAGTATGAGAATGTGCACAAGTACCGAACAAAATGATGATGATGATTCTTGGTTGTTTGCGATTCTATTGTTTCGCGTTTCCAACAGTATATGGACCGAAACAGTGTCGGCAATTGTGTTCCAAAACCAGGGGGGGGAGGGAGACAAGGTGCCAAATCTGGGGGGCAAAGACAGTATATTTCCCTTTGTAGATAAGATTTAGCATAGTGTAGGGGCAAAGGTGGCAAAACGTAGGGGGCGACTGCCCCCCCTCGCCCCCCTAATCGCTGCCACTGGACCAGAACGATCATCAGTCTGACAACAAGCATTGACATAATACAATTATTCATCTCTGTAGATTCTGATAAATTTTGAAAATGAACTGTATAATCATTCAAACTGTGTATAGATTTTATTCGAGCACCCTGTATACTTATATGTATAAGTACCTGTAATTTTGATATTTTCTAATATTGTAGTTGAATTTCCCTGCACCTAGGGAAATTTTACTTAAACTGGCAACACTACCGAGTGCGAGTTGTTGCCTGTGACCCTGCATCACGCTTAATTTTGCAAAGCAAACTATCTATAACCTGCTTTACTTATGCGAAGTTATGTAGTACACCCTGGACTGGACACTAACAAGGCTCTGGCGACTGGCCCCATGGCCAGTATAATTCTGTGTCGTCCTATATCTTATCCTTATTTGTGCTGAGCGCCCTTTTTAGCCTCAGCTTTTAACCAAGCTAAGGAAGTTTTAGTTTTCAGACACGCTTTTATTTTTGTTATGATAAGGGGCTGGACCCCGTATAGTGTGACGGGTGCAAAATAGCCTCGGTGCTAAAACAAATTTAATTCAAATTCAAAAAAAGAAAATTCAAATTATGCGAAGTTATTTCTTCAAGTTTTCTGGACTTCTGTTGGCGCTGGTGTGTGCTAGACAAAATTGCTTAGTGAATCTGATTCAAAATTGTGTCTGTGTGTGTGTTCATTATGACGTCTCCGAATGTGGAAGGGCTAGACCCTCCCTCACCTACACGACAACGCTGCTACCTGAATAAATGCTCCTGATCACTCAGCCACAGAGGGTAGTACCATGGAATAGTACTGCCTGGAAGGGTCTTTGTGTTAGCTTATAGAAATTCCTTCTTCTGCGCCATGCATCCTCATTGCCATGACTGACCCTACATTCGATTGCTGTTAGAGACACATATCAGCGGTTCGTGTCGTGTATGCACATAGGCTAATACGCACGCGTTTTATACATATTAAAACTTGAGACATAAAAAGACCACTAATTAACATTTAACAATAGATTTACTGACAAGACAGCTTAACATACAACTTCCACAATGGACACCTCCATATTTCAACAAAACATAAACAAAAGCCTAAGATATTTCACACCTAACAGTTCGGAACGAACTTTAAACTGTAGGTCCAATCCTGATTAGCCGATCAGACTTAAATATAGCTTTGCAAAATTTTTGTTTTCGTTATTGCCACGAATAATTTAAAGCAGCTACAAATGTGATCTACAAACTGTTTTCTTTATTCCGGAAAATTGTACTATTTAAGTATTATGCATGTCGATAATTTCTCCAACTATTCTGGGAGAACAGCGATGAGAAATGCCCCACGTAAATACTGTCTATGTAATACCTATTTGCTGTAAAGTATAACATTTTTTTCTATTGTATGTCTGTGAAGGCATACTAAACAACCGCATACTCCTACACGTTATTCACTCCAATATCCGTACACTTCTATGAAAATTATCTGTGCCATAGAACATAAAGATTAAGTACAAATGATGCGATCGCAAATTCCTTTAACCCAGCGCCATCTATTAGCTTGCGCTGAAATGGACTCGAAGCATTGAATTGTCACAGCATACTTGTATAGTGGGATCCATGAGTATTACCGTGCAAATTGTCCATCACCATGTTCGTACACTTTATTTGATCCAACAAGAGCTTCAAGAACTAAAAGAAAACTCAAAACAAACTGTTCAGAACTTCTGCACCCGCATACATAAAAACCATCGCTTAAAAATACATAGGACGTAAGAGAAAAATTAATTCAAATAGTCATGGACAATTTGCACGGTAATACTCATGGATCCCACTACGCTCCTTTCTTTGCAACATCTGTTCACTTCCATACTTATCTATGCTCGAAGAAAAAAGATTAAGTACAGATGATACGATCGCAAGTTTTATAACGCCATGTATTAGAGTGGACTGAAATGAAACTTGAAGCATTGGATCATCATAGATTCTACGTTCGTTGCGTTGCAACATCTGTACATTTCTACATTTATCTATACGCTCGAAGAAAATAGATTAAAAGAGCACAGATGGTGTGATCGCAAGTTTCTTTAAATCAGCTGGATCGAAACGGAACTCTGAAACAAACATTGAATCGTCACGGCGAGCCGCCGATTTGTATTCGAAACTTGGGAGGGAGAGTTTCATGTTTCGAAAGAAATGAGTGGAAATTTGCACCAACTGTTGCGTCGCGACGCTCGTGGCCGCGCGTGCGCAGCGACGCGACGCGGCGCGATTCGTGTGGTGACCGTGAAACGGGCTTGTTGAGTCTCGTCGTGCAGGCAGGCTGAAGGCAGCTGGTTAGAGTTAAGTGTTCGCGAAATAGGCCAGTGATAAAGGGGCGTCGTTGCAATGCCAGAATCGTAAAAGTTTTATTTTTCTTTCTGTCACAGTTAAAACGGGTGAGTAAACGAGCTTTCATTGTAATGTCAAGAAACCTTTTTTTCTTTTTCTTTTTTTCCTCACGTTACTGGTGAAGCAAATAAGGCTCTTCTAAACTTCGACCCGGTGTCCGAATTTACGATCTCGTTACCGAACGTTCCGGGATCGAATCCCTGGGCGATTCTTCACTTTTCATTATTTTTCATTGTCGCGAGCCACCCCGATTACGTAGTGGCAACGTCGTCGCCTTGTAATCAAGGGGTCCCGGGTTCGATACCCGGTTGAGGTACATAGTGGTTCTGATGCAACTTTAAACTGTAGGTCCAGCCCTGATTAGTCATTCTGTGCATAAAGTGGACTTAAATTCGCAAACTTTTCATCGCCGCGATTTCTGGCCTGTGTGGAAGATTGGTCAGCGTTACGTTCTTTGAAGTCAAATGTCCCAGTTTCAAATCCTCATTTAAGCATACATGATCACTTCATCATCATCGTTGCGATTATGCCGAGAGCTAGATGGCGTAGTGGTAACGCTGTCGCCTTGTAATCAAGGGGTTCCGGGTTCGCTGTCCGGTGATGACACATTGCACAATGGTTAGGACCTCACTTTAACCTATTTCAGGGTGGCTACTCACTGGGAATTCCTTGAATTCCGGGAATAATGCGTGAATTATTAGCTCCGGGAATTATGCGTGAAATATTAGCTCCGGGAATTATGCGTGAATTTTGCTTGAATTTTTCTCCGTAGACGTGAAAAATTACAACTTTTATTAATCTAAATCCCATTGAATTTATACATATTTATTAATGCTCTGAGGCACGTGTTTTGCACTTAAGCTTTTATTTTTATCAAGGAAGGAAGAGAGAAGAAAGCTGCGTGCAAAATAAAACCGATTTCTCACAATCCGTTTCGTTTGTTAGTGTTTTTTGCAGAAAAATCTATCTCCTGTAGGGAAGATTATTGCAAGATAAGATATTTGGTTAGGTAAATTTGAAATTCTTGTACAATGAACAATTGTTCGTAGAATATCCCATAATATCTGTGACTTATGTGTATTCCGTTCAATTGAATTGAATTAGAATTTTTGGATACATTGGAATCGCACAGAACATGTATATTGTTAATATATTTGTGTGGGCGGTG
Source organism: Lepisma saccharinum (assembly GCF_977018435.1). Lineage (NCBI taxonomy): Eukaryota > Metazoa > Arthropoda > Insecta > Zygentoma > Lepismatidae > Lepisma > Lepisma saccharinum. Next base: position 71,651,011 of record NC_139241.1, read on the forward strand.
AGAGGCGGTAATACGTAAGGTTGAAATACAGAAAACATATGCTTGAATTTTTGGAAAGTTCGCCTTGAAAACCGGGAATTTTACTTTAATTTTATGACTATCCTAGAGCGACCACCCTGCATTTACAAATAAAAGGAATATGCAGTGTAGTAAGTGCCCGACGTTCTATCCCTGGTGGGGGAACATGACACAGTGAGACGTGTCGTATACAGTCCCGTGCGAATTAATCGGAACAAGATATTTTTATGCATGATAGAGTCTCAAACTTGACTATAGTTTCATGATGATGAATCTATGACAAATCGTGTAATACAAATTATATAACAGAAAGAAGAACATATTAGCTATTAAGAAATATTACGAATATGTAATTTATTGTTTCTAAATAGTGTAATTGATGAATTAGGGTATAAGTACAAAAAATACATAACGTGTGTAGTTATTGTCGTATTTCAATTAATTTTGCACGGGACTGTACGTGTGTGTTAATTCGCCCACTAGTAAATGTATGAATGTTGAGAAAATACTTTAAATAAAGTAGGCCAATCAGAAATCAGGTCTACAGTCCCGTGCGAATTAATTGAAATACAACAATAACTACACACGTTATGTATTTTTTGTACTTATACCCTAATTCATCAATTACACTATTCAGAAACAATAAATTACATATTCGTAATATTTCTTAATAGCTAATATGTTCTTCTTTCTGTTATATAATTTGTATTACACGATTTGTCATCATCATGAAACCATAGTCACGTTTGAGACTCTATCATGCATAAAAATTTCCTATTAATTCGCGCGGGACTGTATTACACACAACGCCCTGTTCCAGTTAGCCTATTAGAGCACGAAGTGGATTGAAAACCTACTTTTTTTCCTGTTGATTTGGCTTATTGTACTTCACTTTTCTGCCACTTCCGGCTAATTGCGAAGTTGAAGATGGCGTGACGATATGGTGAAGGGACACTTGCAAGGAGCATGCATGCCCAGGCCGGGATGCGAACCCGAGTCCCCTGGCGACGTAGAGCGTTGTGCTTGCTACTCCGCTGCTGAGGTCGGCACTCTCTTTTTTCCGGATCGGGCCTACAGTTTAAATTGGGATCCGAAGCACCGTGTACCTCGATCGGGTTTCAAACCCGGGAACCCTTGATTACGAGGCAACGTCTTTACCACAACGCCACCGCGAAGGGGCGAACAAACGTGTACTTGAAAGTTCTGGAATTTTACGTGGTACTGTAGTGTCAGTTTGATAACGGTTCGTCCATTCCAGATGTTGCGAGTTCAATGTGGGTCAAGCAGATCAGTTGGCCAACCTCATGGAAAATGGCATACTCCACTCGATTGTAGGAAACAATAGTAATCCTCACTTCAACGTAGAACACCCTGGAAACTTCAGTCTTGCAGGCCAACGAAGCTCTGGCGTCTGGATCTAACGCCAGTATAACCCCATGTAGGGCTGTGTTTTGTCCTTGTTAGTAGAACACCATACCCGGTTCGAAGCCCTCATTTGGGGCTCGAATCATCATGTGGGGCTCAGTGTTGCCAACTCACCCCACGAAAATTTCACCAACTGATATTTTGAAGCTTTTTGGGGGGAGTTGGCAACCTCACACAAGCAGTGTTACCAACTCGGCGTAGCTTTTTGGGTGTTAACCCCAGTGTTTCTAATTCGGCGTAGCCTTTCACGGTGTATAATTTTTTAGTTTTTTTGAGGGGGTTTTGCCAACCCATCCGAAGATTCCACTATATCTTTCACTGGCTAAGCTAACCTACAAATAGTGGCAGTACTGACGAGGCTCGAATTATTATTTGAGGCTCGAATTATTATTTGACGCTCGAATTATTATTTGAGGCTCGAAACGAATCGCTAAATATAAAATAAAATAACAATGCCTATGAACCTGTTTGGCTTCAGGAAGCAGGCTATGGAGGCATTCGCCCAAAGTGCACCGTCGCCACCTGCGAGCTTGGACCTGTTGCCCTCCCTATTGTCTAAACTCAACGGTTTGTTGATTATACACTTGAATAGCATCCTGACCCAGTACGACGAGGATGTGGGCAAGACTTTCTACATATTCAACAACAACTTGAATTATTACCAGTTCCCCATCTCCGGCAAACTGCAGTTTGACATGAATCCCGAGAATAAAGGAGAGTTGCCAACATTTTACTCGAAAAGTCACCAAGATTTTTGTTTTTGTCTAACCTAACCTAAAGCGAGGAGCTGGCAATTCTGCTTGAGGCCTTACAGTGCATAAAGCAATTTGCCAACCTACTGGTATTTTTGCCATAGTTTTTTACAAAAAAAAAAAGAGAGAGGGAAGAGTTAAACAACCGGCAGTATTGCCAACATCTATCTACAGCTTTTTTACTTGGCAAGGGTTTAGCCAATTTAGCAAGGAGTGCCGGCAACAAATATATACTGCCGTAAAAGAGAAAGAGATGGATGGATAGCAACACAGTATGTGTGTGCGTGTGTGCGTATAATATGTAGTATTATTAACTAGAGTGTGTTGGCAACCCATCTGCAACTAAAAAAGATAGAGATACCTATTGCTGTAAGATAAAGAGAGAGACTAAGCTGGCAACAGTGGTGAGCGAATACGTATTATTTCCAAGTCCCGGGCAACACTGGCAACATCAATTGCGGTTCAGTGTTGCCAACTCACCTCAAGAATATTTCACCATATGATATTTTACAGGCAAAGCTAACCTACGAATGGGAGTTGGCAATACTGACTAGTGGAGGTAGCCAGGGCTGCGTCCGAATTAGCAACAGATGTTACCTAGAGCGCTGTTCCATCCGGGACTCAGCCAATCTCTGTTGTCCGAATTTGCGGTAGACGTGGAGTTGGAGGGAAGAGCAGAGAGGCGCGACAGATGCATGCTTGAACTTGCTGTGACGCTGCGCTTGGCAGCCATATTCTAACTTTCTTTTTGTACAGACAATATTTACTGATTAGAGGATGTAAAACTCAGTTATATTTTAATATTTTATCGATAATACTGAATGCAGAAAAATTGTAAATGATGAAATAGTGTGTTATATTTTTAATATGAGTAGTAAATAGGTGGAAATTATTGTCATGTTTGTTTGCGCCCCAGAGCGCGGTGGGTGAAGTTCGGGCTGATACCTGGCGGGAAAAGTGACAGCCGTACTACAAGGGGACATGCAGATTCGGACGACTTGGACGTGACTTCGACGGCATGCGAGAGCAACGGGAGAGAACGGGATGGAGTGCTTGCCAATCCGGACACGGCTTTTTCTCTCGGGAACGATGTGCCACACACACACGCGCGCGCCTATTTATCTATCATGGGTAGATCATGTTCTGCGCATTTATTTGTTGCGCTGACACAGCGTGATGAGTAAATGATTTTTTTTTTATTTTTGAAGTATGAATGCATTTTATTGTAATCTTCCAAGTCTCGGGGACACCAATGTTTGTATATCGCGATTTTTGTAAACCTCTCTCGGGAACAATGTGCCACACACACACACACACACACACACCAACATTGCTGTAAGATGAGGAGGGAGAGAGACCTATAGCTGGCAACAGTGGTGAGCGAATACGTATTATTTCCAAGTCCCGGGCGCCAATGTATATCGGGATTTTTGTAAACCTCTCTCGCGGGAACGATGTGCCACACATGTGTGCGCGTGCTTCTTATTATTTTTGTATTGTGATGCAAACAAACAAATAATAATTTTTTTTATTTTTTAGGATTTCTGGCCTCTATAACCTCGCCAGGGTGCGTGGGTGCTCAACACCAGTTCTAACGGTCATAGCTATCAAAAGCCTAATGCCTCTGTAGAGTTTTGTGAGTTATTATTTTTTTAATTTGCGCATTGAACTAACTTATATTGGATTTTGATCGTAGTGTGCAGTGTTAATTTGATCAGAGGTGCCTTATTGGCTGGATTGTTGTTATTCTGCAGCACTGTTGAGGTGAAATCCAAATTGTACATGTGCTTGTCGAAATGTTTTTGTATGCGTGGAAGAGTGTGCTTGGACCAGTAGGGAAATTTATTTTTCGCACCGAGGTCTGTCGCGAAAGTCTTCGTGCTTGAATTATGCGAGAGAGTTGTTGTCGAAGATTCGTCCAATAGGAGTTGGCAACACTGACTAGTTGCTTCACAATTTTTTTGTTTTTTAAATATATGATATTTCACAGGTGAGGCTAACCTACAAGTTACAAGTTGACGGCGTAATCTTCTATAAGATGATAAGTATGCAATAAGATGAAGAAGATGCTAACTGGCAATAGCGGTGTTAATGTTTCTAGCTTTCTACCCCCTCTCACCGGGCTTCCTCCCTCTTATGGTGCAGTGGTATTTAAGGATTCGATACTTGCACAAGTGGTTTTTGAAACTGTAGGTCCACCCCTGATTAGTCTTACTTACAGGGGACTCTTGTAAACACTACGAGGACGAAAAAAAGCATATTTTTGTTTTTCTACATGTATGTATGTATGTAATGCGATTTGTGTGGGGGTCAAAATTTTGAATTTACGGCTTAATTAATCTGCATGAATGCTTAATGTTTGATTTTTCTTATTTCTAGTTTGATATGAGATATACACAATTTTATTTTTTGAAGTACAGTTAATATTACCTAGTTTGGGTTAAGCTGTAACATACAACTAGCGATCGACACGACCACCTGACACACAGACAGAGAGAGTGTGAGTAAATTCAAAGTGTGATTTATTGTGAACTAAACTAACCTCACTTACCTACCTACATATAGTCTTACAGGTAACTCAAAAAGCAGAAAGTAGTACATAGCATGACAAGTCGATCTATCGTAAACTAAACTAACCTCACTCGCCTATTCACATATAGCCTTACAGGTGACTCAAAGGCAGAAAGGCAGCTATATCACTTGTAAGGGTCAACACACAAGATTTATTGCAAACTAAATTAACCTACGACATAAGCCATGGACACATCTTCCAGATAGGGTATAAGCAACTCACCTTTTGCAATTGTATAACGGGGAAAATTAACCTACAGCTGGCAACACTGTTTGAGTTGCTTTCGACGAGCCAAACTCAAATAGGCTAAAGCTAATCTTCTACAGCTAGAAGCTTGAAACATATACCCTCGCAGAGTATGCCAACTTACCTTATGTAAAAATATTACCTAGTACGGTTAAGCTGTGACATACAACTAACGATCAACACGACCACCTGACACACATACGGAGAGAGTGAGACAGCTTATACGCAATATATTCCTACACATGTACTGGGTTTAAAAGGTAATTTGCAACAACTATTTCATTCACTCCCTATCAAAATCTTCTAACCACATGTTTTTGACACTTGCCGCCAGAACATGGTGGTTTTAGACTGTAAATTCAACCCGATTATTCTATTTGTGCATGATGCCTGCATTTGGAATATTTTATTCTTGGCATACGGTATTTTGCGTGCTCCAGTAACCTTGCGCTCGATTCACGGAAGCTATGACGTGTATTTCCTGTTTCGCGAACATGCGAGAATTTTTCACAATAGATAATATATTGCAAGAGCGAGTTGTTTGTGTATATAAATCTAGTTTTGGAAATAGACATGAATATAATGTCAAAAATTATTGCATAACTTAAAAATATTGATATTTATTGCACTAGCAAAGGTAAATGTGGAATGCCCCGGCCCCTCAGCTGTTAGGTTAAACACCATAAAAATTTTATTACTGATAGCAAGTATTCTCATATCGACAAAACAGATCTAGTAATGAGCTGTCTTGCAAGTCTCCCGAGTGAAGGAATATGATGCCACTATAAACTGTAAACAAGATATGCAGTCCCTCGCATGAGATGTACGAGGCTTATGAACCTCGACCTATAGAGTTGTACAATGGATGTTTTTTTTTTTAAGCATAGCGGTGTGTTTTCGTTTATTTCAATGTCATCGAGCGGGCATGTAAAGAAGGGGAGAGAAAAAAAAGGAGGAGGGGTTATAACGGATAATTCATATTTCGATTTCAATATTTTTGCTAGTCACGATTCACCTGCTATCTAGAAGGACACTGGACGAAGGCTAAAAGCGAGTGAAGGAGAGAAATGTTATTTTTTTTATTTTTTTGATTGTGTGTGATGAAATAGTTTTAGATAATAATAGTAGGCTAATAGAATTGTAGAAAACGGCTGTATCGTGATGCGAGGCTGAAAGCAATTTCGAAAGCAGTCTCGGGCATCTTCGCGTTCAGCCAACAAGGAAAATGCACATGGAGGGCGCAACGGTATTGTCCATGGATGGTTTTTCTGAATAAACATACATATCAGTTTTTGCAGTCTCCAGATGGGACCGGAGCTTTTGTTTTGGTTGGACAAGGGGGTTCAGATAAATACATGGACATCAAAATAAAAGAAAAAAAATTTACTCCACTGCTCACATGTATTGAGTCTTCCAATAACACACCTCGCGGGGGCGTACCTACATGTATGCAAAATATAGTTAATGTCTTATTTCTCGAACCTGTGGTCTGTAGATTTGCTTTTGTTGGCAACAGAAACAGAAAAAATGGCACCATGTTATTGAATACTGATATGGGTGTACTGTAATCATAACAATTTTTCTAGTTAAAAATCTATGTCGAAAAGCAATGTTGGGTGACTTGTCTGTGTTTGGTCTTATTAACAACTTCACAGCTGTACCTGCACAACTCATCGACTACAAGGCAACAATGTTAGGAAATGTGTGCATGGCTCCGAGAATACAATTTAAAATCACTAATGTGGCATGAACCCCCTCCACTTGTGTGTATTTGAATATGCGAAAATTAGACATTTTGAATAATCGATGAGAACAATCACAAAATCAGGTTGCACCTGTATGACGTGTTCAAACTTCAGACGATTTTTGTTAATCTACAAAAGCCAAGTGTGAACGGAGATTACTACGAAAATTGGGGGAAAAGAAAAGAAGCGAGGCTATTTTGGCTAATGGCAACGATGAGGATGAATAATGGTTGTTTTGATAAAATTGACGAAGTCAATATGCCTAGCCTAAAATAAAATTCAACAATTAATGTTAAACATTTGCCACTCTGAAATGGCGACGGCTATCATCATAATATCACTTGTTTCTAACCTGTTCATATTGGCCCTCTCTCTACCCCTCCATAAATTCGATTCGAAAGGCACAATCATTCCAGTTCTTGAATAAGACTCGCATATGCCCTCAGAAAAAACAAGAGAAGAAATAAATAAATCAAGTCATGTATATTCTTCATCCCCCCAATTTTCTTCCACAACACCGCACGAAGCCTCGAGTTTCGGATATTGTTGTTGTGCGACAGGATAGGATAGATGAACCGTATGTTTACCGAGGACCAGACGTAATCAAACATTTTTTTGAAAAGATAGTTGAAGAGGTTGAGACCATTGGCAGCCTCTTACGCGAATCGAAACCAAATGCTCCTATTATCCAGCGATGAACTTCAATCTCACAATAACATTGAAACGTGTCCGGTGTGCGATCAAAGGTTTTACCGACGAGAACCGAAAAGTAATTTCATCATAATTATTTCACCGGAAACTACATCGGTGGAATCTGTAACATAATGTATTTATGTATGTGTTTGACAATCATATATCACTTACTAGAACAATTTTCACATTGTTTTCACTATGTAAGATGATATTTTATTTATATTTACGATAAAATAGAGGTTTGGGTGTAATAACAGTTTTTATTAATTAATTTAGAGATGTATTTTTTATTTGTTGAGTTAATGATTAGGTTAATTTGTTATTTTCTCGCGAAAAAAAAAGAGGGGACCACAGCTGAAAGAAAATACACAACTTGTATTATTGAGGTCAAGAGTTTGTTTTAACATCACTTTTTGCACACATAGGCTAATCACGACTCGGGATATGTTTAAAATGGAATCTGAAACATTGATTATGCGACCTGACTGGAACTCGGAATAGGACACACTGATTACAAAACGTCGATATATTACCACTTGGTAAGAAATTGAAGTGTTTCAATTCACACACACACTCACAATTTAAAACAACTAAACTGATCGCAGGCCCAACTGGTGGCTGGCATACACAACTATCCATCCACCAGTTGTCTTCTGGGGCGTGTGTCTCGATGAGTGTCAACAACCTCTATTGTGAAGTAAAATCTGTAGGGGTAACATCACTCTCCAATTACAATGTTGGCAAACTTTCCAACTTCATCGTGAACGACGACAAAGGTATCGGCTACCTGATAAAAATTATCAACACGCTGCCTCCGAGATTCTGGAACGTTGCCGAAGGAAAGGGACTCGTGAACGACATCATCAACAAGTTATTTTTCGAGATGCATTTACCTGGCTACCAATACTGCGAACCGGGTACCAAACTCGAGAAAAGATTGGAGAGAGGAGACAAGGGTGTGAATCCGTTGGACGCGGCATGCAAAGATTACGATATTGCTTACAATACGCACACGAATTTGGATGCACGTCACGAAGCAGACAAGAAATTGGAGCATGTCGCTTTCAGGAGGGTCATGAGCAGAGACGTTTTTTTTTTTTTTTGGGAGAAAAAGTTGTAGCATTGGGCATCACTATCGCCATGAACACGAAACAAAAATTTGGATGGGGAATCCTACCTAGAGTTATTTTTAACTGGCAACGAGGTGATCTTGGTCAGCACGACGAACCCTCAGCTGTTATAGAAGATATCTGAAACCAGCTTACACTAGTTACTTATAGCTCCCCCAATTTTCTCACGATGGTGGGTTGCTACCGGCCCTATACGTAGGCCGGATAAATTCCGACCAGAGCCGGATTCGAACCTATGCCGTCTCGCAGCGAACAATCTCAAGACGAGTGAACGCCGTAACTCGCTCAGCTACGGAGGAGGACTCTCTCTCTCTCTACTCTTTCTCTAATTTTCATCATTATTGTTAAAATTAATCCAAGAGAAAATATATATTTTGTGTTGACATGGGAAATATGCAATAAAAAAATGCATGATCAATAGTTAAGGTCAAAATCTGAATAAACAGTGAGGGTGATACACGCAAGCTTCCAGGCATGTGATTTGCACAGAATTAAATATAAAATGAGAGATGGAAGGTTTTTGTTACTATTAGAATTTAAGGACGGAAAATATGTACAGCGAATGAATACTACGTTTGACTAATCGTGAAGATGAGTATCACAGTACGTTTTTATCGTTCTTATATAAACGTTGAAACGTTTAAGAACGTATAAGAACGTTTACCGAAACGTTTCAACATTGTTGAAGAGTAGAGAGAGAGAGAGTCCTCCTCCGTAGCTGAGCGAGTTACGGCGTTCACTCGTCTTGAGATTGTTCGCTGCGAGACGGCATAGGTTCGAATCCGGCTCTGGTCGGAATTTATCCGGCCTACGTATAGGGCCGGTAGCAACCCACCATCGTGAGAAAATTGGGGGAGCTATAAGTAACTAGTGTAAGCTGGTTTCAGATATCTTCTATAACAGCTGAGGGTTCGTCGTGCTGACCAAGATCACCTCGTTGCCAGTTAAAAATAACTCTAGGTAGGTTTCCCCATCCAAATTTTTGTTTCGTGTTCATGGCGATAGTGATGCCCAATGCTACAACTTTTTCTCCCAAAAAAAAAAAAACGTCTCTGCTCATGACCCTCCTGAAAGCGACATGCTCCAATTTCTTGTCTGCTTCGTGACGTGCATCCAAATTCGTGTGCGTATTGTAAGCAATATCGTAATCTTTGCATGCCGCGTCCAACGGATTCACACCCTTGTCTCCTCTCTCCAATCTTTTCTCGAGTTTGGTACCCGGTTCGCAGTATTGGTAGCCAGGTAAATGCATCTCGAAAAATAACTTGTTGATGATGTCGTTCACGAGTCCCTTTCCTTCGGCAACGTTCCAGAATCTCGGAGGCAGCGTGTATATAATTTTTATCAGGTAGCCGATACCTTTGTCGTCGTTCACGATGAAGTTGGAAAGTTTGCCAACATTGTAATTGGAGAGTGATGTTACCCCTACAGATTTTACTTCACAATAGAGGTTGTTGACACTCATCGAGACACACGCCCCAGAAGACAACTGGTGGATGGATAGTTGTGTATGCCAGCCACCAGTTGGGCCTGCGATCAGTTTAGTTGTTTTAAATTGTGAGTGTGTGTGTGAATTGAAACACTTCAATTTCTTACCAAGTGGTAATATATCGACGTTTTGTAATCAGTGTGTCCTATTCCGAGTTCCAGTCAGGTCGCATAATCAATGTTTCAGATTCCATTTTAAACATATCCCGAGTCGTGATTAGCCTATGTGTGCAAAAAGTGATGTTAAAACAAACTCTTGACCTCAATAATACAAGTTGTGTATTTTCTTTCAGCTGTGGTCCCCTCTTTTTTTTTCGCGAGAAAATAACAAATTAACCTAATCATTAACTCAACAAATAAAAAATACATCTCTAAATTAATTAATAAAAACTGTTATTACACCCAAACCTCTATTTTATCGTAAATATAAATAAAATATCATCTTACATAGTGAAAACAATGTGAAAATTGTTCTAGTAAGTGATATATGATTGTCAAACACATACATAAATACATTATGTTACAGATTCCACCGATGTAGTTTCCGGTGAAATAATTATGATGAAATTACTTTTCGGTTCTCGTCGGTAAAACCTTTGATCGCACACCGGACACGTTTCAATGTTATTGTGAGATTGAAGTTCATCGCTGGATAATAGGAGCATTTGGTTTCGATTCGCGTAAGAGGCTGCCAATGGTCTCAACCTCTTCAACTATCTTTTCAAAAAAATGTTTGATTACGTCTGGTCCTCGGTAAACATACGGTTCATCTATCCTATCCTGTCGCACAACAACAATATCCGAAACTCGAGGCTTCGTGCGGTGTTGTGGAAGAAAATTGGGGGGATGAAGAATATACATGACTTGATTTATTTATTTCTTCTCTTGTTTTTTCTGAGGGCATATGCGAGTCTTATTCAAGAACTGGAATGATTGTGCCTTTCGAATCGAATTTATGGAGGGGTAGAGAGAGGGCCAATATGAACAGGTTAGAAACAAGTGATATTATGATGATAGCCGTCGCCATTTCAGAGTGGCAAATGTTTAACATTAATTGTTGAATTTTATTTTAGGCTAGGCATATTGACTTCGTCAATTTTATCAAAACAACCATTATTCATCCTCATCGTTGCCATTAGCCAAAATAGCCTCGCTTCTTTTCTTTTCCCCCAATTTTCGTAGTAATCTCCGTTCACACTTGGCTTTTGTAGATTAACAAAAATCGTCTGAAGTTTGAACACGTCATACAGGTGCAACCTGATTTTGTGATTGTTCTCATCGATTATTCAAAATGTCTAATTTTCGCATATTCAAATACACACAAGTGGAGGGGGTTCATGCCACATTAGTGATTTTAAATTGTATTCTCGGAGCCATGCACACATTTCCTAACATTGTTGCCTTGTAGTCGATGAGTTGTGCAGGTACAGCTGTGAAGTTGTTAATAAGACCAAACACAGACAAGTCACCCAACATTGCTTTTCGACATAGATTTTTAACTAGAAAAATTGTTATGATTACAGTACACCCATATCAGTATTCAATAACATGGTGCCATTTTTTCTGTTTCTGTTGCCAACAAAAGCAAATCTACAGACCACAGGTTCGAGAAATAAGACATTAACTATATTTTGCATACATGTAGGTACGCCCCCGCGAGGTGTGTTATTGGAAGACTCAATACATGTGAGCAGTGGAGTAAATTTTTTTTCTTTTATTTTGATGTCCATGTATTTATCTGAACCCCCTTGTCCAACCAAAACAAAAGCTCCGGTCCCATCTGGAGACTGCAAAAACTGATATGTATGTTTATTCAGAAAAACCATCCATGGACAATACCGTTGCGCCCTCCATGTGCATTTTCCTTGTTGGCTGAACGCGAAGATGCCCGAGACTGCTTTCGAAATTGCTTTCAGCCTCGCATCACGATACAGCCGTTTTCTACAATTCTATTAGCCTACTATTATTATCTAAAACTATTTCATCACACACAATCAAAAAAATAAAAAAAATAACATTTCTCTCCTTCACTCGCTTTTAGCCTTCGTCCAGTGTCCTTCTAGATAGCAGGTGAATCGTGACTAGCAAAAATATTGAAATCGAAATATGAATTATCCGTTATAACCCCTCCTCCTTTTTTTTCTCTCCCCTTCTTTACATGCCCGCTCGATGACATTGAAATAAACGAAAACACACCGCTATGCTTAAAAAAAAAAACATCCATTGTACAACTCTATAGGTCGAGGTTCATAAGCCTCGTACATCTCATGCGAGGGACTGCATATCTTGTTTACAGTTTATAGTGGCATCATATTCCTTCACTCGGGAGACTTGCAAGACAGCTCATTACTAGATCTGTTTTGTCGATATGAGAATACTTGCTATCAGTAATAAAATTTTTATGGTGTTTAACCTAACAGCTGAGGGGCCGGGGCATTCCACATTTACCTTTGCTAGTGCAATAAATATCAATATTTTTAAGTTATGCAATAATTTTTGACATTATATTCATGTCTATTTCCAAAACTAGATTTATATACACAAACAACTCGCTCTTGCAATATATTATCTATTGTGAAAAATTCTCGCATGTTCGCGAAACAGGAAATACACGTCATAGCTTCCGTGAATCGAGCGCAAGGTTACTGGAGCACGCAAAATACCGTATGCCAAGAATAAAATATTCCAAATGCAGGCATCATGCACAAATAGAATAATCGGGTTGAATTTACAGTCTAAAACCACCATGTTCTGGCGGCAAGTGTCAAAAACATGTGGTTAGAAGATTTTGATAGGGAGTGAATGAAATAGTTGTTGCAAATTACCTTTTAAACCCAGTACATGTGTAGGAATATATTGCGTATAAGCTGTCTCACTCTCTCCGTATGTGTGTCAGGTGGTCGTGTTGATCGTTAGTTGTATGTCACAGCTTAACCGTACTAGGTAATATTTTTACATAAGGTAAGTTGGCATACTCTGCGAGGGTATATGTTTCAAGCTTCTAGCTGTAGAAGATTAGCTTTAGCCTATTTGAGTTTGGCTCGTCGAAAGCAACTCAAACAGTGTTGCCAGCTGTAGGTTAATTTTCCCCGTTATACAATTGCAAAAGGTGAGTTGCTTATACCCTATCTGGAAGATGTGTCCATGGCTTATGTCGTAGGTTAATTTAGTTTGCAATAAATCTTGTGTGTTGACCCTTACAAGTGATATAGCTGCCTTTCTGCCTTTGAGTCACCTGTAAGGCTATATGTGAATAGGCGAGTGAGGTTAGTTTAGTTTACGATAGATCGACTTGTCATGCTATGTACTACTTTCTGCTTTTTGAGTTACCTGTAAGACTATATGTAGGTAGGTAAGTGAGGTTAGTTTAGTTCACAATAAATCACACTTTGAATTTACTCACACTCTCTCTGTCTGTGTGTCAGGTGGTCGTGTCGATCGCTAGTTGTATGTTACAGCTTAACCCAAACTAGGTAATATTAACTGTACTTCAAAAAATAAAATTGTGTATATCTCATATCAAACTAGAAATAAGAAAAATCAAACATTAAGCATTCATGCAGATTAATTAAGCCGTAAATTCAAAATTTTGACCCCCACACAAATCGCATTACATACATACATACATGTAGAAAAACAAAAATATGCTTTTTTTCGTCCTCGTAGTGTTTACAAGAGTCCCCTGTAAGTAAGACTAATCAGGGGTGGACCTACAGTTTCAAAAACCACTTGTGCAAGTATCGAATCCTTAAATACCACTGCACCATAAGAGGGAGGAAGCCCGGTGAGAGGGGGTAGAAAGCTAGAAACATTAACACCGCTATTGCCAGTTAGCATCTTCTTCATCTTATTGCATACTTATCATCTTATAGAAGATTACGCCGTCAACTTGTAACTTGTAGGTTAGCCTCACCTGTGAAATATCATATATTTAAAAAACAAAAAAATTGTGAAGCAACTAGTCAGTGTTGCCAACTCCTATTGGACGAATCTTCGACAACAACTCTCTCGCATAATTCAAGCACGAAGACTTTCGCGACAGACCTCGGTGCGAAAAATAAATTTCCCTACTGGTCCAAGCACACTCTTCCACGCATACAAAAACATTTCGACAAGCACATGTACAATTTGGATTTCACCTCAACAGTGCTGCAGAATAACAACAATCCAGCCAATAAGGCACCTCTGATCAAATTAACACTGCACACTACGATCAAAATCCAATATAAGTTAGTTCAATGCGCAAATTAAAAAAATAATAACTCACAAAACTCTACAGAGGCATTAGGCTTTTGATAGCTATGACCGTTAGAACTGGTGTTGAGCACCCCCCACGCACCCTGGCGAGGTTATAGAGGCCAGAAATCCTAAAAAATAAAAAAAATTATTATTTGTTTGTTTGCATCACAATACAAAAATAATAAGAAGCACGCGCACACATGTGTGGCACATCGTTCCCGCGAGAGAGGTTTACAAAAATCCCGATATACATTGGCGCCCGGGACTTGGAAATAATACGTATTCGCTCACCACTGTTGCCAGCTATAGGTCTCTCTCCCTCCTCATCTTACAGCAATGTTGGTGTGTGTGTGTGTGTGTGTGTGTGTGTGGCACATTGTTCCCGAGAGAGGTTTACAAAAATCGCGATATACAAACATTGGTGTCCCCGAGACTTGGAAGATTACGATAAAATGCATTCATACTTCAAAAATAAGAAAAAGCATTTACTCATCACGCTGTGTCAGCGCAACAAATAAATGCGCAGAACATGATCTACCCATGATAGATAAATAGGCGCGCGCGTGTGTGTGTGGCACATCGTTCCCGAGAGAAAAAGCCGTGTCCGGATTGGCAAGCACTCCATCCCGTTCTCTCCCGTTGCTCTCGCATGCCGTCGAAGTCACGTCCAAGTCGTCCGAATCTGCATGTCCCCTTGTAGTACGGCTGTCACTTTTCCCGCCAGGTATCAGCCCGAACTTCACCCACCGCGCTCTGGGGCGCAAACAAACATGACAATAATTTCCACCTATTTACTACTCATATTAAAAATATAACACACTATTTCATCATTTACAATTTTTCTGCATTCAGTATTATCGATAAAATATTAAAATATAACTGAGTTTTACATCCTCTAATCAGTAAATATTGTCTGTACAAAGAGAAAGTTAGAATATGGCTGCCAAGCGCAGCGTCACAGCAAGTTCAAGCATGCATCTGTCGCGCCTCTCTGCTCTTCCCTCCAACTCCACGTCTACCGCAAATTCGGACAACAGAGATTGGCTGAGTCCCGGATGGAACAGCGCTCTAGGTAACATCTGTTGCTAATTCGGACGCAGCCCTGGCTACCTCCACTAGTCAGTATTGCCAACTCCCATTCGTAGGTTAGCTTCGCCTGTAAAATATCATATGGTGAAATATTCTTGAGGTGAGTTGGCAACACTGAACCGCAATTGATGTTGCCAGTGTTGCCCGGGACTTGGAAATAATACGTATTCGCTCACCACTGTTGCCAGCTTAGTCTCTCTCTTTATCTTACAGCAATAGGTATCTCTATCTTTTTTAGTTGCAGATGGGTTGCCAACACACTCTAGTTAATAATACTACATATTATACGCACACACGCACACACATACTGTGTTGCTATCCATCCATCTCTTTCTCTTTTACGGCAGTATATATTTGTTGCCGGCACTCCTTGCTAAATTGGCTAAACCCTTGCCAAGTAAAAAAGCTGTAGATAGATGTTGGCAATACTGCCGGTTGTTTAACTCTTCCCTCTCTCTTTTTTTTTTTTGTAAAAAAACTATGGCAAAAAATACCAGTAGGTTGGCAAATTGCTTTATGCACTGTAAGGCCTCAAGCAGAATTGCCAGCTCCTCGCTTTAGGTTAGGTTAGACAAAAACAAAAATCTTGGTGACTTTTCGAGTAAAATGTTGGCAACTCTCCTTTATTCTCGGGATTCATGTCAAACTGCAGTTTGCCGGAGATGGGGAACTGGTAATAATTCAAGTTGTTGTTGAATATGTAGAAAATCTTGCCCACATCCTCGTCGTACTGGGTCAGGATGCTATTCAAGTGTATAATCAACAAACCGTTGAGTTTAGACAATAGGGAGGGCAACAGGTCCAAGCTCGCAGGTGGCGACGGTGCACTTTGGGCGAATGCCTCCATAGCCTGCTTCCTGAAGCCAAACAGGTTCATAGGCATTGTTATTTTATTTTATATTTAGCGATTCGTTTCGAGCCTCAAATAATAATTCGAGCATCAAATAATAATTCGAGCCTCAAATAATAATTCGAGCCTCGTCAGTACTGCCACTATTTGTAGGTTAGCTTAGCCAGTGAAAGATATAGTGGAATCTTCGGATGGGTTGGCAAAACCCCCTCAAAAAACTAAAAAATTATACACCGTGAAAGGCTACGCCGAATTAGAAACACTGGGGTTAACACCCAAAAAGCTACGCCGAGTTGGCAACACTGTGAGGTTAACATACACCCAAAAAGCTACGCCGAGTTGGTAACACATATACACTCACACACAAAAAAGCTAAAAAAGTATACAGCGTAAAAAGCTACGCCGAGTTGGCAACACTGTGAGGTTAACATACACCCAAGAGGCTACGCCTTGCCCGAGTTGGCAATACAGCAAGACAAGCCTCAAGCAGTATTGCCAGCTCCTTGCTTGAGGTTAGGTTAGACCCAAAAACAAAACCTTGGTGATTTTTTTCAAGTGAGGAGTTGGCCACACTGCGAGAAAAGCCTCAAGCAGTGTTGCCAGCTCCTTGCTTGAGGTTAGGTTAGACCCAAAAACAAAAACCTTGGTGATTTTTTCAAGTGAGGAGTTGGTAACACTGCGAGCCTCACCGAGCCTCATTTTCGGGCTGTGAACCGGTGCACCTGCTCTACTTAAATTCAATCCAACAATGGAAAAACATGCTGCAAAGCACTTGAAGCTTTGAAATTTTTAGACCTTTTTTCAAAGGTGTAATAGCCCAGTCAATGAAGGAAAAAAGTATTTACATTTCAGATATGCCGTACATTGTGCAAAATCCTTCAAAACTATCATTTAGTAAGGCGCTATTAATTCACTAAATGTCAACAATGACGTGAAAATAAGTAATAAAATTAATTGCTTTTCCATAGATGCACAGTAGCATATCTTCATCTCAATAATCAAATAATTTCTCTTCATGTCATTCCTTCATCCTTCTCTTACACTATCATCGTATTAGACCTGCTATCCTTACTGCAGGACAAAGAAATAAGTATATTTTATTAAGTATGTCTACTAGCTTGAAACATATGAAATATAATTAACATCAATATTACATCATGATTATATATGTAATTGTGACATGAACAGTAATTGTATAAAACATTTTATTGTTGATTTGGTGTCTTAAGTCCACTTTGTTCACAACAAGGCTAATCGGGACTGGACCTACATTTTAAAGTGGAATCCGAACCACACACAAAGAGGGTGTCGCAAAACAACTTCAACAACGCTTGGGTGCTGGTAGATATCATAAAAAGAAGTAACTTTTCCTCATAAACTTATCTCGAAAGCGCTTCGTTTCTGCGCTAGAAGCGCTTAAAATCTATCCTGTGTGTATGCAAACCAACACAGTATACAACCGCTCTGACATAACGTCCAGGGGCGCGCGGCAGGGTTGCCACTAGCGCAACTTTGCACTCTTACCTGACCAAAATACAAAATAATAATGATACTTGCGATGCTGTGAGAAGTTTTTACAGTATTTACAAACTTACCAAGGCCAAGGATTTCCATTAAGTGAGGACTGAAATTCAAGAACGCTCATTATAAAAAGTCTCCATCGTGTTTCGACTTTCATGCAATATGAAAAATCCCAAGAGAGGCTTGCGACAGATGTTAATGAAATCGACGAATGTTCTTGCCGCCTCGTTTCGAACATGCAAACTGTAACAATTTATTTGGAAATTTTACCTTGGCATGTAGCGTAATTTCTAATCGAGTCCGTCACATTTAATTGAGTCGTTTAAACATACATTAATTCAGAAGAAAATTAATAAAGGGATTAACTCTTTATTAAGAACTAATTCCATATTTATGTCAAGCGCTGAGCTGTAAAATATAATAGTATTTAAACAAAACTAAATTAACATCATTCTGTTGAACGAAATATCTTATTCACATGCGAGTATAAAGTATTCTGTGTACATTCATTAAACAGGTTTCAGCGAGACGAGACTAATTAGTACCATACTAAGAAACATCGGGATTTGTATCTACAGCGCCCGTATAAGAGAGACGGAGCAAAGCGTTATGAGGCCAAGGTCACAAAATAACCAACCTACAATAAGAATTCTAGAAGAGAGTGACAAGAAGGATTCGCTATAAACGTATTGCTTACAAACTTCAGTGACAACTGATATGCATCTGAGGAAAAATATTTTGTTGTAACAAAAGGGGGTTTCAAGTTTTTTATACTACAGTATCAATCCCATGGGAACATTCGAATTAAAAACTGTGTTACAACAAATTTTCTCTCTCTCTCTCTCTCTCTCTCTCTCTCTCTCTATCTATCTATCTCGTATCTAGGCAAATTGGGTCATTTCAAATGCTCTATTAACTAGGTTATATCAAGAATTTATTTCTTTATCGAAACGAATCACAGCGAGTTCGGTGCCTGTCTGGGAAAGTTTATTCAACACTTCACGATATCGAAAGACTTTGGTTCATAAACAGATATTCTCGTAATTCATACTGTATTTACATGTTTTACCTTATTTGGTGCTTTTGTAGCTGATTCTTTTTCATCAAACGAGAAAGATTGTAAACCAAACGAAAACTGAGAACACGTCATAAATTGCCCATAATTTTTTCTTATGCATTGTACTGAAAGGTTGACATTTTCCGAAGAGGAGGGGGAGAGTGGACCATGCTTTCTAATGGCCCGAGTTCAACGGAAGAAAAGGCTGCGCGGGGATTTTTCGTCCAAGACTTGTTTTCCATGTGCTCGCTCTATACATGGGGATGGACTCCTTTGCTTTAAAACTACCACCAGACTTCAGTGGTTAAATTCTTCCCCGACCATCGCCTGGGGCGGTCGGTGACGTGTTTGTAGTGGCTTCTTAGACAGGGAACTCTTCGTTTTACAACGGCGGTAAAACCTTACAGCGATGCCGATGCACAAACCAGCAATGGATTTTTCCCAGGTAAGGGAAATTTTGAAACTAAGCTACTATTACAGGAACGGAAAAAAGAGTGGCTGGCATGTGATAGGAAATTTGTCCTCTAGGCCAAAACAACACTGTCCCATCGAACACATGCAGAACTCACAGGCCGCTGACCTTCAACAAACGACGTTTTCAACCCCTCTGCTGCTATGTTTATGACTGGCTGGGGTAGACTTACTGGCCGGAGATGACAAAGGGCATTTTGCGAGTGGAAATCGCGTTGAAGTAATTTTAAGATAATTAGGTTTCTTACTGAGTGGAATTTCTTAAGTGTATTGAGTGAGTGAATTACGTATATATGTTTTGAATGATCTGTGCTGAGTCGTGTAGTGAACGAAAATGAATGACATAATAACGAACTATTGCTGAAACAATTTACTCTTCTTTTGCATAAGGATAAACTTCAAATCGTGAGGATATGCTGGCCTCTGGCATCGTAAAGAAGAGAAGAATGGATTTCATTTTTATTTTGCGTTGCTCTTCTGTCACTTTAGCTAATCGCGACGATGAGAATGAGTGACGATACGATGAAATTCTTGAAGAGTCATTCACAAAGAATACCCATGTCCATGCCTGGATTTGACCCCGGGACCCCTGGCCAGTGATTTATCCACACCCCCTTACACCCCCCAACACCCTCCCAAATTTTGGTGAACACCCGCCCAAGCAGAAAAGTGGAACAACCCCCTGCAGTGGGGTTGTAAATATGGATATTTATATCAACAATAGAATGACAATACTTCAACATTAACAGAAAGGAATCATTTGTAGCTGAAGAAGCGTAGTCCAATGTACCTTTCGATCAACTGAAACCAAAATGACAAGGAAGGAGGGTGGAATGTGCAGCATGGTGATTTCCTGGAAACACCAGCTCCCTTGACAAGGCTTCGGTCAGCTCTGGGGAAGGGACATTGCCATCATGTCAAACTATGACTTCTCGCCCTCTTTACAGGGATCACATTCCGTACACAGTGTTGACAGTTCAGCGTGTGAATACCTTATATATTTCTTAAATACGTTACAGATTCGTAAATTCAATTATTCAACCCATGAGTCAATGAAATTTACATTTTGTTGCATTTTCCTTTCGATTCTTCCATGTAAAAAATGTACGATAAAAGTAAGGGAAGAAATTAAAAGATACAGGTTTGACTCCTTGTAGTGAATTCTGTTACTATGGTTAGCAACACTATTTTCTGTAACTTGGCGAGACGAATGATTTTGGAGTGGTAGAACAGTCAAATGCCATTGGCCTTAGGTGAGTCTCAGTGTAGCATCTCCGTTCGTGTGTTGTCGTTCTGTTTAGTGTATAACACTGTCTGAAAATTTACTGCAAAACTGTCTGAAGAAGATAGAGAAAATGAAAAACCAGACAGAAAGAAACCGAAAGTGGTGAGTAGAAAATCAGAGACACTATATGTAAGTATAATTTATTTCAACCGATATTCATAAAGTACCAATATAAAATTTACTGACCGAGTATTCGATATAAAATGGCAAGTATTTCATGAAGAACCTAAGTGATTCATTCACGTCTATAGTTGATGACCATTTTTGTGGCTCCAAGAGTTCTTAACTTTGTAAAAGAAATTATATACTATTAGAAAGAGAATTGTAAAATGGGGAGGGTCCACGTGGGGTGCTTGCCTGGGCGCTAAGTACAAATGTGGTGCCGAACAAGCAAAACAGATAAAAATGGAAAAACGTTAACGTCGTGGTGCCCTGTGAAATTACTGGCACCCTATTAAATTAAAGTTATTGTCAGTTTGCAAAGATATAGCTTTAGTAAAAGTCTTTCTCTTTGTATCTAGTCGGTTCCCTGACATAATGATATGTTTAAGTTTATTCGACTTTTCAGAAGAAGTAGAGGAAGTATCAGCAGGCCCTTAACTAGAGGGGGCAGGGGACAGCTGCATCCTGAGAGTCTGCTTTGCCCCCCTGTGAAAAATACAGAACGCCTAGAATTCTCACTAATCTTTACAATTACTCTAGCAAACATAACAAAGACACTTATTGATTTTGTGATTTATGAACGTGTGGGGGATTCAGTATAATGTCGTATCAGGATTGGGAGGGAAAAAATTCCTCTTTGGTAACCGTGATTCATGTGGTAGAGAGAGGGAGTGGATATTTGATTCTTGTTACTTAGCGTTGCTTTTCTTCCACTTATAGCTAATCGCAACAATGAATGATGACGTGAAATTGATGAAGAGACACTCATAAACAGTGCCGAAACCACAGGGCGGCAGGGGGCATTGTCCCCCCCACCCACCGTCCTGACCTTGGAAGGAAGTCCATTTTAGGGGAAGCAAACATTGAAGTAAAAAAAAAACAACAAGACTAGGAGAATCTAAGAATAGCAGGACAATTGGATACTCATGATGGAATTAGTTTTTACGAGATCATTGCATTTTTCTTCGAGACGGCCAAGGGCACTTGCAAGGGCAATAACCCCCCTATCGATTTCAAAATTTTATACAAATAAAAATACATTTCGTAAAATTTTCTTGCTCGCTTCGCTCGCAATCCCTTCTATTCTTATAGTCCAAGTTCAGAGCCATAGTTATGGGGCGGTGGGAGTCGCTCCTGGGAGCCAAACGATCTGTATGAAAAAAAAAAATAAAGAGAATGCCATGGTGATCCCCGTAAAATTGTTGGCGTCCTATTAAAACAATTTCTTTCTATGAAAGTTAATATGAAATATTAATGATGACACTGTAATCCAAGAAGTCATTGATCAATCAAGGGATTCCTATTTGTTTGTCAGGTGTCAAAACATGTATTTCAACTATAATATAATACAATTCACACAATATTCTGCAAAGTGGTTAACGTAACCAGTAGGCAAACATTGTCTGTAGTAATGCAAGAGTCTCCCCATTGAAGGAAATAGAGTCCGTGGTGGACACCCATATTTTAGCAAGTACATAAAAAATGTATTACAAATTTTTACATAGTTCATCAAAGTGTAGATAATATGTAACGATTATTATTTAATTAATTCG
Organism: Lepisma saccharinum; assembly: GCF_977018435.1. Taxonomy (NCBI): domain Eukaryota; kingdom Metazoa; phylum Arthropoda; class Insecta; order Zygentoma; family Lepismatidae; genus Lepisma; species Lepisma saccharinum. The sequence continues at coordinate 71,673,307 of NC_139241.1, forward strand.
ATTTTTGTTGCATAACAGAACACAATGGTGTTGTTGGAGTCTCGTTAGATTCCATTGTGCGGAAAAATCTTGCATACTGGAAACTAGAGGGAATCAATATTAAGCATGATTTATTAAGGGCTTCCTTAATCAGTTCTTCAGAGAGGCCCATTAATCGTCTAATAACATTATCAACCTGTAAATATCAGGTAGATACAGTCCCTATTAGCCTATTTATGTTAAACTTTATATTCTTTGCCAATCTGAAAAGGTCATTATCGAAAAAATGCCATTTGATGTTGCTCAAAGTTTTTTTTTGTCCGTTGGAGTTTCAAGATATCATCCCTTTTCTGTTACTTATCTCTTTTGGGGGAAGTGTGCCTCTGTGTACCCTGCTATATCTGCCAATGAGACCGACACAATATATTAAAAGTTTGCCCCCTTCTAGGATTGACTCTGCCCCCCCCCCCCCTACAGTAAGGAATTAAACATAAAAGAAATTTAATTTACATTAAGTCCCAAATTTATATCTGACCATAGGCGCACCAGTGAGGGCACGACGACACTTGCCACTGCCTGCTGGAAAACGTGGAAAGAGAAAATTTGTTTGGTTCATTGTGCTCTTTGTGCTGGATAGTGAAATCAATGCTATTCAATTTTTAAATAATTGAAAATAATAAAGCATTGCCTCAATTTAGAAGTGAAAATTTCTTTTGCAGTTAACATGCCATGCGTTTATTTGCACATGTTATTTCGTTTTCTTTTAAGGCAATGAGGCACGTGACTCCTAATTCCCTAGACTCTCATTTAGTATTTAAAAGATAAACTCTCAAAAGCTCGAAGCGTATTTTCCAAAGTTTTGTAAGGGTATAATGCATATGCATATTATTAATTAAACATAGCGACAGTATGATATTTACTCTTTACAATCTTGCTTTGCTCGTTCGGCGTCCTCTTTACCTCACCACATGCCCCCTGCCCCGTCCTGTTCCAACAGAAAATATGTATGTATAATTTTAATAGTTCTATGTAGCGAGTGAGTTCCAAATTCTGCTGGTGTTTTCAAATCTCTTTTAAACAATGATTCACAAACTGAAATAAAGTAATGAAACTCGATATATTTAGAGCATGGCCATGAAGACGTTAAAATATAGTGGGAAGTTGGGATGCACGTTTGATAGATACCTGATATTGCTTTTGAACGAAATCGGTCAAGGAATTTCATATTTAAGTCTTCAACGAACGAGCAAAGCAAGATTGTAAAGAGTAAACATCATGGGATACTGTCGCTATGTTTAACTAATAATATGCATAATCAGTTTGCAAAGAAATAGTTCTAAAAATTTTCTTGCTCGCTTCGCTGGCAGTGTCATAATTTATTTAAGTCATATTATATCTGCATTTATTACTATTACTTAAGACAGGCAAGTGCGCGCACACCTATGTAATGCATTCTCACTGATATTTCAATTGGGCACCCTCAAGATGAACTCAGAGTTACACCTACGGCAAGAACGATACAAGTACAATTAAACAAATATTGCGCAAGTGTTCCTAATTTCTTTGTAACTAACTTAAGAATTGCATGAAATGATTTTTGGTAATATGATGTTAAAATTTTGTGTTTTTTAATGTCATCCCTTGTGTTTTTTCTAACGATTGATTAAATCAAGTACTGAACATTATCGGAAGGAAAGCAATACTCGAAACGTTAAACTGAAATGTTAACATTAATCTATTTTCCATCTTTTCCTGTATTTGACATCTTTTTTCTTCTGAAATGTTACGTGAAGGGAAGGGAGGAAGGGGGTTAATCTCTAGAAACATCCATGAAGAAATTGAATTAGGACCAACATTTTTAAAACGGTCCAAAATATGCGCTTAACTTCCCTAAACTTACACCCCCCAAAATTTTCCAGCAACCCCCAAGGGAAAAATACTGGATAAACCCCTGCCCCTGGCGTCATTGTGCGCTGTGCTAATAACCATATTACCACAGAGGTTGCCAAGAGAAGAATGGAGTTCCTGTCCAAATTAAATATTCAAGGTAAGAAGTTTATTGTACGCGTATATTTTATTCTCGCACGTAGGCCTACATAAATATTTTACAATATGGGCCTCTGACCCCCCGACTATTCCAATACTGGTTGCAGATCTCCACGCTTAGAGGTGAAGAAGGAAAGCGTTGGAGGGATACCGCCATGGGCTGTTGCGCAAAGGATTATCTTATAAGCGTTTTCGCATCACTTCTAAACCTTTTTTCTTCTGTTTCTCTTGATGCGAGTGGGATCGTGAAAATGGACCGTTCCCATTTGTAAACCTACGCGTGCGTGTTTAAACTTTTTTTTACTCTCTTTGACAAATTTGTGTAAATCGTTTTACCATTTCCGGTCACCATTTTGAATTTCTTCCAGTCATAAAGGACACCGAGACGATGCTAACACAAAAAACCCTATGTCTCTACGATCATCCTTTCGAAAGTTACAAGCGATGAAAAGATAGGCAATTGACCCCCTCCCCCTTGAAGTTAGGACCACCAAAGTTTGTGTACGTACTCTGCATTACCAAAATCGACAAGGGTGTATTTGGCAGGGTTGGCAAAATTTGCGTTTCTTTTAAAAAACAAAACAAACTGTTTATTCTTTGTTTAATACATGTTCTTTTTGTGATTTAAAAATAATTTTAAACATGAGTTAAAAAACATGTTTTAAACATGTTTTAAACAAAAGAAAGTCAACCGTTGGCCAGTAAATTATAGTTAATGTCGTTAAAGAAAAAATAGGGGTGTGCGGGATCCCGACAAGTCGGGATCGGGAAAAAAATTTCCCGTCCCGATCCCGACTTCGAGAAAGACCTCCCGACTTTTCTGGATCCCGAGCAGTTAGCTTTTGTACCAGAAGTGCAAAAACAAGCGCTTAAGATGAAAATTACGTGTAGAATTCGAGATTTTCAGAGGTTCTGGAAATTTCGATCATTTCCCGTCCCGAAAATTTCCCGAATTTGTCGGGAAATGACGAATATTTCCTGTCCCGAATGTCGGGATTTAAAAAAATTCCCGTCCCAACCAAAAAAATTCTGTCTCGCTAACACCTAGTAAAAATACTTATTTTTATGAAACTATATTACTGAAGCACAGTGGCTGCGAGGACAGTTTATATCCCTTTGGATATAAGGTTTACCATACTGCAGGGAAGGGGTGTGCGGGACAGAATTTTTTGTGACGTTAAGGGAAATTCTTTAAATCCCGACATTCGGAACGAGATATGTTCGAAATTTCCCGAAGCTCTTGAAATCTCGAATTCTACACGTAATTTTCATCTTAAGTGCTTGTTTTTGCACTTCTGGTACAAAAACTAACAATTTCCGATACGTTCCAAACATACATTTACAATGAAGAAAATGTCGAGAATTGACAACTTTTTAAAATGACCATTCTGTATTTCCCTGATTCTTGGGACCCCGAAAAATCGGGATCGGGGGAATTATTTTCCCGATCCCGGTCCCGACTTTTCGGGATCCCGCAAACCTCTACTGCAGGGACAAAAGTAGGGGCAAATAGCCCCCTGTTTCCGCCACTGCTGAAGTAGGTTAGGATTCATATTCATCTAAATTTCAAGAAACTAAATATTATAGAATTAAAATCAGGGTGAAATATTTCCTGTTGCCTGAACAGTTTATATAGGACAAAACAACCTGCAGTGTCATAATAGTTTCTCCAGATCAATTTATCTATCCAAAGTACAAAATTATGTTACCAAAAGTAAGCGTCTGCGCTTCATTCAGTTATACAAAGCAATGAATCGTATGGCAAGAGAGAAATAAAAATCACGTCAGGTTGGATGTTGTGTGGAGTTCATAATGATTTAGAGTTGAAAGTGAGTCATTTCACTCCTCTTTCGGGAACCCCTCTCGAATTACAGACGAAATTGAATCAATTCGATTACCTTTCGGCATCTAGTTACATTCCCCTTCCACCGGACATTCAAAATAAGAAAGCCGTGTTGAATATTCAAAATAATGACAACAAATGCTTTCTCTGGTGTGTCTTGGCGGCTCTGCATTAGATTCATCGGTCAAATCATCCAGAGCGGGTTGGACATTACACGCAATATGCAGATGAGTTTGAATATGTTATGGCGGGCATCGAGTATCCAGTTGCTCTTAAAGATATATAAAAGTTCGAAACTCTTCCACGAGATGCAGAAGGCAAACGGTTAGCTATCAATGTTTATTCATTTATATTAGTTAAGCATGTCGTACATCCCGTCAGGATAAGCAATGTTGTTGATGATGTAATAAATCTCCTTCTCGTTTGCAAAGAGGATGTTCATCACTACTGCCTCATACGTTCACTTTCCCGGTTGGTCAGAAGCCAAATAACCAAATATCACAGGGAAATCAAGATTTGTCATAAGTGTTTACATAAGTGGCTACAACAAGATGGCTGGCCAGCACATTTTGAGCTGACAGCCAGGAATCAGGTGAATGTAATGTTTCGTGGTCGCTGGGTAGGTAGAGGTGGGCCTGTGCCCTGGTCTCCTAGGTCATCAGACTTAACATGTTTTGATTATTACCTTTGGGGACGACTGAAAGAAATCGTTTACCAAAATCGCCCTACAACGAGGGACTACATGATCGAGAGCATAGTTGCTGCATGCTGGCAGATTAGTGAGGCAGAAGTTATTGCAGCTCAGAATGATTTCAGTGTCCGTCTGCGGAAATGCATTGAGACCGAGGGAAGACATTTCGAACATCTACTGTAAGTTGGTAAATGTGAATCACATTGGGTGCTTTACCTATTCATCTCGTTTTCGTTGTTCATTGGTTTCTGATTACTCTTTCGTTTTTCTTATCATCATTTTTAGGTCTGTTTCTCTTGCCAAAAAATGGTTTGGCAATCACTTTTTCGTTGGCGAAGCAACCGTTAAACACGCTAACGAATTCCTTATTGTGCGTGACAGTAAACCATTCGTTGCCAGTCCTAAGCCTGGAGAAAGTGTAAATGGCGGTCAAAGTTGCAGCTTCCCATTACCATAATTTTTTGTACAGGATCTTATATACTCTGTCCAGTGTTTGTGTTTTGCTATTTACGTACGTAATTCCTCACTTTGGAACACCAACTTCAGGGGTCGGAATTGTTTTGGTCGCCATTTTGAAACCGGTCAGTGGATTACAAAATCATGTTCGCATCCTTTTCACGTTTTCTATGACCTTCAAGACGAGGTATTACGCCACCCGCCTTGCCATTTGAAATTTTCGAGTACTTCCCTACTTTTAGACCCCCTTTTTTGGGTCACGCGGTTTCATCCTTTTTTAGACCCGCAGTCATCATGTGGCATGTCGTTGGAAAGCTTGTGTCCTGCACTTTCCGAAACTGTTATAATGCTGCAGTTATCATAATTGTTAAGCTCGGTATACTCGATTTGGCTCACCTTCGTTTTTTTGCAAAACCATTTTCTACACGGAAAACGGTAGGTGGTACAGACAAATGTTTCATTTTGCAATAGTATATTTACCCCGCCTTTCCGAATGTGCATTCCAAATATACCCTTCCCATTTAAAAATCGCACGAACGGGGCATGTTTCCCCCACAAAAATCACAAAGTGTGTCTTTCGGGCTGTTGCAAATACTTTGTACGGGATCTTTGCGCCCAACTTAGTGGTGCATTTCTTTTGTTTCAACTTGATACGATCTTCCGCTCTCGAGAAAAAAGTAGTGTCTTGGTCGCTCTGAAACACCCTGTATATAAATAACATAGCATATCATGAAGCCCAAAGGTGTAGTTTAACAGGTACAGTTCTCGAATCTCAAAGATATGGGTGCCCTCGATGGATTACTCACCAAGTAACAACGAGAAAAGAAACGTTCTTGCTTATCCAAAGGTCACAGAATGAAATTGTTGCTCAGCACTCCTCACTTGAAAAGATTGCAGGGTTCAAGGAAGAAGACACACAAGGGAGGTTTTATATTCAGCATTCCAGCAATTCTAGCAGATTTGGGTGCAGTGGGAAGTTTATCGGGTGGTAGTGCAGCCATTGCAAAAACCGTAATCGACTCAAAAAAGAAGAAGGCAGAATTGGAAGAACAGAAACGTCACAACCTGGAAATGGAGGAAAAAGGTAAAGGTGTGAAGAAGAACGCTTTGAACAAGTTTGAAAAAAAGAAGAAGCACTCAGTAACCACGACATTGAATCTCTGATCGAACCGTTGGGAATCAGACACTTCAGAGGAGTTTTCATGTCAGATTCTTTACCCTCCGCAGTAAGAAAAAAAAAGAGTGTGGAGTCGTCAACTTGGACAATTACGAAAATCCAGGCACGCATTGGATATGTTATCTCAATAATTCAAACAACAACGCTTTCGTTTTCGATTCTTTCGGAGGTATTCTACCGTCGGATTTAGTAAAATAGCTCAAAGCTTCCTACCTCTATTACAACGACGAGAGAATCGAAGGTTAAAAGGAAGTGAACTGCTGTCATCTTTGCGTTTCCATTCATGTCTCGAATAAATAACCCATCAATTCGAGATTTCCAGAACCTAACCTAACCGAAAGTTACGAATTGCAATCTTTCCCTCACAACCATCGCACGTTCGCCAATCTCAACGAACCTAACCGGGAAATCGAGTTCGATGTGGACGAAGGGGACGGATTCGTTCATACTCACAGATGAGACGTGTACGTAAAAATCGACGGGGTGAAAAAAAAACGGAGAAGCATTCCCGACCAACCTGTTCTCGCAGGTTGAAGTCAGAAAACACGGAACGGTCAATGATAGAGTCGATTATCCAGGAATCACTACCACGGTAATGGAAACGTTGACATTTTCGAAAACAGTGGCCGCTTACTACAAGCAGGAGGATTCGAAGCGGGAACAAAAATATCAACAAGAAGACACACGGTACTGTTTCCCATTCGTCTACTGCCGGGTTTCTTCTCAGACTAGAAGGAGATCATGTGGAAATAAGGTTTGAGAATCACTTCTCGCAGATCTTCAAACGACAAGAATGTTTTGATGCGATACAGTAATTTGAGTCCGGACGGGATCACTCCGCTTCCAAACACTTTACGCGAAGCAGCAAAATGCATAATTCGAACCATGGAGTTGAGAATTCCAGTTGTGGAGTACGAAACCAACCACGCTCTCAAGTTCAAAGCGGATATTTTGAAAAATCCACAGGTACGCATTCAATTTTACAGTTACCAATGCGTGCAGAAACTCGCTTCCGTTAATCATTACGAATTTGACGTCACGACGCAATTCAACAACATACAGTACGACATGCCAGATTTCGTCACAGTACTGTTTCAGACCGGGAGGGACAACGACAAGAAAAAAGATTCCAGTAAGTTCGACAACTGTAAGATAAAGAAAGCATACCTCACGAACGGAAGAAACAAAGTTTTCCGGCGCGAAAATCACAACCTCGACACAGCACAGACGATTTTCTTAAATTATACGAAGCATATGCCGCTTACAAGAGAGTGACCGAGGGAAACATAGATGTATACTACACTCCAAGCGAATTCAAGGCACACAGACCCATGTTCGTCATCAACACGTCGAAAATAAAACCAGTGGTGGTCAATGATAGAACGAACATCAAGATAGTGTGCGAATTTCACAACCCAATCCACGACGACACGTGTGCAGCGTAATCCTGGTGGCAGAAAAGTCGTTCGTCCAAGATGTCAAGAACGAGAGGGTCAGGGAACAGTTTTAAAAATGTAAGTTCATGTTTTTCTTTTTTAAAAAAGGTGACACACACACACACACACACACACACACACACGTAAAGAGAGAGTAATACTTGCACACATCATTTTTCTCTCTTTACTTACGATGAGAGTAAAATGAAGTTTAAACAAGCACGCTTAGGTTTACAAATGGGAACGGTCCATTTTCACGATCCCACTTGCATCAAGAGAAACAGAAAAAATAATAATTTAGAAGTGATGCGAATACGCCTGTAGGTTTAGAAATAGCCTGAAAGGAGACTCGAAATGAACACTTGCCGGTACGAGTTGATTGCCACCTTTCAGACGGTGTCAAGAAAAGCGGTTTAGAATATTTAAAAAAACGCTTATGTAGGCTTAGAAATAGCCTGAAAGGGATCAAGCTATCATTTTTCGAACTACAACAACTTTCATATCCGTGTCCGGTATGAGTCCGTAGGAGTCAAGACCCAACTTTCATTGACCGAATTTCCACCGATTGATCTCACCGCGACATATTCAAGTTGGTCGGGTAATAGAAATGAACTCACTGGTCGAGAGTTTTCAGTGAGGGAAAATTAGAAGTTCGGTAGGAACCGTTAATTCATATCTACTTTAGTTTAGTCCATAAAAAAGTCCTCATGACTGGAGAGAAAGAGAACGTTACCTAACTAGTTAAAGAAAGTGAATAGGTTAAGTTATATCACGTAAGAAATAAAGAACGTAGACAAAAACAACACTTGTAGGTTAACTTAGCTCGTAAAAGGTTGTAACAAAGTGAATAGGTTAAGTTATATCACGTAAGATCGAGGCATACCTACAAAGAATGAGGTAGGAAAAAACGAGTTGCGGTGAAAATTGTACTGGGTCGAACGCCATAAAATTCACAAAATATCTTCATAATATGATACAACTGAGGCTAAATCCATAGAAATAGAAGATACCTACTAAGTATGACGCAGAAGGAATAAACATGCACTACTCATGCTGACGTTTTGAAGCAGACAAGAGTGGCTCACACGTGAATTCTTGTGTCTTTTAAATTAACATATATTAACCTCGATTCATTTCGAGTTATGAAAGAGGCCCTTGGTCTCGTCTCGAAATTCGACACAGCACACGGAATCTTGTGTCTGCACGATTTATATTTTCGTCAAACTTTCTCTACGTGAAGTTTAACTGTATTTTCCCGATTATTCTCAGACAAAGTTTTGAAAACAATCGGTGAGCCCTCTAAGAAAAACTGAAGAAATAAACTGATAAATAGTAAAAATGGCATACATCGGTAGGGGTGTTTAACTCCTTCGTTTCATTATCTTACGTGGATTTCCAGAAAATTGAACTATTTGATTTTCGTGAATTCAGAGACACGTTGTAGACCCTAAAAAATGCTGGGTGGTATGTTGACCCTCACAATTAATATTTTCATTATTCCAAGTTAAAAATAGAGTTTGCTGCATTCGAGCAAGCAAATAACTGCAAAAAATTTATATGTTAAAATTACATGGCATATTCATAATTTTTAATGCATGAAGTGAAAGAAATATGAATTCTACTTACAACTATGGAATTTGAAAAGTTTAAAATTATATACGTATCATAGGTATTAAAAATCCCACAAGTGATAATTGAATCAAAGCGATGAAACAGGGACAAGTATTTGATGAAAAATGACCCTTAACGTAAATAAACTTTTTTCATGGTTAGTTATTTCATGATATTTTATGGAATTTACAGAACAAAGGTCCTTAGTCTCTTTCACGTAATTGGTGTCTGATGCGTCAATCGTCTCTGAATTGAAAAGCGAAATTCGATTACTTCTTGCTTCCTATTGGTACTTACTGAAAATCGGCAATGTCTCTATAGTTATCGACTTCTCGACGTCGGCGATTGAATCCAATTAACATTTCAACATAATTGTGTAGAACGTACAAACGATTCGCTTTCGACTCGCTAAATTTGTCAAAAATATGCTTTTTACCGTTGAACATTTGGATAGTTTTTAATATTATAAAATGTCTCCCTGAATTCCTAATTTTTAACTTCTTGAAATGAGCTCATAAAATGCTCCTTATTTAATTTGTTTTGAAGTTTATTTCTTGACACTTTCTGTACAAAAATTTCATTTTTTTTATAAAATGTACCGCATAATTTAAAAAAATTTACTAAACTTTATAGTAGAAGTATTTAGTTTCTGCATATTCCATTTGGAAAAAAATGAACGTGATAGTCAGTGGTGTACGTACTCTTCTGAAATAGATTTATATATTTTCTTCCAGTTAGTTACTTCTATAGAAATGTGTATCCTATCTCCCTTACACAAAGTTGTGTAAGTTATTTATTGATTTAATTAAACTAAGGAAATAGTTTCCTAAAACTAATCTATATCTTATTTCATTCTTTTGCACGCGTCTTTATAAAAGCTTTCCCAGGGTATAGATCGAGTACCATAATGTAGAACAATAGGTTTACATAGGTTTTAATATTTTGGAAAGGAAGTTAATGATTGTAAGTCAAGTAAACGTTTTGTCATTAACTATTAGAAATTAAGTTCGTCAAACAGCAGATCTTGCTTCTGTCATTTTTGGGTGGGTGGTCTAAAGGGTAAAACTCGAATTCACGGACTTAGGGGTTACAGGACCCCCTTCAAAAATATATGGGATACATTTTACCCCTGTACCCCTCCCTTCCTACGCCACTGATGATATAATTAAGTTCATGAAGAGGCAATCACAAAGAACACTCATATCCATGCCAGGATTGGAACACGGGACCCCTGGAGTCAAAGCAAGCTGAGGTAACCACTCTGAGTTCGGTCTTACCTGAACTCATTTAAAGATACGTACAACATTGCTATAAAATGTATCGGTAGGGGAAACTTATAGGGGATGGATGTCATATAACATGAGCCATCTTTTATTTATCCACAATTTCCAATCAGGATAATCCTAAGAGTTTCCAGGGAAGAGCATATTGTAAACTTTACACTAAAAGTGTTATGTATCGCAAGTGATTATTTCAATTGTTTTCAGTGTGTGAAATTCCCAGTAACTACTCTTGAAGCTTCAGGATATTATATAAATATATAAATGATACTCCTATGTAATTTCCCTAAATGCCAAAAAATAGCATCTAGAGGCGGGATGCATACACAAGAGGGGAAGTTAGTTTGATCACACACACACTCACACAAGTTCAATTTTCTTAGGGTAGTTTAAGGTATGGCTCAAAACCACAAGCATGGCCAGGAATTTTCAAAATGTAGACATTACCCTAAAGAGAGTGATTATTCCTTTTTTAACAGTGAGCAAGCATTATGTCTTATATCTTGCTATATTTCCTCTATTTCATGATTTTATGTTCCACCAAACCTTTCTCTCGACATACTTCTACTCAGATTGCTCACAATTTTGGGTATTTCACAAAAACACTTGACCAATTTGATTAAAATACCTATTTACATTACCTGAACATCTTTCATAGAGGTAGTATATTTGGGCTTTTTGCGATTATTTTTTGAGGGGACAGTGCCAACCCATTAGCCCCAGGGCGACTATTCATGCTGAGAAACGTAACATTTGTTGTAAATGTAATAAAATGTAGAGCCATAACAACATTTAACATTCAATTTAAAATGTGACCAGCACATGAAAAAATAGACGCTAAAAAATGTGATCTGTAAACATTCTTTTTAAACATGCCAGCCCGATATAAAACTTAAGTTTCGAATATATTGATATCGTTGACCATCAATGCAATCGTGAAGTCAAGCATACTGATAGGATTAGTTTAATATCTATCCAATTTATCCTGATGATGATATCGGTTATCCATAAGCATAGATTTGCCTGTAGGAAAATTCACATTTCCATGTCAACTGCATTCCACTATACATTTAATTTCTAAGAAATAAAAGAAATTTACACAAATGCAAATTTAAAACTTACAGGTTTCATATGACTGTCTTTCTTCCACATCCTTGCGCCAACACAGCGTCGAAGGAGATATTCGATAGCTAGTGCCATGAAGAGGAGGATCGAGATAACAGCAATGAATACAACAGCCGCCGTCCAACGGCCCCCAAATATGCCCGACAAAGGTTGGTCCGAACGTTCATCTACAAGTAGAAAAAGAAATACGATAAAATTCAGAAAAATTGTTGATTGATTGATTTGGTTTACTTTACTTCGTTTTTCTGCACCACTTCATAAAAATCAATCAAAATCAACATAGATAAATATGCCATCGTTCAAAATTTGCTATAAAATATCGATTCTCTTTTCACTGCACGAACGAAAGAGATGGAAACAAACCCACGTGACCTGGGAGAGTCCCTATAGGTTGATTTCACGGCAGCTTTTCTACTTGGGCGAGCTAAGTTGAGACTTAACCAATAAAGAAACTCATATCACATGTTTTGGCTTACAGTGACTTTGATCTTGCTCAGGAACGAGAATTACGTGGAAAGGAAGGAAACGAGGCGGGGCTTGAAAAGTCTCTCACAGTCACAACTTAAAGTAAGAATTTTGTTCCTAAGTTTTACACTTCCTGGAACCTTGACTTCTCTCGCTGCATTCTCGGCAACACATTTCACGAACACTATTTTATCTTTATTCAAGTATGTATCGCAAAGTCTTAAAGTTTCTTCAAGTAAGAATTATGAACCTGTGGAATCTTAACTTTTTTTTCGTGGTGGTATAACACTTAACATTGAGAGCAACAACTGGAAGAAGTGGACTTGGCGAGATAATATTTATGGAACAATGAGGAAGAAAGAATATATGAATAGCAACATATTATTTCGAAGATTTGAATTTCAAAGAAACTTTATTGAAGTATTCACTGGTTTAGTTCCTATCGCTATGAAATTTAGATATAAATAATGACAAGGTTAGTGCATAAGTATTATCATTATTATTTCAATAATATTGTTATTTTATTCATGAAGCATTTATGAAAGTGCGGCAGTATCCTCTAAACGGTATTATATAGTAGTGAGTTACAGTTTGCAGACGATTACACTACTTCTCCATCTTCTACTAATGCGTTAAAAATAAATTACATCTTTTCGACATGAAGAGAATGACTAAATCTAATACCAAATTCAGAGAGTCAAGTTCTTGCATTGTCTTCTTTCATGTTCTTTGTGATTAGAAATTATTACGAAAGAGTGGATTTGCTTTAGTCAACAAATGGCATTCTACACCAGTGAAAGCTTTCAGTAGTAATTTATTTATTCCATAAAACTCCCACACTCATTTTCCCTCCTCCATCCCGTTTTCCTCTTACCTCTCACCATCACTATCTTCATTGTGAACGTTAGACACTTATTCATAGTGCGAGAGGGAAGAGGTCGGGACAGATTGTATCCCTTCAGTTAGAGGGCCTCCCCGATGGCACGGTGGTAGCGTCGTCGCCTTGTAATGAAGGGGTCCCTGGTTCGATTCCCGGTTGAGACACATGGTGGTTCGGATCCCACTTTAAACTGTAGGTCCAGTCCCGATTAGCCTTACTGTGCATCAATCCAAAACCCTTCAGTTAGTACAATCTAAGTAAAGAACTCCATAACTTGGATAAATACGGAAAGGAAGTGTTATTCGAAGGGCGGGGTGGGGGGAGGGAATGTTATTCTTTTGACTCCATCTGGTTGCTACTTTTTAGGCACCTGTGTAGGGATACTACTATACGTATAAAGGCTATAATTTATGCGAAAAATATGAATATACTTCATGACAAGTAACTCTCTCCACTGCAAAATTTTGAAATATAACATTGAGTACGGGAAAGCAAGGGAAAGACAATTTTCGGTGTTAAAAATGTAGACCTATGGTTAATCAACAGGAACAGATTAACTACGAAGAAGAAGAAAAAGATTGGAAGGGGCTTCATGTTCTTCTTACCTTGGGGAGCCAGTGTTCCTTCAATGTTAGCTGTTGTGGAGTTGAGGATGATGTCACTCATTGTTTCGTCGATATTTACCTGCTACCAACCACTCCGCAAGACAGCACCCAACAAAATGTGCCACCCTTCTCGAGAACAGCTAAACGAATGCACACATACGTCAGCAATCTGACATTTCCGTGGAAATTATCACGTGATATCCTTGTATATCTTCGCATGTGCAAAAAGTATATTGTTTCATTCTGCGAACATTTGTAACTATAGTTCTGGAAACAATATCGTGAAGAATGTGTAGCAGGATGTGTAGACGAAACATGAACCCTGCTGCAGTCCGAACCTCTTGCTCAGAGTGAACAATGGGTTGCCCAGAGATTCATTGTCTATAAAAGCTCTTCTAATTTCCTCCCTAGTAATTTATTCATTGCTCCAACTAGCTTCCATAATTCTAATTACGATAGTGGTATTTTCCAGGCGGAAGTTGAACATTTTTTTTCACTGAATTTGTATCAACATGATAATTTTAAAGGAAATTGGCCGCCTACATATGAGAATGTATTACTCAAGTATATTCATAATCAGGCCTGCTTAAGGACCCGGGGCCCTGCTCTCGGGGAGAGGGGACGCCAAACGGGGTATTCTTTTTGAGTAGCGTCAAAACCTTACTTTTGATTATGTAAGCCCGATCCGTACCCAGAGGGAGGACCAAGGGGGCCATGCCCCTCACCCTCTCACTATGAAATATTTTAATTTGAACGTATAAAAACTTATGAATACAACATTGACATTTCTGAAGATTCTTATACATTTCGGTTTTCTCATTGCACAAATGAGTAGGTTGTTTCTCGACATAGGCAAGCACCAGAAGTCTGTAGTCGACAATATTTAATAATTTTAGTTTGTAACCATTGACGAAGGCTACCAGACGTCCTGATTTAGTCGGGACAGTCTATTGTTGTTAGTTTATGTCCCTACTTTTTGCGAGCTGCATATGCATAATTTAATTTACAAATATATTATTACCTAAACACAGAATTATCATCGCTCATAAATGGTGCTAGTCGAATAAGACAATTAAAGTGAATTTGAAAACATCGTTAATTTGCGGAATACATTATTAGTCGAATACTTCAGAGAATTGAATGTAAACAATATGCACCAAGTTGTAGGCCGTGTGACAGATTTTGTCTGTAAGTTACTGTAGTTTATTGTCGGGTCAGGGGGTCTATCGGTGAGATGAGTTCTTTCGTTACCAAGGAAAATGATGTTGTACGTCTAGCTGCAATAGAATCATAGTGCTGATGGTCACATCCAAGGTGCCAAATCCCAGAACACGGGGGAGGGGTTTTCCTTCCACCAACGATCTTCCACCAACCATCTCTCCCTCTCCCTCTCCCTCTCTTTCTCTCTCTCTCTCTCTCTCTTTGTTTCTCTATTTAGAAATAGTAAAGTCATGAGGGTTAACGCGAAGCACTATAGTCGTAGGTTACATTTTAAAATTATATTAAATTTTACCAGTAAGGAACTGAGAAGGAGATAGGGGAGGCCAAGGATATGGTTGTCCCAAGCACTGAAGCAAAGATCCTATTCTTCAAGGTCACAAACCCAGCAATCCCATTAACACAGAAATTAGCCCCACCTCTTATTTCTTCTCCATTTCTCATCTTCATTCGTTTTGCTGTACGAGTGAAGAGAAGAAGGATGGAACTTTGTTACTATGCTCTAGTTGCATCAGATATATTCATGAAAGTTGAGCACATAGGACCGCAGGTTATGATGAAGCGACGAATGTAGAAGTTAAATGTAGCCAACGCGCTGAAAAGCAAGTTACTCCACCCCCCCAAATGATAGTTGGGGACAAATAATGATCTCCTTTATTGCTGACTTTAAAAAAGAGAGAGAGAGAAGCAGAAAAGAAACAAAGACTAAAAGAAAAAGAGGAAGAAAGGAAGCCAAGACAGATAAAAGGGAAGAAGATAAGGCAGAAAGACAAAGGGAACGAGAAATAAATAAGCAAATGTTCGAAGATTTTAAAATAAATCTGGGTAAATAAATATCCGAAGCGATAGTTAAAGTCAGAGAAGATGGAGGAAAAATATATGAAGAGCTAGTAGAAAAAGGGAGAGAAGATAGACAGATAGATGCTAATATCTTTAAACAGCTACAAAAGTGTTTGCATAAAAAAATAAAAGTTCGAGAGGAGAAAGATAATGTAAACTACGGTTTTTTAACCGAGATGAAGAAAAGTTAGATAGAAATATCCGTAAATTTGGAAGGTGAGATAAGAAAGACCTTTTTTCCAAACGCAACAAATTGATATTAAAAAAAAAATATCCTCGAAGCTGGAAGCCTTGCCGCTAAGGAAAGAAAATAGAATCGAAGAGATGGAATCTCTACCGAAGAGGCTACGTGTAAGAACATCTTGCTGCTCGCATTCTTCTAGTTCTGAATCTAGTACGCACTCTGATCCATGACTAGGGAAGAAACAAAAAAGGAACGGAAGATTAAGACGTACTAGAGTCAGCTCACCAGACCAGTTTGTTGAGTCTAATTTCTACTTCGACAATTCGACTAACCAAATATTCAGAATGTCTGACGTCAGTTCCATCACTACGTTTAATGGTGAAATAAACTCGTTATCAGCAGAAAGGTCCCTAGAGAAGATAAATATCTACATGGACTTAATGAAGATGCCCATGAAGTATAGACTAAAAGTCCTACCTTCACTAATTTTATGGTAAGGCCAAGGCTTAGTTTATGGCAAATGAAAAGAAATGGAACACATTTGAACATTTCTGCTCTGCATTTAGAAAGCAGTATGAATTCCGAAGCGAAACAGAGGGAAATGTATACGCTGAGGAATAGGCGTTACAGCAAAGGTACAGGGTTATCATTAGAAAAATATTGTTAGAAGGTGTATGCAGCGTACGGCAATTTATCAGAAAACATCAACCAGTCATAAGTGCTGAACTTGATTATCAGACAGTTACCCTCACGAATCCGACAATTCCAACCAACATAGACCATTAACGAGTTTCCTGGGAAGGTTCAAGTTTCCGAAAGAATGGAAGGATGGAAAGCCCATAACCAACAAACTAATGAACGGCGAAATCCTCATCTACGAGTTTGAAATCTTGCGCTTTGCATGAAGAATGGAGAAGAAGAAAAGAAGAGACTTGAGCAGACAAACCAAGGGTTTAATGGAAACCGAAGGTTCCCAAAGAAGGATGCTGGTAGGAGAACATTCTGGAATAAAACCCAAAATCAGAGAAATTGGAACCAGTCTCGAAAGAAATAATGTGGAATACAGACTGACGAAATTCCAGAAGACTGTTCTTTAAACCCTAGAGCGCCTTCATGGGAAATTCCTTCTACAAGTCGAGCGAATTTAAACCAGATCTCATTGTAGAAAAAGCTCTCCCGTCTACAACGCTACACAATCTTGATGTTTGTGAGAGCGAAGACAATTTTTTTAGAGATGAGAAGTTGAAGTTTTGTATATGGATACAAATTCCTGTCCAAATTCTGAAGAAGAGAAATTGAAGACTAAAATTGATAAACGATGTAAGTGCCACAATAATTCAAACACCGCTTTCCACGTTAAAATGTGGAATATGCCATGTTTTATAATGTAACAAACGTGAAATGTGGCTGGTAGCCCTCTAAGTAGTTCAAAGGGCGTGTACAGAGGTCACTAGTGTGCACGTTCTTACGGGCTGATGTGCGGAACGATGCGATTTCCCAACACTTTCGCTTTTGGCACTTACATCGTTTACCAATTTTAGTCTTCAATTGGTTACCGTTTTAGAAGTAACTAGGAATTACAGCAAGAAGCCAGAAATTTTAATAGAAGTCTTAGGATTGAAATAAGATGTGCTTTGGATACAGGAAGCTAATACACTGTTATGAATTATAACGTTTGGGTAAAGCTCCGAGAGAAAATACCAGGCTTAAAACTTCAAAGATGTCCAGGTATAAGATTAAAGGATTTTGTAGGGCATGAAAGGTTCCTCATTGCAGGATGCCGAACAATTCATTTTGAAATTGCAGCACGCACTTTCCAAGATCAAGTCTACGTGGTAAAGAATTTAGAGGCATATTTGTTATTTGGATATCCCTTCTTCAAGAGATATAAAGTCAATTTGGATGCAGGTGCCAACAAATTATATTTAACGCTGCAGGGACGTCGTTGAAGAAAGTTTGATTCCAGATGGCCAACAAGATCGTTCTGAAGCAATTAGTGGTAAGACTTTGTCTGTTAAACTATTAATGGCTGAAAGGGAATCCCATTCAGACAATAGTTCCGCAGTCGAGGAAGATATAAGAGAGAAGGCTTTTTATCCAGAATTGCTGAATCAAGAAGATATGAAGAAACTACACTGCCCACTATTTTCTGACGAATAGGGATTTGAAAATCATTCAATCTGCGAGATAAGTATAGATAAATCCGTATTTCTCTTACAAAATCCGTCTCCCTTTCCAAAGGAGGAAAAGCTAGAAGAAGAACTAAATAAATGGAAAGCCTGCGGAGTAATTCAAAGTAGCAGCTCAATGTTAGTGGTTGACAAAGCTGACAAGACAGTAAAGAACACAGTGCCTCAACTCCAAGACGTTCTGCAAAGATTTTTAGGGAATAAGTATTTTCCAAACTTCAAGAAACATTCCAACAAGATGTCTTCTCTAGAAGCTGGGAGCTGTTGAAGGATGATGTCCAATAACTCGATCACTAATGAACATCGCCTCACAACATGAAGCAGAAGAAGAAGCGAGTAGTAGAGACATAAATGTTAATATTCTATGATTCGTACTTGTTATGATTTATTTATTATTTCTTATTTGATTGATTGTCTTGTTGAAAAAATGTTAAAATATATTACCCTGAAAAGATGAAAAAGATGGAATAGATGAACGTTTGAAAATAATGCTTATAAAATATAGAAAATAAATGTTAAAAAAAGATGAAGAAAAAACAAAAAATGAAAGAAGATAGAAGTTATAAAACAAAAATAAATAATGTTAACTTTTACTTATTTTTATTTTTTCTGTGTCGCTCCAGTCAACTGCTTTCTAAGCGCTTACGCTATGTCCAACGTGGATACGGGCAGCGCGGTGCGTGCGGTGTGATGCGAGCGCCGCACCGCAGATATGTGCGTGAACGCAGGGAGTGTCCAACGTTATTGCGTGCGATTGTGTTGAGCAGTTGCGACGAACATGGCTTCCAGTTCGGTGCGCTCCGTGCTATTAATGGAAAGTAGTGTAATTAAAATGAAAATATTGAAGGAACACAAGAGACGTCACAGACAAAAGACGCACACAATCTTCAGGAATAGGTTGTCGTATGGAGAATTTCATCATCTGTATCCGCAGCTACGAGCAGATGAAAATGCTTTTCATCAGTACACAAGAATGACAATAAACACCTTTGACTATATTGTGAAAAGATTGGATGGTGCTTGTTATCATTATACCACAAATTTTCAAAGACCAATTTCTGAAGAAGAGAGGTTGCTGCTAACCTTGAGGTAAGTGACTGAGATTTCAATTATTAGTATTATGAAACTTTTATTACACTATTGCTGGAATACATTTTGGGAATACACATTTGGTGAATGCTGCTGAGTTAGTTGTTTTTTGGAAAATATATATTTGTAGCATTAGGTGAAGGGAGGCTTGCAGAGGAATATGACGGCGAAGTATTGGGGTAAGCTAAACTGGCAGGAGAAACAGGTGTAGAAATGTGTGGAAAATTAGAATGAACAGACGATGAGCAGTAGTTGAGCTCATAAAAGAATAATTTGAAAGAGGAGACTGGAAACTATCTGATTGAGTTTGCGACAGCTCTTGCATCAATATTTCTTGAAATTTAGTTCTAACTCGTAGTTGCTGAATGGGATTCATTCTTTGAAAATATGGTAATAATGACCTCATAAACAGTAAACTCTCATCTTCGGGTGTTTGAAGTAGAGCAAGTTTTTTGGACTCAATATCCAGCAGTTTTCGTTCTAAATCAATTGTCTCTTCGTGTGGTTTCTTCCTCCTTAGACGAGACGTACCTGCTTTGGATGGGGAAGATTGTGTTGTTCGTTGTGGAGGAGCAGATGGTGTTTGTGTTTCATTTAAACTCACCTGAGAGAGTTCAGTATTTGTGTTTTCGTCCAACACTTGCATCTTCTTCCAAATCATCACCTTCATGACAGTCACTCACCATTGCAGACACCTGCCTATCTTCTGATGCCTGTAATGAAACGTTTCCCTCCGTTTCTCTGTTGACTTCTGTATCCTTTAGAAAAAGTAGATTCGTAAAATACTGCCACTTTTCACGATACGTTGCCGCACATTCTTGGGAGCAGCCCGATTTGGATTTCGGAATTTTCTTAAACTCTTTCACAAATTGGTCTCGTAAATTGCGCCATTTCTTTCTAGCTTCATCCTCTGAAATCAAAAGAGAAGATACTCACTAAGTAACTAACTCTAATTGCATTGTCTAAACCTATTTATTATTGTTCTGCCTTTATGAATTGTTCTGCATTTGTGAGTATTAATAAATTTGTACAACATTTCATTACAAATCAGCATCGTCTGAACAAGCTAATCAATATGCTTATGCAATTCATTCTGATCTGTCTCACTACATACTGCGGGCAACTGTAAAAGGGTGTGGAGAGAATGCATCCACTTGTTTCCAACTTATACAATATTTAAATTCTTCTCAAACCCCATAGCTCTTACATAGTTAACCTTACTTTCCCAAATTGCATTGCAATACACAAGTTAATCATCGAGAATTCTTTAGCATATGGGGTTTGTCGTGTTAAAAGCGTGATGACTATATTTTTTAAGCCATCGACTGGAGTGCAATACTTCTAAAATGGATGTTTTTTCTCTTCCAGATACCTATCGACTGGAATTGCATTCAGACAGATTGCCTTCTCATTTCGCATAACTAAATCATCTGTTGCGTCTAGTCATTGAGGTGTGCAAAGCCATTTGGGATTCTCTTCAGAAAGAACACATGCCTGTGCCTACTGTTGCAGATTTCAATCGAGTTGCGCAAGACTATTTTGAAAAGTGGAACTTCCCTAACTGTGTTGGTAGTATCGATGGGAAACATATAAGAATGAAGTGCCCAAGCAAGTCAGGCAGCATGTTTTTCAATTATAAACAGTTTTTCTCCATAGTGCTTTTGGCCGTTGTTGATGCAAGGTATAGATTTTTAATGATCGATGTGGGTGCATATGGCAAAGAAAGTGATGCTGGTGTATTTTCTAACTCAGCACTTTATCAAAATGTCGAAAATGGTTTCTTATCGTTACCAAAAGATTTGCAGCTGCCCAACTTCCATCAAAAAGCTCCATTTGTGTTTGTAGGAGACGAAGCATTTCCATTACGAACATATCTTATGAGACCATATTGTAAAAGAAGAGTTCAAAACAATGCAGCCACCTCATATTTTAATTACCGTTTATCACGTGCTCGAATGACAGTGGAGTGTGCTTTCGGCATAAGTTCTGCGAAATTCAGGATCCTATTGAAACCAATTGAAACTAGTGTACAGCATGCTGTTTATATTGTTAAAGCAATTTGCATTCTGCATAATGTTATAATTGACATAGAAAAAGATTCTCTTGTAAACGTCTTGGAAGAAAATGTGATGGACAGGTTCCGAAGCTCTCGAAGGCAAACAACCGCGCTTCAAGAGCAGCAGAAAATGTACGAACCGTATTCTGTGATTACTTCTCACTGAATACAATTTGATGTTTTTGTTCATCCACTCACGACTTTCACATAATTAAATAGTGAAGACTGTATGTGTATTCCATTATTACTTACTTGCAACTCTCAGCTACGGAATCCCACTCCTTATCAACAATTAAACGATCTTTGTAACGAGGGTTTCTTTTATCCCACAACATATTTCTTCCTTGCACTTCTGCAATAAGACCTTCCATCTTTCTTGGCGACTCGCCACCGGACGGCAAATGCGATACAAAACAAACCTGTTTGAAAATCAAACGTTGCGTGCGTTGCGAGCGGACGAATCGCACGCGTCACGTGTCTACGTAGGACGGGCTCATTTCTGACTACAGGTTTGATCGGATACGACTGCCGCGTTGCTCGTATCGCTCCGCAGGCACCGTGCTACCCGTATCCACGTTGGACATAGCGTTACCGTTGCATCCGTGTAAGTTAAATCTGTGTTCAACACCCTTTTCTTTAAAAGATGTTATATTTCTTTACTTAAAAATACATTATTGTTAATATCACTGAATTCTTACTGAAAAATAATTAAAAACATTTTGGTATTTTGTTAAAATACAAGAAAATTGTAAAACGTTGTAAAAACTCCTGTAACTATGAATGTATAAACAACTATAGTGTATCCTTGGATATTATTATCTGTATAAAAGGGCAATAGCTCTGCAAACCTATGGGACACTTTCCTTGTTGCTGAATGACTGACGATTCAGGGGACCGTTGGGGAAATATCTTGCAGCGCTCTTCAGGGCGGCTTTTTAGTACTTGTATTCCAATGCGGATATTTCTAAACCTAGGCCTAACTCTATAAAGGTGGTTCTTCTACATTACCAAAAGGCCAGGGTTTTAAACTGCGGTATAACAAATAAGTTGCGGCCTACAAGTTATATCAGGTTAATTGCCTGTTGTTGAAAAAAGGTTACCGCCTTCAAATCTGTTTATTGGTAGTTCAAACAACAGTCTGTTCATGTGATAATAAAATATATTCACACTGCAACAAAAATATATTTTTGATATATATACAGGGTTATTACAAATGATTGGAGAGGTTTCATGAGTTTGCTGTAGCTATAATATTTGACATATTGCCATGAAATTTTACAGTAATGTAGAGAAACTCAAAAAGTTTTCTTCTCTTGGAGGATTGTTTCGGATTTCTTTCGGGAGAGCGCAGCACTGAGTAGTGAGTAAAGATGCGACAGGCGCTGAGAAACTTATGCTCTGCCGGAATTTCATGAATATCAGTCGGTCAAAACAGTGCAACGACACTTTAGAACAAAGTTCAAGAAAGCTGCAGCGAGTGATAACTCAATTCGGCGATGGTATGCATGGTTTACAGTTTCATGGCAATATGTCAAATATTATAGCTACAGCAAACTCACGAAACGGCTCCAGTCGTTTGTAATAACTCTTTACATCATGACAAAATATGCATATATAGAAATGAGTGTATATGAAGAACTATCTGAGTCATTCTCATATATGAGATGCCCTAATGTTCCAGTAATTAAATGCTAAATATATTATTTATGAAAATATAGAAATAAGAAATATATCACAACTAGAGTTTGACCAAAGCCTCACTGCGAGAACGCTGGTACAGTAGGTGATTTTTATCACTATTCAAAATAACTTAGGCAACGTACACCAGATTTTACCATAAGAGAAAATAGATTTGTCAATGTTACTGCTATACTCAGCTTCTTCTACATTTTCTTTTACATTGGCAGATTCACCTTCATTACCATCTTCCTGTACGCTTTCCCCTGTACATCATTCACGGTTAGCTAACCACACATTCACTTTCAACACCAGTGACATTCGACAATATCTGTTAAGAAATCATTCAAGATTGCAAGGATGTTTCTTTCGTTCACAATCCTCGATTTAGTTTTGTCGATGTGAAAATCAGGTTAACACAAAAGGTAACACTAACAACACACCTGGCTCCTGGGGACAAAATGTTAGTTGCTTTTCGCACATTTAGTACCCCCACAACGGTAAGCACTAAACCTCCTCGGAGAGAAGAAGAGAAGAAAGAGACTACTGCGCCAGTCAAGTCATTGCTGTCAACCACTTAGTAATGCAAGGTAAAATAAATTTCCTTCGGGTCCCTAGGATCCAGGTGTGTCGGTTAAGGGTTAAGAAACATGGAAGGGGGCTGAGAGGGAACCCCATTACCCGAGGGGCGACAGGCCATTCAGTGTCTTATTTTATTTCTTTAATAATATGCAAGGTTGAAATGCAATAGTGCAAATATTGTGGTATTTTACGAAGAACTACCATTATGGGGGAGCAGGAAGTTTAACGGCGAGTACAGGGTGTAACTAAAGTAGGTGCTACGAATGATAGGGGCGACAAAAGATAGATGACAAGAGATAAGGGGCGACAAGAGATAAGGATTGGTTCGATGAAAGATTGTAGCTTTTGCTGTTCAGTGGTTAGAAATGTTTTCGCAAAGCTCCCGTATTCAACGAAGCGTAAAGAGTGAAGATTGGAAATTCCTTGGAACAGTGGCGTGGTGCGATCGGGGCATAGATTGCGATCGACATTGACAAAAATCGCTGTCAAATACAGTATAAACATTAGTAGCCTGTTTTTCCTAGGACTTGTGACAACCATCGTAGTAAATATCTCTGGAATAGAACAAAATCCGGGACCATATACAACAGAGGATGTTATTCAGAAGTTAATCTTCATCTACGAAAAACTCGATAGCATGTCTCAAACAACCGCAAGTGTACAGAGCGATATACGGTAGTTATCTGCAGAATTACGAGAACTGAAGTCTGAAAAGAAGATCCGAAATGCTATGGGGATGATTGAATTAGGTCATTTTATGTTACTTTATATCAAGTATGTCTAATTGCGACGGCGAGGATGAGTAATGATACAATGAAATTGAAGAAGGAAAACACTTCCCCCTGATTTCGAACCTGGGACCCCTGGCGTCGTAGCATGCTGTGTAACGACTTTGCTATGGTGGTCGGCGAAATGCTGTTATAGTTGTTGGATTATATGCGATCACCAATGCTATGGTAATATTCCAGGTAAACATACAATTGTAGAGTTGCAGTATTATGGTCCAAAATAAAAATAAAAAAATCAACTTACCTGCTACCCCTCCTGACGCAACAATCAGCAACATAGTCGCTTACTTGGAAATGCCGTCACACGGCGTACAACTTTGTGCTCATTGTTTACATTCAGTTCTTGGAATAGTAATGTGTTCCGAAAATTAAATATGTTTTCAAATTTCCTTATTTTTTTATACCAGTATCACTAAACCGGTATGATAATTCTACGTTTAGAAAATAATATCTGTATTTATAAATTAAATCATACGTATTAGCAATTATTATTGTAATAAAGAGATTTGAGTTAACAAAAAAGCTATACATTTTCGTATGACGACTGCTTCAAAAAATCAGGACAGAAATTAAAAAGAATAGACTGTCCCAACTAAATCGGGATGTCTGTAAGCCTTGCATCAATGATTATAAAACTAGAACTACCCAATATTGCAGACTGCAGACTTATGGAACGTACTTGTTCCATAAAGAACCCATTTATTTATGCAAGTACAAATCCAATTGTTTTACAAATTAGAAAAAGTGTCGATGTTATTTTAGTAGTTTCTTATAGTTTCACATTGAAATATTTCATAGTTTCATAGGAAACGAAAAGGGGCAACAAATGAGAGGAGAAAAGAGAGAGCGAAAGGGGAAGAGGAAATGTAAAGGAGGGATGAAAAGATGGGACAGCTGTGGATAGGAGAATTATTCATGTGAAAGCGAAAAGATTCGAGGAGAAATGAGCAAATGGAGCAAAGAGAAGAGAGGAGGAAAAGAGATGAGAGGAGAGGAGAGGAGAAGAGGAGGTTTGAGAGGAGAGGCGGAGACGAGAAGAGGGGAGTTGAGAGTAGAGTAAAAGAGAGAACATGAGAAGGACGAAAATAAGAGGAGAAGAGTGCAGTGGAGTCGGAAATCTAAGACAGGAGAGGGGATAAGGGGAGTGGAGAAGAATGGGATGGAGACAAGGGGCGAGAATAGAAGGGAAGACTATATGACATATAAGCAGAGGAGAAGAAGGGGAGAGAAGAAGGAGAAGGTGAGAAGAGAAAGGAGAAGAGAGAGGAGATGAGGTATTTGTAGAAAATATCGTCTCAGCGTCAAGAATTGATGCGTTGATCAAAATATCGAAATGAAACATACAATAATATTTTAAAATGAATTGGGGAATGTACTAGATCAGTGCAAAATGCCTTTTGGCTGAGTTCAGTGCGAGATAAAATCTGCTACGTAAGATCTTTGATTCTACCTGCGATTATACCACTAAAAACATTAACGTGATTTTCATAATTATCCAATTTTTCTCCACTTCTCAGTTCGTTGAAATGGAGGTTTTGTTAATTAACATTTCTCCTCTCCCCCATCGTCAATTCCAAACAGAATCATTCCGTTTAACACTGCGTGGACAATGAACACAATGGGATATGTCTAAATCTTACGAAAATTTTCTGCCACTTGAGGGGTTTGAACCTACGACCATCAAGTTGACAATCAACAACGGTAACCACTACCCTACAAACTTTCGTTCTTGAGAAGAGCCAGGACGAGCTGATCAGTGTGAAATGTAGATGCAACTCTCCTCCTACATGTAATGTGCAAAGAATACTTGTTTGTAACAAAGAAAACGAAGGTGGCACGATTCGGCGCAAACATTTAATGGAGAATTGCACATGATGAAAACTTTTCATTCGATATTTGCGGAGGTATCCTTGCATTGAAGTGGAGTGGGTAAAGGGGTAAAATTAGTTTGTCCTGAATTACCACAAATATAAATAATTATTTCATTAGTATTTGTCAATGTCTTTGAAGCAGTACAAAATTATCGTTACAGTATCATAATTCACGATCTTATATGTAAAAATATCCCTTTGAACATGTGTCATTTCATT
Organism: Lepisma saccharinum; assembly: GCF_977018435.1. Lineage (NCBI taxonomy): Eukaryota > Metazoa > Arthropoda > Insecta > Zygentoma > Lepismatidae > Lepisma > Lepisma saccharinum. The sequence continues at coordinate 71,699,614 of NC_139241.1, forward strand.
TATTTGTTTATTTATTTTTAGTAAATTCCAGATGCAGAACTTATTATTGTGATTATACATTATTAATGGAAAATATCTAGAGGCGTCTACATTGCAGAACGCATTAAGTACGTTTTATGCACAATAAAGCTAATCGGCTCTCGACCTATAGTATAAAGTGGCCACATTGTGTCTCAACCAGGTATCGAATCCGGGACTCCTTGATCACTAGGCGGAGACATTACAGCAACGCCATCGAAGAGGCTTCGAATTATTAGAATGTTTATAAATAATGTAAGTATTATTTCAACCTGTGAATCTTCAAGCTACCTGCACAGCATGTGGTGAAGTGCCTGCTTTCTCGTTTTCGTGAAATTAAAAATCACCTGGCAACCCACCATCGTGAGGAAATTGGGTAGCTCCGAGTAAGTGAGTTTAGTAGTGAGCATGTTTTCCCCACTAAAACCACAAAGGATGGCTTTCAGGCTATTGCAAATACTTTCAATGGATTATTTGATCCCATCTTAGTGGTGCATTATTTTGTTTCCACTTGATACGATCTCCCGTTGTCGAGAAAAAGGTAGTGTCTGGGTCGCTCTGAAACACCCTGTATATACTGTAGAGATATGGAGATTACAAATACGAGGAAACCTTGTCAAGAGAATATTTACGCTTGTTTATTTCCTGGAATTGTCCGACCAGCGAACGATCCCAAGAATGCCCAAACTTTGTAACTTCCGTGAAGCAATGACTGAAAGGCTAATGCGTGGATCTAACAAGATCCAGCTTGTTCGAAAGGTGTAATAACCTTTCGAAGCCAAATATTATAAAAGGAAATTTGCTCCCCGAGCTCGCTCTCAATTGTCTCATTTACCAAATCGAACACTCATTTGTCTCGCATTACTCTTGGATTACTCTGCAACACATTACTACTTGCTAAACTACGACGACGATACACGAAGTTACGGCTACATAAGCATGCAGCCAGTTGCGCGGATTGCTCGGATCAGTGAGCCAAGGCATCAGTCACAATTCGGTCTGCAAGAAGCATCTGGACAAGAACATCATTCGCCTACCAGGTATGAACAAGCGTAAATAACCTTTAAATTCAAACATCCATATCTCTTCCCTCTTAATCGGAGCAGGTTCAACTGACAAGTATAATTAAGCTCTTCCTAAAATGTATTATTGAAGTATCCCTGTGACCTCAGATCCCAGGTAAGACGGGATTACAACAATACGTACATATGCCGTGCATCTAGTTCCTTGAGAGGCCTAGATATATGGAGAAGTGTGGCGGGCGGCGCTAGCGGAGATGCCGACATTTTGACCAGTAACGTCCCGTTTAAGTTTACCCTCTAAAGCCTTTTGCTTCGCTCGGAATCTTTTGGAGGTTTCGAATGTGCAACACTGTATCCAGATAACGTTGCAGACTAAACCGTTAAAAGTCAATGGGTTTCGTGAGCATCGTCTGCAATCTGAAAGGTCCGAGTTTGAGTTGTTCTTTCCTGTTAATTAAGCGTGTTAATTTCGTCCTGTGTGAAAGAGTGAGGTTTTTGGTTACTTGCTGTGCTTCTTCTTTGTGTAATTGCAGTGTGTGCGTGTTGTGTGTAAGTGAGGCTATTGAAATACCAGCCGCAAAGTTCACGTTTCAGCAAAGAATTTTTATTACGTAAAAACAGACTCATATCGAGAAGTATGTAGGCAATTTTCACAGATATTCCCTGGCGTTTCACCTCCAGGTAGTGGCGCTGGTGGTCTGCTCTATGGGTGTGTACTTCAGTCTCGAGTCTAAAAGTTTTATACCTTATACCACATCTGTCAAATACTCGCACCCGTTTTTGTGTACATAATGATGCTAAATGTATTGGCATCCCAAGATTTGATCGTCTTTCACTGAAAATGGGGCGATGACAGAGTTATATTTCATGATTTTATTTAACACGGATTTCTTACAAATTTCAGCATTCGATAACCTGACAAAATCACTCAAAACATAGGAATACCGATCTACAATATCAATATTATTGTCAATTTGCAAAATATTTCCAAGAAACTTCCTCCCCCGCTCTGCTGATATTAATGAACAAGGAGAATAATAATATTAGCGTACACCAAATAATCCGATACAACTACCACATGGAGGAAGTCAGTTAGTAGTGTAATATGTTGGTTCAAAGTCATACTTGGTACGAGGTCTATTATTTTCATTAATTTAAGCACAATGGAAAACCTATTTTGACGATGTTTTTGTCGATTTTATACTACTGCAAATCTGTGATTCTTCATCTCATACTTCGTACGAGTGTCATAATTTGTTTCGAGTTAAAGTACGTAACACCTACACCCACCTACACGCACCTACAGCCACACCCAGACACACCTACACAAATTTACTTCCGGTCTACTTCCGGTTTATTTCTGGTCTACTTCCGGTTTATTTCCGGTCTACTTCCGGTTTACTTCCGGTTTACTTGAGAGATACCTGTGGGTTTTTCTAGTTTTTTATAAGTATATATATTTTGGTGGTTCAAACTAATACTTGGTACGAGGCCTATTGTTTTTATTAATTTAACCACAATGGTAAACCTAATTTGATGATGTTTTGGTTGATTTTATACTATTGCAAATCTGTGTTTTTTCACTTCATACCTGGTACGAGTGTCATAATTTCTTTCGAGTTAAATTACGCCTCATTACGCAACATTGCGATGGCTCGTAAGGTAAACTATTGCACAATGTTTACGCAGCAAGTTATTACGCAGACCCGTATCTAGCGTGTTGTTGGTTATGACGTAATGGGTGTCTTTTGATTGACTTACTGTTTCGGATGTTTTCATCCGCGCTTAGGTTACTTAAAGGGTTTTCGTATTACAGTATCGTGAGAGTGTTTGAAGAGTACGGATGTGTTTTTGCAGTGTTAAAAGTTAAGTATTTAATTTATTTTAAAGCTTCATACTACTTTATTATTTTAAGTTTAAAAAGTGTATCAAGTGATTTTTTCATGGTAATTTTGATCAGATTGAGTTTTGATGTGATCAGATGTTACTTGTTGTCTCCGAAAATTCTGTATAACTAACATAGCTGAAAATTTTATCGCAATAGCTACAATTATTTTATTTTGAAGGTGGTTCAATTCGTTTTTCTCACTGATTGAATTTGTATGAATTTGTATTTGTATTGAATTTTGTATTTTTTCCCGAGAAAATTTATATATAAATACCAGAGCTGAAAAAAAAAATTATAATTATAACTATTGTTTTTTAAGTTACATTCTATCAATTATCGTAAGTTTAAAAGTGTTTTTTCTAGTAAATAGAATCTTATTGAATTTTGAGTTGATTGAGCGTCTTATTGTTATTTACTTAAAGCATATTAAAAAAAATGTCATCTACCAAGTTCGGCGAATGTGTTATTTGTGGGAAATTAATCTCCAAAACTAATATTAGCAAGCATAGGGCAAGAAGTATCGAAACAGGTTCAACAATAAATCGTTCGTTACCTACTAAGCCTTGTACTCAATGTGGGAAAAAATTAGCATTGCTAATTTAACCCAGATATGCCTGAAAATGTTTTTCTTTAATTTTTCTTGTTTTTTGTGTTTAATGCATTAAGAAAAATCAGATTAATGTAAAAATAGTGTTTATTTTGAAATATCTAGTTTCAGCAATGCTCTAGAGGGTGTCCTTTTAAAAGGACAGTAGGCATTAAGGGGTACATTATGTTAGTGTAACGAAGTAATGCACATTTTTCTTCAGAGAAAGAAATGTTATTTAACATGAAACAAATACATAAGAACATATTCTAATTGTTTGTGTGGTAGCTTACAACCATGCAGACTCAGTTCTGTAAGAAGAGGAATTGTGGTAAAAAGATTATCAAAGAAGATATGATGAGCGTGAGACTCAATAGATTGTAAAACATCAGTGTACATGAGCACCACGGATGGGCCAAGACCAAGTAGCCTACTTTGTATTCATCAGGTAGTTTTGTTTTTGCACCCTGATATGGCTCCATCCAAACAACATATCCATTACAAGTAGCACCAACAAACAGCTTGTAGCCGTACCTGATTGGTTTGCCGTGAATAAATTGATTGCATCCGTGGCGACCATAATAAGGCACCATTGCCTCATCAGCACAGTAATATTCGAAGTGTGGTGCCATTTCCCGACATTTCTTATTCAATATGTTGAAAAGAGGTCTCACTTTTGCAAAACGATCACTTGTGTCCAAATGCTCATTATCGCAACAATGCAGATTTGACATAATAAATTCGAATCTGTCTCTAGATATAGCATTGACAACTGCGCCATTGCTTGTATCTTTACATTGTTCCCAATAAAGATTCCTTCTAGGAACCTGGTTGTATCCACTCAACAAAATAATTCCTAAAAAGCACTTCATTTCATCTTCACTGACATCTCCTGATTTGTTCTTTCTCGCTGCATATCTGTTAATTTTTATTCTAACAAAAATTCAATAGCATAATCAAAGAAATGCAAAAACATTTCGAGTGGTGACTCTTCATTGAATACTTCCTGAATTTTTGACTAGTCACTGAATGACACCTTCAGTTTTGCTTTAGTCCACGTATATTATTTTCACTAGATGACACTGACGGAGAATCTTGATTGTTGTTTCGGGAAACAGTTTCATCCAAATTGCTAATTATCTCATCGTTGTTGGAAGTGAAGAGTTCTGCTTCAGCATTCAATTTAGATCCTGGTAGGTTATTGGGTGAAACTGAATCATCTTCTTCAGAATCTTCATCGGTGACATCTCCTGTGGCATTGGTTTGTGGCGTTATTACAATATCCAGCTCATGTTGTAAACTATCACCATCGTCATCATCATCTTCCTCCTCAAGGATGGAAAGCATTTCATTAAGTGTAACACCTCTGTAATACAAATTTACGTAACATAAATAAATGTATATAATGAATATATATATATATAAATGTATATATATATATATATTATCATGTATTGTATATATATATATATATTAATGATGATGATGATGATGAGTTGTCTTTTGACCGGAAGGTCACTGGGCAAGGTGAACCCATGGTGGTTTGCCATTGCCTTCCATGGGATGAGGATGAAATGGACATTTACAAACAACCATGCAGGAGCGGGATTCGAACCCGGGACCCCTAGTGTCCCAACGCGATGTGCTAACCACTCGGCCATGGGGTCCGGCATATATATTAATGTATTAAATAATAATAATTAATTAATATATTAAATATATATGAATATATAATTGTATGTAAATGAATGAAGGTAAACACAAAGAACCCTCAAGTGCCTACTGTCCTTCTAAAAGGACACCCAACTTTACATAATTTTTGCAACTCTGTGTATTAAAATTTTGAACATTATTTGGTTTTAGGCAAACACATATGAACCTAGCAAACGTGTACTGCTCATAAAGTAACTGAAACGTTTATAAAAGATAACAAAACTTACCTTTCCGTTCTGCAGTGTGAAGAAAATGACATGGCTTCACAGACTCATAAACACAAATAAGGAAAAAGAACATAACAATAGTCGTAACTTGTTTGCATTTTGTTACGCTATGTTCTAAGAACAATGCAGTGCTGCAAAATCGACAAAAGTAGCCTCGCGCAGGGTTTAGGACCCCTCCAGAGGGATTTAGATTCAAACAGGCAAAGTGTCCTTTTAGAAGGACGGTAGGCATATCTGGGTTAAGTAAACACATGAAAATTTGCATTGCATCAACCGGGCATGGCACATTGAAAAGAAAAATTGATCATCCTGAAACTGAAGCTTCTACTTCCAAACAAATTAAGATGTCTAATAACCAAACGCCGATTAGATCTGCATTCAACAACCAACTCCTGGATTTTCTTTTTACTTCGAAACCAGGCTGTGATATTTCTAGTTTTTTGAGCGAAATTAAAACATCTATCATAAATATTTTGAAAAATGAACCGGAAAACAACTCCATAAAAGTATATGTTGATCTAATCTGTAAATATGAGAAAACCAATGGTACAAGAAAATATTTTTTTTTTCACAAAACGAAAAACCAAGTTCTTTATTTGGCAGACATTGATAATTTCAATGTTTTTTTAATCTAATCTTACTAGTGAATTGATTAGGAAACATGATGAATTCGAGGCTAGGGTATCAGGTTGGTCTTCATGTAGAAGTCCTCACAGATTAATCGCTTATGTAAACAAATTTACACCTTTTCTGCTTCCACCTACGTTCCACTTCCGGTAGAAATTCAGCATAAGAAAGCCGTGCTGAACATTCATAACACTGACAATAAGTGTTTTATGTGGTGCATTTTAGCAGCGTTTCACCCGGTTCATTGGATAGATAATCCGGAACGGGTTAGTTATTACACACAATATATCGATGAGATTAAATATGCTGTGACAGGCATCGAATACCCTGTTGCTATTTCTGACATAACAAAGTTTGAAAACAGGGCACGAAATGGATTAAGAAAACGATTAGCAATAAATGTATATTCGTATACTTCAGTTAAGGATCTTGTGCTTCCCGTTAGGATAACTAATATTGTTGATGACGAAGCCGTGGAAATCAATCTGCTTCTCATTGCTGACGATGATGTTCGTCATTACACGCTAATTCGTTCGCTCTCCCGCTTGGTGAGAAGCCAAACAACCAAGCATTGTGCACACATCGAAGTTTGTCCAACGTGTTTAACCGTATTCGAGGATCGTGACCGACGTAATTACCAAGATTTCCAAAGTCAAGAAATTGCCAAACAAAAACTTGCTGAACATAAAATCTACTGTGGAGTTAACAGACCGCCTCGCATGTTAATGCCCAAAGCAAATGAATTCGAGGAATTTAAAATGCACAACGCCTTGTTCGAACATCTAGCCATTATCATTGCAGACTTTGAGGCTTTTCTCAAACGATTGTCCTATTGTGATCCAGATCACGAATTTTCTTCCACAACACCGTCCCAGCTTCATGACCCAAATAGTTTTGGATATGTTGTTGTTTGGCAGGATAGGATAGATAAACCATATATATGTATCGCGGACCGAATGTTATTGAACTCTTTTTTAAAAAGATGTTGGAGGAGGTTGAGAAAATTGGTAGCCTCTTAAGTCAATCGAAATTAATGCTTCCATTACCTAGTGAACTTCAATATTACAATAACATTGAAACGTGTCCGGTGTGTGATCAACATTTCACGGATGAGAATCGGGAAGTATTTCACCATAATCATTTCACCGGAAACTACATTAGTGGAATCTGTAACACCTGCAACCTCAAAATCCAGAAGCCTAAATTCGTACCAATATTTCTTCACAATGGATCCAATTACGACTTCCATTTTTTAATTAGGAATCTTGGATACGATGCGCAAAAAATAGATATTCTTGCTCAAAACTAAGAACGTTATATTTCTATAAGTAAGAAAGTTAAAATTCCAGGAACGAATGAAATCATAGAGATGAGGTTTCTAGACTCTTTTAGATTCCTATCGGCAAGTCTCGATGCTTTAGCAAGTAAACTTACTGACGAACAATTTAAAATTACAAAAGCTAGTTTTCCCAACATACACGTAGAACTGATTAAACATTCCTTACGAATATGTAACCGATGAATCTAAATTTGACGATGACACTCTCCCACCTCAAAAAGAATTCTTCAGTGAACTGAAATAAACCGGAATTACGAATGAAGAATACGAACATGCGAAATTAATATGGAAGGAATTGAGATGCAATACTCTCGGCGATTATCACGATGGATATCTCAAACTAGACGTAACAATACTTCCTGATGTTTTTTCAGGTATTCAGAAAAAATGCAATAAATATTTATAAACTAGATCCAGCATACTTTTACAGTCTTCCTGGTTTGGCGTGGTCTGCTATGTTGCTCCAGACCAGGATCAAGTTGGAATTGATATCGGAAGTGGACATGTTACTTTTAATAGAAAGAGGAATACGTGGGGGGGGGGATGGTGCAATGCTCGCAGAGACATGCAAAAGCAAACAATATTCACATGTCTGAGTATCAATACGATGCAAATCGACCATCGAATTACATATTTTACGCTGACGTAAACAATCTCTACGGATTCGCAATGATACAAAAAACTTCCATACGGAGGATTCGAGTGGATATATCCCATTTCAATTGATATTAATCATTTCGACGATCGTGAATTATTTCTGTTCATTGAGGTGGACATTGAATTTCCAAATAATTTGCATGACATTTTTTCCGATTTACCTCCGGCTCCCGAAATTAAATGTACACCTGATTCTAATTTGAATTTTGAATTTGAATTTAAAATTTTGGGAGCGTCAGCACTTAGGCTAATTTGCTCCCGTCACATTATACGGGGTCCAGCCCCTTACCATTACAAATTACAACTCAAACGTTGCATAACTAAAAACTTTAAAACCTTAAAATGTTCTGACTTGTTAAAAGCTGAGGCTGTAAACGCGCACTCAGCACACACAAGGACATAAAAGAGGACAACACACACAAAATTATACTGGCAATAGCGCCAGTCGCCAGAGCCTCGTTAGTCTCTTGTCCAGGGTGCACTACGTGGAAGTGAGGTTGACTTTTGGGTGCACTACGTGGAAGCAGCACCCCTTACACCCCACCTGATTCTAATCAAAGCAAGCTTATGTTAACTCTGGAGAGAAAAGATAGATATGTCGTCCACTACAAGAATCTCCGGTTTTTAATTGGGAGGGATGTTCAGGTAGTAAATGTGAGAAGAATTCTCAAGTTCAAACACTCTCCATGGTTAAAGTCTTATATTGAGACCAACACGAGACACAGAATAGCTGCCATTTCAGAATTAGATAAAGATATTTATAAACTAATGAATAATGCCCTTTATGGAAAACAATGGAGAACGTCAGAAAGCACATAGACATAAAATTGGTTAGAGATAACAATAAATGTAGAAAATTAGTATCTGATCCTTGATTCAAATCGCGAAAAATTTACAACGAGAATTTAACACTTTTTAATCTAGATATAAAATTAATAAAATTCAGAAAACCTATTTAAGTTGGTGCAACAGTTCTCGACTTGTCAAAACTGTACATGTTCGAATTTCATTATAATATTATGAAAACCTTGTATAATGATAAGCTGCCAATTTTGTACATAGACACCGATAGTTCTATTTATGACATACAAACACCTAACCTCTACGAAGATCTTAAACATCCTTCCATGCTTGGGTATTTCGACACTTCTTCCTACCCTCAACCCAACAGATTTGGAATTCCTTCCCGCAACAAGAAGGTTCACGGTAAGTTCAAAGATGAATGTAATGGTGATATTATTGTTGAGTTCGCTGGTTTGCGTTCTAAGATGTATACATTCAGAACAGAAAGCAGCGTCACGAAGAAAGCAAAAGGAACGTTCAAAGATACCGTGGAAAACAAACTAACATTCCAGGATTATATTGATTGCCTTTCTTCACAGTCGAGGATACTTCGAGAGGATAATAGAATACAAAGCTCAAACCATGAGATTACAACAAATAAAATAAAAAAGTAGCTCTGGATCCACACGACGACAAGAGGTGTATTCTCGGGTGTGGAATCCATACTTTGACTTGGGGGCACTTTAGTTTATAAGTTAATAATAATTGCACTCAACACATGTGAAAAATAAATAAACCTAACGTCAAACTAAAATTTTGAAAATAACAAAAAAATCTACACATAGTCTAATTTTTTCTATATTATTCTCTTCTATTAAAATTTTTCTATCACTCTTTCATTTTGTACTTCATAAATATATGATTTCTCCACAATTAAAATTGCACTGCATGTAGTATTTTCAAGTAGAGTTTCATGAAATTCACATATCAATTTTATATTAGTTCGTTCATTTATAACTACCAATTTTCTTGACCTATTTATTAAAAACATTGGTCTTTGAATTATGAACTCATATGGATTATAATACATGTCTATGTTTCCTTCAGTTACTCGTTTAAAAGCACTAAAACTTCATATAATTTAAAATAATCTTGTTCTGTAATATTTAAATTGTAATTTTCACGAGGAAATACTTCATTTCTGCCATTTTTCAGATACACATTTTTAACTTTAGAATTATCAAACTGGCTGCTATCTTTTTCCTGATTGTCATCTCTCCCTGCCTGAAACAGCACAGCTACGAACTCTGGCATGTCATATTGCAAAGATTGGAACTTATTAGTAAGATCAAATTCAAACAATTTACCCTCGACAGGCTTCTGAATGCAATGATAAGTATAAAATTAAATCGGAATTTGAGGATTTTTCAAAATGTTGGCTTTGTATTTGAGAGCATAATTCGCTTCATATTCAACTATAGGCATTCGTAACTCCATAGATTGGATCACACATTTCGCAGCTTCGGGTAAACTAGCCTCATTAGCTGTTCCATCTGCATTCAAACTTTTGTATCTCATGATGGCTTTATGATCATTGGGTGCTCTGCGAAACTCAAACCACCTTTCCACATAATTTTTTATTTAAAATCAGAGAAAAATCCAAATAGCAACCTCATGGGGAACAGTACTGTGTGACTTTTGCTTGAATTTTTGTTCCAGCTTCGAACCCAACAACTTTATAATATGCACTCTCTGATTTGGGCAGTTTCAATGTCCCCACTGTAGTGGATGTAATTCCAGGAAAATCAATCCTGTCAATCACTGTACCATGCTTTCTGACTTCAATTTGAGAAAATAAGAATGGAACAAAATTATCTACAAGTTTTACATTAGCCCCGGAGAGGGGATATTCTTCAAAATTATTTTGTTTTACAACATCAAATTTTATATACAGATCAGATCTATGTGGATGAAAAACCCATCCCCTACCGTGATGTCATACTGTATCTCTTTGTTAGGCTGATTCAAATTTGCAAATATCCTCCTGTTTGGAGGGAAGGACTGTAATTCATAACTTTCAATATTTTCCATCTCGGTATTTATTAATATTTTTTTAAATATTAATTTCTATTATCGCAGTGCTATTAGCACCAGCAAAATTGATGATTTCATTTTTTTCTCATTCGTAATTGTTATTTCTTTGTAATTAATTTTATCAATAGAAACAGGGAAATAGACTGGTGGGATTGGGGAATAGAAGATAGGTTCCATAAATTCCGAATTCGGTTTAAATGTAGCAAAAATACCTGTCTCCTTATGACTGCCAATCGAATTTTCTTCAGCTTTGATAATCATACCATTTTCAATGTTACATTGAGTATTCAATGTCTCAATAGCTAAGAATTTTGTTATAAATTTACCTATGTGCCTAACACCTGGTACTAATTTGCTATTGTTCTCAAATCCTAAAAGTTCTCCCATGGTAGATAAGTCCACTGTTTCTTTGGTAGTTACAATCTCTACTCTGTGTGTAACAGACTTTTGAGAAAGCAAGACAGTGGTTGGAAGTTCAAATTGTAAAGTAGATAAGTTATACTGTCCAGGAGGAATAATTATTTTTTCATTACATACTAATATAGTATTGTTGTAGGTAGTTACATTCGAAATCAGATACATACTGTAGAATGCTCTTAGAGCTATGGATTTTGGATAGATAATATCATCGTGAAGATGCAGTTTCAAAACCGAAGTCTCGCTGGAGAAATGAAGAATTCCCATATGTAATATATAATACAGCTTTTTGAAAATCTTTTAATATGATGTTTGGTATTTTATTTAAAATTCCGAGCATCGTAATGCAAACATGGTCACATATAATTTGATCGAAATCTTGAGTACGATCGTCGTTGTAATAAATTTTAACATGTTTTAAGTAACGAATTAATTCTGTAAATGGGTACCCCTCCGAAAGAATCGAAAATAAAAGCATTGTTATTTTGTTTATAATAGCATATCCACTGAGTACCCGGGCCTCCCCCATGGCGCAGTGGTAGCGTCATTGCCTTGTAATCAAGGGGTCCCGGGTTCGATACCCGGTGGAGGCACAAGTGGTTCGGATCCCACTTTAAACTGTAGGTCCAGTCCCGATTAGCCTTACTGTGCATAAAGTGGACTTAAAACACCAACTCAAACCAATCAAACCAAACCACTGAGTACCAAAGTTTTCGGACTTGTCCACATTCACCAAGCTACATTCTCGAGAGTGAGGACTACCTTTAGGGAGAGAATCAGACATGAAAACTCCCTGAAGTGTTTAAGTTAAAATATTTTTATTAAAGATTCAATGTCTTGGTTGGTAAAAGTTTCCTCATTTTTTAAAATTTTCTGAGTGCTCTAGACTTCACACCTTTGCTTATTTTTTTCTCCATGGCAAGATTATGACGCTTCTGCTCTTCTAGTTCTGCCTTATTGTTTTTCGAATCAATTACAGTTTTGGCAGCACTACCCACACCTAAGCTCCCAACTGCCCCCAATGAAGCCAGGATAGCTGGAATGCTGAATATAAATCCTCCACTGTGTGTTTTCTTTCTTGCATATTGCAATCGTTTTAATTGTGGCGTACTGAGTAATAATTTCATTCCATTTAATTTGGCTACACATTGCCTCTTCTTTTCTTGTTGTTTTTAGTTAAAATCGAAATAAGTTTTAAATTTTTAAGATCATGATATGGTATTTGGTGTACAACTCCTTTTGGTTTCATGTTGTTGTTGTTATTGTTATTATTATTATTTTTCAGGGTATTTATATTACAAACCTCACCCTAATTTTTGTTTTGTATTCATAGCAATAGTTGTACCCAACGCTGTTATTTTTTCAGCCAATAATGCATCTCTGCTTGTTAATCTTCCAAAATCTACATCTTCCAGTTTTTGATCAGCCACATGACGATCATTCAGATTTTTTTGTGTGTGTTGTAAGCAATATCATGTTCTTTACAAGCTGCATCCAGAAGATTAGTACCCCTGTCCCCTCTTTCTATTTGTTTCTCAAGTTTGTACCAGGACCACAATATTGGTAACCAGGTACGTGTAACTCGAACGGAAGGTTATTAATAACATCATTCACTAAACCTCGACCCTCTAATATATTCCAGAATTTAGGAGGTAAAGTAATGATAATTTTAATTAAGTATCCTATACTTTTAGAATCGTTAACAATAAAATTAGCTAATTTGTCACTAATTAAGTTTACAATACCCGTTTTCTCATTATGGAAATTATTGTTCCCAGCATTTTGCTCCCCTGCTATAACCAGCAACCTATGTATAAGTTTTCTCACATCGTTTACCCATACAAATTTCTTAGGTAGAGTATTGTATTGTTTTATACCACTACCAGTTTTTAGTTGATTCCAGATAGGTTTAATCAGATTTTTGTATTTATCCCCGCTGCTCGATTTCACACGCTTTTGACTGGCATCGTTATTTTGGTACAAAGCATCAGAGAGTGTCAAAATTTCAGAGTAACTTCGATAATCATCTTCTGTAAAATTTTTTGGTTGTTTTTGGTAATGAGCTCCCATAGCCCTACGGTACCAGGATATCTGGACCAGTTGTTTCTTCCACCCAAATTAATTTTTATGTTGCCCCCTTCAAATGTAACTTTAGATTTGCCAATTTTCCATACTACGCCTTCATTACCCTCCATACTTGGATACAAACCAAACACCTAATCTTTTTCAAATTTTCCTGTACTCAGGTAATCCCTTGCCAGGGGACCCAACTCGATTTTCTCTGATTCTTCTATAGCTGTTTTAGCAGGTGGTACCTTAAGTACCAGAGGAGTGTGGATATTAGATAATGGTGTAGGAGGTAAAGCTGCATAATTTTTAGCAGTAAGAGGTACCAATTCATTGATGTGGTTTTTATTTTGTTCTGTAACACTCTTAATCTCTTTACCAAGACCACTGATTGCATCGATAATATGTTGGTCTTGACGCTTGTGTTGTTCGTAAAAACCTCGATTTTCTGATTTCCAACCTTTGAAACGTTTGGACAAGTATTCTCGTAATTTCGAGTTATCTTCTATTTTTTGTTTCGTCATATTATTTTATTAATGGTTATTTTATATCGTTTCAACGTTAAAAAGTCGTTGATTTTATTTCTATACTTACCACTGTTAGGTTTACGAGTCATGTCGATAGTAACAAATCCAAAATCGTCGCTGTTCCAACAAGATGAACAGAATTTTGAAAATTGGTTGTAATTTAAGTCTCCTCCCACATAATCATCGTATACATGTTTCAAATTAGTATGATCTTGACGAAACAAACAGATTAAGTATGTATTATCTCGTAGTAATTGTTTGGGAATTTTGGAATAAGTTTGAGCTAAATAAAAGCAGTCTATTTCTTTGTGACGACCCTGTGTAAAAAAATTTCTAATTTCATTCTGATTTTCCAGAATAATATCATCGAAAACCACAACTGAATTTTTCAAACATTGGTCGAGAGGTTTTATTGTTGATGCAAATGTAGCTATGCCCAGTCCCTCGTAAAGCTTCATGAGTTGTTGGTATTTCGGTTGTTCTAAACTTTTAGAAAATACATACAAGTGTCTATTTTCCAATCTAGCCAATTGGGGACAAGCAAGAAATTATCAACCAGCAAAGTGGTTTTTCCACAACCTGATGGGCCCGGAGTGAGGCATCTTATGTTATCAGGTAACAACTCTCCATTTTTTTATTAGTTTCTACTACATCTGGTATACGCTGTACCACATTCCATGCTGGTGTCAAAAAATATCTCCTGGTTTGCTTCTATCCAACTTTTGTCTGGCAGACCTAACCATTTCACATACAATTTATTATTTTTCTTCTTCAATATTTTCTCGATTAGATATGTATTTCGATATTTTGTTTTACTAAGTTCCTCTTCATAGAATCTCCCTTTTAATATTTTGTTATGATTATCTTTTATTATATATGTATTTCTATTCGATGGTAAAACTTGAACCACTGAGAATAACTCTGTACTCCAATTTTTAGTAAAACCCTTCTCGAAAAACTGTTTATATTTACTAACCCTTACGTAAAATTTGAACCCACTTATAATTGCCCTGTAGAGTAAATTGTCTCCACATGCGATTTTTTAATGTTCTGTTGAATCGTTCCACTATACTAGCTTTCAGACCACTGTATGTAGAATAATGTTTAATATTATGTTGTTGCATTAACGTAGCAAATGTAGAATTGTAAAATTCTTTCCCTCTATCTGTCTGTAAATATTTTGGCCTCCTTCCCTCACTAAATATCGACTTAAAAGCCTCGGTAACACAAGTACCAGTCTCATATTTTAAGGGAACAGCCCATGCATATTTGCTAAAGGTATCAATAAGTGTAAGCATATATTTGTATCCATGATTTATCTTATCCAAATTGTTTAAAGTCCTTCTTGGAGGGGCCATCTCGATCAGATCAGCTTCGAAGAATTCATTTATACCTTTTGTTACTACACCTAATCGCTTGTAATTGCGACGGGCTGGTTTGTGTAATTCATGAACTATATCTTGTCTTGACATCGAGTTCGAAGTGAGAATATCGCATAAAATGGATTGTCCTCAGGGTGTAACCGCTTTATGTCAAATACTAGCTTGTCACCAATTTCAATATCAAAAACTGATAATTGTTCGTCGTCATGTACTTTATATTTATTGGTACACTCATCCCAGTATGCAATAGGTATTTGAACTGCCTTGTGTATACCATCTTTTCGCACTATAGTAAACTGAGGAACTTCAATATGTTTTCCATGTTTTAGAAAACTAAACTTCAGAAATCGTAAACTACCATCAACAAAAAATTGATGTACCTTAGTGTACGGATATAATTTGTAAACATTGCTAGCATTGGCGTACGTCCAGGGCCCTCGAGCATTTGGAACACTTTGTAACCTAACAATTTCCGTAGAATAAAATTGACGAGTATCTACGTCATCTAGTCTGCTTAATACCGGTTCCAAGTGTTCGTTGATAGTACGAAACCAACTCATCGTAGCTAGGTTTGATTTTTACATCAACATACAGTTGTTCATATTCCTTTTTGAGATCGTGAAGTTGAGTAGCAAAACCTGATAAAGCAGATTCTTGACTTGCTTCGAGAGTAGTAATTTGTTACGTAATATATGAAACAATCTCCTGTAAATTTTCTAAAAGTTTCAATTTAGAACTCTGGGTAGCATGATCATGTACACTTGCAACATCTTATTTGACCGCCCTGAAAAATTTCAAAGTCCGGAATTCGTAAATTTGGCAGCATAGCGCTTCAGAGCCAACTAAGAGTAGCCAACTTTGCAACATTTCATCTTCCTGAGTGAAAACGCTCGTGATTTTTTTTTCATTCTTTCTCATTCCATAAAGTAAAAATACCCTAAAGCAGTAATAAAATATATGAGTAGACAAAAAATGTTAAGTAGAAATACGAATGTTGAAAATATTTCAATATTCTTCGTTCTGAATTTGAAAATAAGAAAATGTATGTGCATTGTGAAACACTGAACAGGTTCTCATCGACCTGGAAAGAATTGCGGTCACATTTGAACGCAAGGAGGCAAATTTATGATCATTTTATGCGAAATGTTTAGTAAAGATACCTTGCACAACACCAAACGATTCTGCAAAGTGTGTCTTTTCCTTGGTTCTTGGCGAAAAATGGTTCGAAACTCTGGCACAATGTTGCTTCAACTGAAATTAACGTGTTTTACTGAGCTTTCTGTTAGCAATCGTTTGGAGTAGTTGGTTAGATGACAGCACTTTCGGTTTTTGTACTGTTTTCGTCAAGATCGAAACATTGTAGGTTCAAATCCCACCCTTTCCTTATTATTTTTTCCTTTTTATTTACCGAGTACGAAGTGTTCTTATAACGTAATATAAGATTTTATGTTATTACTGTAAATATTATTGCGATGCATGCTCAGTGGCAGCGATTGAGTTTCAAAACTGATGAGGCAAAGTTGGGGAAGGGGGGGGGGGCAAGGACAGTTCATTTCCCTTGGTAGATAATGTTTATCATAGTGCTGGGTCATCTGCCCCTTCACACTCCATAATCGTCGCCACTGTGCATGCCTCAAGTAATGCTTCTACTAATGTTTTTAAATATATCAGTGATTGGCAGGATTTTAGGAAATACTTTTCCTTTCATTCAGCTGTTATAAGTTAACACATATTAAGAACATACATGTTAACTTTTTGCATCCGGAAATGCTGTACATAAATCGCATAAATATCAACGAAAATATCCAAGAAACGTAGATAAGCATTCTCGTCCAAAGCCGTTTACTTCCCGAAAAAGATTTTGCAAAGAAGTAGGTTTGAACCCATGACCTTCGATTCCATAAGCAAACGATCCCCCTACACCACACGGTTCACGTTATTTAATGCACTCTGTTCGGATCCCACTTTAAACTGTAGGTCCAGTCCCGATTAGCCTTACTATGCATAAAGTTGACTTAAAACACCAAATCAACCAATTCATCTCCTTTCAGATTAGGCCTTCTACAGATGATACTGTAGTCGGCCAGCATCCGAAAATACAGTTCTGCTTCGAGTATACCAGAGTGTATTTGCATTCATTCTGACTAATTTTACTTTAAAACTACAGACTAAAGCGATAATAGTTTCCAGAAAAAGAACCTCAAAGTAGATCTTCACACAAAGTATTTTAATCCATTGCCAAACATTTCAGTTACGAATAATATTATACTTTTCCATTTACCGTATTTTCGATTCATGGTGAATTTGCTAAAAGGACCATGTCAAGAAATCTAAATATGTAAGTTTTACTAGTAAATGCATTTAAAATGCACGAAACAACAGGGGAGGAGAAAAATAAATCTAAAAAATAAGTAAAAATGCAACAAAAACTTTAAAATACTGACAAATAAACTAAAAGCCATAAAAGGCCGAAAAATGAAAAAAAAACGTAAAATAGAAAGTGTTTTCCTGCTCTAACTGAAGGGTTAGATATCAGGTTTAGCATTGTTTTTAAGGGTCAGAAAAAAAGTTAAATTTTTCATCAACTTGCGGAACTTAATTAGTAATTATGACCATTGAAAAAGTTTGAGGTAGCTTACTTAAAATTTTCTTGCTGAGGGATCGTATCGTCCCATATATCCACTTCATAATAAAGAAAAACATCAAGTTCATATTTCGAAAATTACTTGGATTTTTCCACCACGAAAATATGTTTTTCATAGTTTGAAGTTCGTTAGTATTTTCCTTCAACTTTTCCAATGTTTTAATTTCACACATATTTTATATTTCATACGTTCCTCTCTCTTTTCATACAGTCTTTGGAAAAAAGCTGAAGTTTCTTCTCAAACGGGGTCTGGTTCAAATGACTCCTTTTCGCTCTACTGTTCCTACTTTAAACAAACAACAAAATACTTCGTAACTAAACGATTGCTTGTTCAAAACACGGAATTTTTACACAATTTACAAAATATGACAAAACGCCAATAGACGTGATCATCAGTTTTCCCTTTCAGCTTTTCTCGATTTTATCTGAATTCGTTTCCTCATAAAAATTGCCATGAGGAAATTATAGATATGACATTATGTGTGAATTGGTTTCTTCAAACTAGTAGAAAATTTTAACATGAGCTACCTGGAGAAGAGGTAGCGTGCTTGATTCTTACGAGGGAGGTCGTAGGTTCGATTCTCCACCTAGGCAGGATTTTTTTCAGGAGTATATCGTTGGGTGTAAAGTTTATCCACCATGCTAAGAAGTTAACATTGGTCTCTGTATTTCACGAGAAAAAAGGAAATACTAAGAGAAAGTTATTTCGGTGATAGGAGGAAGTCACATGCCACGTGCAACGCGCAGAATCAAGTTACATAGAGCTAAGTCTGTAACGGTGTTTTCGAATATTGCAAAGTTAGTGCGGAAAGTTTGTTATATCTGATACTCGTACTTTCTGTTAAAAGACGACAAACATTTTAGATACAAAGCAGTGAAGAATTAACGATCATTATGAGGTTTTGAATTTTTTGTTTGTCACTCTCTATATAAATACTTATTAGTACTTTCTTATCGAATCGGCCTTCGTCGCAATAACAATTTATTTATGTTAATTAGGGATTTACTATTAGTTTTAGACGCATGGTAAGATGGTGGTGAGGGGATTGACAACAGTCATTAGGAAGGAACGGACATAAAATTACAAATCTTAGCAATTTGAACTCATTAAACGCTCTCCTTCGTTACAGTACTGCAGTACATCACTACTTAACATAACTGTATATCTTTTTTTAGTATATCGAAATCAAATAATCAATATTTTAGGTGTCAGTGAAGAACAAACAATACATAACTTAAATAATAATAACCCACAGCTCTACAGCACCTTGAAGGGCCTTGGCTTACCTACCGACTGCTGGTCTACCTCCCACACTGTTCCTCCGTCACCTGTTATAGCGTGGAGATCTTAGACCAGTATTGGGGTGACGGGTGGTCAGCCCGACGAACCCCCAGCCGTTGTAGGTCTTCTCGACCGGGTTACCGCTCACTCATTCGGAGCTCCCCAATTTCCTCACGATGGTGGGTTGCCACCGGCCCTATACGTAGGCCGAATAAATTCCGACCAGAGCCGGATTCGAACCTACGCCGTCCCGCAGCGAGAATACATGTATGTGATTTGTGAATTAATCATGATGTGTGTGTTACCACAACATATGAACAATAACTAAAAAGAAAAGTTTTAACTTTAAATCCTGCAAATCTCCAACTTCTAAGTGGAAATATGCGCAGAAGGGACGTTTCTCAAGTGTGCATCGGATTCATTTTTTAAAATATTCTAATAACAACCGTATCTGTTCAGCAAACAAAAAAAAAAAAGAAAATAAAGAAAGAGGAGAGGGTGGGATTTGATCCCGCGACCTTTCACGCTTGATGAAAAGTAAGGATAGCAGCGCCTAAACAACTGCTCTACGTTAACTTCATGACGTTATTTCCTTAAAAACATGTTGACGTTTATGAAGACTCCCTCCTTCCTGTGTTTCAAGCACATTTTCTCGACAAGTCGTCTAAAATATATGCTTTTGAGAAATGTTCAATATTTTGCAAGGTATTGTAAATAAAATGTCGCATAAACTCCTCACAAATTTCCTTCTTTCTGCACAAACTTGATGGCAATTTCCTCCAGGTGGAGAAAAACTCTATTCAGTGTTTCAAACCCCCAAAATTTCAAGTCGAGCAAGCAGAATCATAAATATCCCACAAGGTTATTTTTCCAATTTATTATTTCTGTTTGATTGTGTATTATAAAAGCGGTTTATAGTTTCTAAGTTCATGGAAAGTGTTAAATTGAAAACCTATCACCGCAGCGTTTTTCGTCTAGTGGAAGGACCTACTCAAAGTTGGCTACTCGCACCTGGAGCTGAAGTGCACTGTTGCTAAGTTTACGATTTCGGGACTTAGAATTCTTTCGGGACGGTCAAATAAGATGTTGCGAAGTGTACATGACTTCTGATTTCTGTAAATAAAGCATGTAGTTCGTTAATTATTTGATTGTTGGGGAGACTAGCAACAGTTTCTCTGATTTGCGCAATTTCTGCTTGAATGTTTTTGATATCCTCAGATTTTAAAATTCGATGAACTGCTCTCCTCATAGCTCTGATTTCCTGAGAAGTAGGCAAAGCAGCTACAGTATTCTGAAGTGTGGTAAGAGTTAATTTTATAGCATCGAGTTCTGTTGCATCAGCTGCATTTTTCAAAATTTCTTGCAGTTGCGTTATGTCACCCGGCGTAGGTGTAGACTGTTGCAGTGTCTCTAATTTACTTAGAATGTCGTCAATGAGATGATGGAAATGCGATAATTCTGATTCAGTATTCAAGCTTTCAAGCTTAGTAACTTGCTGTTGAACTATAGCTAGAATATCAGTAATACCAGGCAATTTAGATTGCAAAGTTTCCTGTTCTCTTGTTAGCACATTTCTCGTAGTTGCCAAAGTATCTTCTATGTGAGCTATGGTACCTTGTATCTTCCCAAAATCTTCATAAGTCTACAACTGTAATTTGATGCCGGCAACGCTCCGAGCAATAGCATTTAATTCAGAAGATGAAGGTAAACTATTGATAAAAATTTCCAATGCCGTCAGTTTGGATTGAACTTCTGTTATAGATGTATGCAGTTCATCTGTCTGTAATTCAGATTTGATACTTTTCAATGTAGGAACTTCGAAAGATTGAAACTGTTCTTACAATTTGGCAATACTAGCATTTACCTGCTCATATTCTTCTTGAGTTTTGATATTCTGGATGATGGTTTGCAGTTCGGTACGAATACTATTTGCCTACTCATTTAATTGCTGTTTCAACTGTTCGGTATTCGATCTCCGGATTTGTCTAAATTTATCAAATTCTTTTTTCAAGTTGGCAATATTCTCTTCTAAGTTCTAAAGATTATCTATTGAAGCTAAATTAGAATATTTCTCAAGCAAAGATTTGAGTTCTCCATCAATTTTTACTATAGGATCAATCAGTTGAGTTTGAAGATTTGTAATCTCTGCTTGAATATTGAGATTTAGCGAATTCTGTAATACGAGTAAATCTGATTTCAGTTTCTTTAGATGTACATCTAAACTAGCAATCTCGCTGGAATTATCTGGAATCTCCTGTCGCCTTCTATTACCAAATATATCCATGTTTTTTTGTTTTTAGGTATTTTATATATTAATAAGAGGATAGATTATTCTTATTTCGATAAAAAGAGGATTCAATTTATCATAGCCTTGAATTATCTCAGCATACAAAAATTCACCAGCTTCCACATCATAAGAAGTATCAGGAAGTAATGTACTATGTTTAATTCTATACAAATTTCGACCTATGTGCAAAACTGCCGCATTGGGTGGTGAAATATTAATTTGAATTTTCCCACTAACAGGTAACTTATATGATGATAAGTTAATATTAAATACAAATAAGTGCTTTCCAGTATCCTCGTCAAAATGAGACCAAATACTATTCAAGTGAACAAGAAGTAACCCTTTCAATTGATGATAAATATCTCTAAATACATCCATGTTTACTGGAATTTTCTCTACAGGCTGATTATGTTGTTGCTTTTTAAACCCAAAAATATTCATGACGTTTTATTTTATATTAGCTATTTTATATTATATATAAAATATATATTTGTACTAAGTATAAAAAAATTAATAAATACACCAAAACTCAATCTGATCAAAATTACTATGAAAAAAATCACTTGATACACTATTTTAAACTTAAAAATAATAAATAAAATATAGCTTTAAAATAAATTAAATACTTAACTTTTAACACTGCAACAACACATCCGTACTCTTCAAGACACTCTCACGATACTAACTGTAATGCGAAAACCCTTTAAGTTACCTAAGCGCGGATGAAAACATCCGAAACAGTAAGTCAATCATAAGACACCCATTACGTCATAACCAACAACACGCTAGATACGGGTCTGTGTAATAACGTGTTGCGTAAACATTGCACAATAGTTTACCTTACGAGCCATCGCAATTTTGTGTAATGTAGCGTAATTTAACTCGAAAAAATTATGACACTCGTGCCAAGTATGAGGTGAAGAAACACAGATTTGCAATAGTATAAAATCAACCAAAACATCATCAACATAGGTTTACCATTTTGGTTAAATTAATAAAAACAATAGGCCTCGTGCCAAGAACCGCCAAAATATATGTACTGTACTTATAAAAAACTAGAATAACGCACAGGTATCTCTCAAGTAAACCGGAAGTAAACCGGGGAATGTTGTTTCGTAGCTTGATTTGTCATCGCTATAGATTGATTTGAAATGACGAGCAAATGCATCCGCAATCTCTTTTCCGCTTGGTAGAGATTTATTTTGGTAGGTGGTGGGGTGGGTAGGTGTTTTCTTTCTTTTGTTTTTTACAAAGGACCAAAATCTTTTGGGATCGTGTTGTATACCTAATTCACAGTTTAGCAGATATTCATCGTACGCCTTGGAGATTCGTTTTTTAACGTTCTCTCGCAATTCTTTAAATTTAGCTTCATGAAAGTCGGCATCCCCGATCAGTCTTTTCCATTTCCGGTGATGCATAGCTTTAAGAGCTATATCCTTTTTTATTTCCCAGGTGAACCAGCATGGATATAGTTGCGACTTGAGGTTCGTGTAGGGGTCGCATTTATCAAATACCGAGTTTAAAATGGCATAGAATGTACGGACTGCATCATTTAAATCTTTATAATTTCTTAATACATCCCAGCTTACAACTTGAAATTGTTTGAATAGTTTTAAAAAATCAGCCTTTTGAAAATTATATCGTTTTTGTCTTGCCCCGGGTTTGATTTTGCGTGGTTGTGGGCGAAAAGCACACAGAATTAGTGCAGGATGGTGCATATCTTCAGGTACTATCGGAAGCTCATTCATTTTAACAGACACGTAGTTCAAATTGGTTATGATTAAGTCTAACGTTTTGCCATAAGTGTTTAACACATCGTTACAGTTTTTTAATGAATGGAATTCGAGGAAATTTTTCAAATGTAGACACGTGTTTCCTGAATTTAGTAAATCTGAATGTGAGCCTACGATTTCTAGAATATTAAAGTCGCCTGTCAGAAGTAATCGACACCCAGTCGGACATTGCGAGGTTATGTGATCAAACAGTGTAATGTATGTTTTAGATAGGGAATCAGGCGGGACATATACTACACACATATTCAAGTTAGTTTCGTCATCCATTTTAACTTTAACAATTAAACATTCAACGGTAGGGTCCTCAAGATTGCAGTCTATTTTGGAGGCTTGGAATTTCCGTCGAACACCCAACAGGACCCCTCCGCCTTTGGTTTTCCCCGAGGCGATCGGGTCACGGTCTGTCCTGAATACGACGTATCTGTCGTCAAACAGTTCCTCGCTAGCATGCGCAGACGTTAACCAAGTCTCGGAACATGCCACCGCATAGTAATTATTCGATAATACACTTAGGTAAAACTGTTTTGTTTTCGTTCTTAGCCCTAGTACATTCTGATATGCAATATTAAAGTGTTTGCTATTGTTATTGTTATTCTGAAAGTTTAACTGAACGAAGGTGTTTCGTTTTGGATTGCAATTTACTGAATCACAGGCAAGAGGGTCGCTTTTCTTGCATTCCTGAATGAAGGGGGATCTCGCGTTCTCATTGCTTTCCAAGGGCCTCCCCGATGGCGCAGTGGTAGCGTCGTCGCCTTGTAATCAAGGGGTCCCGGGTTCGATACCCGGTGGAGGCACAAGTGGTTCGGATCCCACTTTAAACTGTAAGTCCAGTCCGGATTAGCCTTACTGTGCAAAAAGTGGACTTAAAACAACAACTCAACAACTCAACTCATTGCTTTCCAAGACAGACACACTCGGCGTCACCTTACCTGGATGATGCAGTTAATGGACGTGGCTACGTGAGGGCCTCCTGACCTCCTGGAACCTGAGGAGCAAATTCGTCTGGCGAGGAAGATCTCGATGGCCACATTCTGGAGAAGGTAACGCCGGGCAAAAATGGCTCGAACCTCCGAAAAGTACCATTTCCCATGCAGGTGATCGAAGTATTTGAGAACCTGGGCCCTGCCTGATGCTCCCTTCGTTTACAGCCGGGTCCAAAGGTCACGGCACGCCTCCCCTAACTCTTGAATCAAATGCACCAAAATAATATTGCAAGAATAATGAAAATTGTGCAATATAATGAAAGAATTAGAAAATTCCGTCATCCTCGCCCTCATAATAGTGCAAATGAACCCTCGAGTCGTTCTACACGCGAGTGTGAAGAAAGTTATAGAAAGCAGTCAGACCCTAAAGGAATTTAAAGAACTCTTAACTACAAGCAAGGTGTAAGAAGACAATTAATTCCTACCACTTATACAGTTTTTATAATTAGGAGGATTAAAACTCGAGATCATTCTGGATTTTTGTATGTTTCTGAAGATCGATCATGGTCCGAAAATGTTCAATTTGGTCAGTTTAGCATGGACATCCTAGATTATTTCCGTATGTTTTCCTCGGTTGATGGTGAATTCATCTTATAATATCTACATTTGCACGCAAATATTTGATAACGGAAATGGGTGGCCATGGTTACTATTCGATTGCATTTTTCCAATTTTTAATCGAATCTCGAGATTTATCTCTATGCAGAAATACCTCTGGCGCAACGAAGTATTGGATGTATAACGAGTGCAAGAGTCTAATAGGATCAGCTGAGCAAATGCGACATTCATTATATTCTACACTTACAATTCTTGTTTAGATGGTGACATCCGCAGCTCCAAATAATTATACTCTTGAAATGAAAAATGAATTTGAAAGTAAACATCCCTTAAACTGAAATTTTGTGAATATATTTATATTTTAAAAATGAAATTTTATATTGTAGATGTCCAGTTAATGCTGATTAACTATTCTCTTGACTATGTACTTGGAATATTGTAATGTTAACTCTTGCTTCTTAATGAATTTATGTTGAATCTTTTGCAAGAAAGATATTCTCGCTTTTTCAAAGTCTTCATGTGAGGTACCATTAATATTGCCCTCGCAAAGAATTTGAACACCGAAATTTACACAACTTGGAGATACACTGCACCGGCGAAATCGATTACATTTTGCACTCCTCAATAAGGAGGGGACGACCGCAATTTCTAATAACTATAATCCTAAAATTTTATTTGGATTTGAAAGTGAATATCCGTAAAATTAAAATTTAGTGAACAAATTTAAATGGAAAATATGAATTCTCTTTTTAAAAAAAGATGTCCAGGCAATGAAGATTAAATATTCTCATGACTATATACTTGGAATATTGTAATATTAAGTTTTGCATCCTAATGGATTTTTGTTGAATCGTTTGCAAGAATGTTATAATCGCTTTTATGGAGACTTCTTGTGAGGTAACTTTAGTAATAACCCCTCGCAAGGAATTTTCATACACCCAAAAATTTACACAACCTGGAAATGCAGTGCGCAGGTGTTAGGATGAAACTACGTATATACACCCAGACCCTTTAGCCTATGCATGTATGATGATAAACTAAGTGAAGAAATAATACTAGTTTTCATCTCGTCTCATATCGAACGAATGATAACTGACAAGAATATAAATATTGATATACTTTATGAAATTGTCAAATTCAATGAAATTCCTTACAAAAGTAAAAACTGAGATGCCATCTAAACACGAAGAATTAAGTTACTCATCCCAGTTGTTACTAACTAACTAACTAACTAACTAACTCTCTAGCCTTCTTAAACCCGAAGGTTCATGGCTGCAGCTTGCTATCTTGAGCAAGATCTATATACTCTTTTCCATCCCTACCGATTTCCCTTAGGTCCATCTCAACGTTGTCCCTCCATCTTCGTCTTGGCCTTCCTACAGGTCTCTTACCATCAGGTTTCCCAACAAGAATCCTGTAAACTCCTCTTTCCTCTCCCATTCGTGCCAATGGCCTGCCCACCTAAGTCTTCTTGATTTAATTATTCTAATAATATCTGGACATGAATACAAATTATGTAGTTCTAAATTATGTAACCTTCTCCACTCACATGTCTCCTCATCTTTTTTAGGTCCAAATATTTTCCTAAGGATCTTATTTTCAAATACTCTCAATTTATGTTCCTCTTTCAATGTAAGGGACCAAGTTTCACATCCATATAATACTACATGCAAAATTACTGTTTTGTATATTTTAACTTTTAGTTTCTTAGATATTAAACGAGAAGACAAAAGTTTATGAAGAGGAAAGTAACATGCATTTCCTGAATTAAGCCTTCTTTTTATTTCCTCTTTAATATAATTTTCATTTGTTAATATTACTCCTAAGTATTTGAATTTGGAAACTGGTTCAAACGAGTTGTTATCAATAATTAGATTTTGATTATTACCTAACACTTGGTTTCGGCCTGTAAGCATATATTTAGTTTTCTCTTTGTTAACTTCCAAACGTATCTCTTTAGCAGTTTTGAAAAATATTTTAGCATTATTCTTAATTGTATTCACATCATCCCCAAGTAAGTCTACATCATCTGCATATGCTAACAACTGAGTCACACCATTTCATTCTAGTCCTTTTATTTAGTTTCTATTACCTTCCTAACAGCATATTCTAAGGCAAAATTAAAGAGCAATGGAGATAATGCATCTCCTTTTTTTAACCCATCATGAATTGTAAATTTGTCAGACATATTAATACCCACCCGAATTTTACTTTCTGTTTCACTGGTGCATATTTTTATTATATATATTAACATCCCAGTTGTTACTCTTGTAAAAAATGTATTTTTAATTCAAGCCTAAGACTACTGTGAAATCCAGTATTTTTCAAACACAATTTTGTTTTATATAACACAGTATCAAACATGCAATTAAACTATCCATACGTTAGTGAGTGTTCAATGTAATCGAAAACGTAATTTCTCATAAATAGTTGAGAATTGAAAATTGATTGTTGGAATATCGGTTCTAGCTTATATTATATTAACAGAGCAGAGGTGCAAGTATTATGAATGAAATAGAAGAAAATATTGAAAAAGCGTCTTGGACAATTCGAAAAAAAATGGGAAAATATTTGACCATACCACTTTACAAGTTGGCTTAGGAAATTGGGAATACATTGCTTAAGATAGGGTATGAGCTCTGAAACGATTGAACAAGCAATGTCAAACTGAGAACCTTCTTAAAGGTAGATGACAGATTTTTTCTTTTATACCTGTTTCTCCAACAGTTTATATAGGATGCAAATGTGTTGGTGATAGTTGAGAATGTTCAGTGTGTCCAGTATTGTCTACAACTATTTTCGGGTTACCATTCAACAGCAACAATGTACAACCAAGAATGAAATCTTGTTCACGAGGAGTCAGCCTGTGTACATGTTCATTCATTTCCATTGTTATATTTGTTTATATGTTTCTAGTAGTTGTGTTTTTCACAACAATATTCATTGTTATTCACGTATATAAGCAAAGTTCAAGAACACTCGGCGCAATCCTTGCTCAAAACCTTGTCCGCAGCAGGAGAAGGTTTTGGGCAAGGAATGCCCTGATTTTATAACATTGTCATCTTCATAATCATCGATATCGATATGTACATCGACTCATTCGCTACTTCCTTCGACGAGAAGAGAAATATAAATCGTATCGTAAAGTTTTCCACCTGTGAAACGTAGACTTAGTGCTGTTTTTATCATTCTTCCAGAGGTAATTTAACCTTCCGTCATCCTCGCCCTCATAATAGTGCAAATGAACCCGCGCGTCACTAAGTGCCGCCCCATCAAAACCAACGTTATATACACTACTCATTGATGCAAATAGATGTAGCATTAAACAAGCACTTACTGTCAATAAAGCGCAATATACATGAATACAAATGTGTTCATTTCGGATATTTTTATTAGCTATTAAGATATATAAATAAATAAAAATGAGTGTCTAATACAATTACAAACATAGACTCTTAGTAAGTCAAATGCACCAAAATAATATTGCAAGAATAATGAAAATTTTGCAATATAATGAAAGAATTAGAAAATTAACTCACCATTCAAAGATTTTCAACGTAATTTTTCTAAAAGAATCAACATATTTCAAAAAAGAAAAAATCATCATATTTTTCAAACAAAAGTCAACGAATTTTTAAAAAATAGTTGAAATCCTACCTACAATACACATGGGTTTAGATAGAAAATACTGGTTCCAAAACTAAAATTCTATGACTCGCAGGAAAGCAATCAAATGTACAAAATTCTACTCGAAGAAACTTACAAAATATTTTAAAAAGACTCAAATTTCAATTGAATCGGAAGATTTAAGAATCGAATGAAGTCCAAAGAATAGCCAAATGACCTTTTGTACTGGACACCTTCGCAAAGCGTCGTTCTACACCCGAGTGTGAAGAAAGTTATAGAAAGCAGTCAGTCCCTAAAGGAATTTAAAGAACCCTTTACTACAAGCAAGGTGTAAGAAGAAAATGAATTCCTACCACTTATACAGTTCTTTATAATTTCAAACAAATTTACTTTTGGACATAATTCCATCTTAAACCTGAATATTCAAGTTGTTTCTCGTACTCTTACGAGTAGACATACTTGGTCAAATATAAGAAACCGAATGTCATCACTTTTCAATATCGTTATTTTCACAACTCCGAAGTTTCGTATGGGTGTTGCAATGGTTTCTGATTACAAATAATTTGCATTACGAACAATCTGCCGTCGTCTTATACTTTTTTCCGCCAAATTCATGACTGGGATGCTATGGTTTACAGTAGGAAAATTTCCGCGCCCGTTACTTTCGTTGGGAATTGTGTAGATAGGTTTCCTAGTGTTTTCCCGGCCATTATTGCGCTCGTAAGGAAAATGATTCCAAACTTGAGAAAAGAGGTTTCACCCAGTTTCGGCTCGCGTGTTACGGAGGATTAAAACTCGAGATTATTCTGGATTTTTGTATGTTTCTGAAGATCGATCATGGTCCGAAAATGGTCAATTTGGTCAGTTTAGCATGGACATCCTAGATTATTTCCATGTGTTTTCCTCGGTTGATGGTGAATTCATCTTATAATATCTACATTTGCACGTCAATATTTGATAAGGGAAATGGGTGGCCATAGTAACTATTCGATTGCATTTTTCCAATTTTTAATCGAATCTCGAGATTTATCTCTATGCAGAAATACATCTGGCTCAACGAAGTATTGGATGTATAACGAGTGCAAGAGTCTAATAGGATCAGCTGAGCAAATGCGACATTCATTATATTCTACACTTACAATTTTTGTTTAGATGGTGACATCCGCAGCTCCAAATAATTATACTCTTGAAATGAAAAATGAATTTGAAAGTAAACATCTCTTAAACTGAAATTTTGTGAATATATTTATATTTTAAAAATGAAATTTTATATTGTAGATGTACAGTTAATGCGGATTAACTATTCTCTTGACTATGTACTTGGAATATTGTAATGTTAACTCTTGCTTCTTAATGAATTTATGTTGAATCTTTTGCAAGAAAGATATTCTCGCTTTTTCAAAGTCTTCATGTGAGGTACCATTAATATTGCCCTCGCAAAGAATTTGAACACCGAAAATTACACAACTTGGAGATACACTGCACCAGCGAAATCGATTACATTTTGCACTTCTCTATAAGGAGGGGACGACCGCAAGTTCTAATAACTATAATCCTAAAATTTTATTTGGATGTGAAAGTGAATATCCGTAAAATTAAAATTTAGTGAACAAATTTAAATGGAAAACATGAATTCTTTTTTTAAAAAAAAGATGTATAGGCTATGAAGATGAAATATTCTCATGACTATATACTTGGAATATTGTAATATTAAATTTTGCGTCCTAATGGATTTTAGTTGAATCGTTTGCAAGAATGTTATTATCGCTTTTATGGAGACTTCTTGTGATTTAACTTTAGTAATAACCCCTCGCGAGGAATTTTCATACACCCAAAATTTACACAACCTGGAGATGCAGTGCGCAAGTGTTAGGATGAAACTACGTATATACACCCTGACCCTTTAGCCTATGCATGGATGAGTATAAGTTAAGTGAAGAAATGAGACTAGTTTTCATTTCGTCGCATATCGAGATATTGATATACTTCATGAAATTGTCAAATTCAATGAAATTCCTTACAAAAGTAAAAACTGAGATGGCATCTAAACACCAAGAATTAACTTACTCATCCCAGTTGTTACTTTTGTAAATAATATATTTTTATTTCAAGCCTAAGACTACTGTGAAATCCAGTATTTTTCAAACACAATTTTGTTTTATATAACACAGTATCAAACATGCAATTAAACTATCCATACGTTAGTGAGTGTTCAATGTAAACGAAAACGTAATTTCTCATAAATAGCTGGGAATTGAAAATTGATTGCTGGAATATCGGTTCTAGATTATATTATATTAACAGAGCAGAGGTGTAAGAACTATGAATAAAATAGAAGACAATATTGAAAAAGTGTGTTGGTCAATTCGAAAAAAAAATGGGAAAATATTTGACCATACCAGTTTACAAGTTGGCTTAGGAAATTGGGAATACATTGCTTAAGATAGGGTATGAGCTCTGAAACGATTGAACAAGCACTGTCAAACTGAGAACGATCTTAAAGGTAGATGACTGATTTTTTTCTTTTATACCTGTTTCTCCAACAGTGGATATAGGATGCAAATGTGTTGGTGATAGTTGAGAATGTTCAGTGTGTCCAGTATTGTCTACAATTCTTTTCGGGTTACCATTCAACAGCAACAATGTACAACCAAGAATGAAATCTTGTTCACGAGGAGACTGCTTGTGTACATTTTCATTCATTTTCATTGTTATATTTGTTTATATGTTTCTAGTAGTTGTGTTTTTCACAACAATATTCATTGTTATTCACGTATATAAGCAAAGTTCAAGAAAACTCGTCGCAACCCTTGCTCAAAACCTTGTCCGCA
This sequence comes from Lepisma saccharinum, assembly GCF_977018435.1. NCBI lineage: Eukaryota > Metazoa > Arthropoda > Insecta > Zygentoma > Lepismatidae > Lepisma > Lepisma saccharinum. The sequence continues at coordinate 71,730,966 of NC_139241.1, forward strand.
GCAGGAGAAGGTTTTGGGCAAGGAATGCCCTGATTTTATAACATTGTGATCTACAAAATCATCGATATCGCCGTGTACATCGACTCATTCGCTACTTCCTTGGACGAGCAGAGAAATTTAAATCGTATCTAAAGTTTTGCACCTGTGAAATGTAGACTTGGTGCTGTTTTTATCATTCTTCCAGAGGTAATTTAACCTTCCGTCATCCTCGCCCTCATAATAGTGCAAATGAACCCGCGCGTCACTCAGTGCCGACCCATAAAAAATAACGTTATTTACACTACTGATTGATGCAAATAGATGTAGCATTAAACAAGCACTTACTGTCAATAAAGCGAAATATACTTGAATACAAATGTGTTCATTTCGGATATTTTTATTAGCTATTAAGATATATAAATAATAAGAATGAGTGTCTATAACAATTACAAACATAGACTCTTAAATCAAATGCAACAAAATAATATTGCAAGAATAATGAAAATTTTGCAATATAATGAAAGAATTAGAAAATTAACTCACCATTCAAAGATTTTTAACGTAATTTTTCTAAAAGAATCAACATATTTTTCAAAGAAAAAATCAACATATTGTTCAAAGAAAAAGTCAACGAATTTTTCAAAAATAGTTGAAATCCTATCTAAAATATATATGGGTATAGATAGGAAATATTGGTTCCAAAACTCTGTCAAATTCTCTGACTCGCAGCAAAGCAATCAAATGTACAAAATTCTACTCGAAGAAAATTACAAAATATTTTTAAAATGTTCAAATTTTAATTGAATCGCAAGATTTAAGAAGTAAATGAAGACCAAAGAATAGCCGAATGACCTTTTGTACTCGACATCTTCGCAAAGCGTCGTTCTACACGCGAGTGTGAAGAAAGTTATAGAAAGCAGTCAGTCCCTAAAGGAATTTAAAGAACACTTAACTACAAGCAAGGTGTAAGAAGAAAATGAATTCCTACCACTTATACAGTTCTTTATAATTTCAAACGAATTTACTTTTGGACACATTTCCATCTTAAACCTGCCTATTCAAGTTGTTTCTCGTACTCTTACGAGTAGACATACTTGGTCAAATATAAGAAACCGAATGTCATCACTTATCAATATCGTTATTTTGACAACTCCGACGTTTCGTATGGGTGCTGCAATGGTTTCTGAATACAAATAATTTGCATTACGAACAATCTGCCGTAGTCTTATACTTTTTTCCGCCAAATTCATGACTGGGAAGCTATGGTTTACAGTAGGAAAATTTCCGCGCCCGTTACTTTCGTTGGGAATTGTGTAGATAGGTTTCCTAGTGTTTTCCCGGCCATTATTGCGCTCGTAAGGAAAATGATTCAAAATTTGAGAAAAGAGGTTTCACCCAGTTTCGGCGCGCGTGTTACGGAGGATTAAAACTCGAGATCATTCTGGATTTTTGTATGTTTCTGAAGATCGATCATGGTCCGAAAATGTTCAATTTGGTCAGTTTAGCATGGACATCCTAGATTATTTCCGTATGTTTTCCTCGGTTGATGGTGAATTCATCTTATAATATCTACATTTGAACGCAAATATTTGATAACGGAAATGGGTGGCCATGGTTACAATTCGATTGCATTTTTCCAAATTTTAATCGAATCTCGAGATTTATCTCTATGCAGAAATACCTCTGGCTCAACGAAGTATTGGATGTATAACGAGTGCAAGAGTCTAATAGGATCAGCAGAGCAAATGCGACATTCATCGATATCGCTGTGTACATCGACTCATTCGCTACTTCCTTGGACGAGCAGAGAAATTAAAATCGTATCTAAAGTTTTGCACCTGTGAAATGTAGACTTGGTGCTGTTTTTATCATTCTTCCAGAGGTAATTTAACCTTCCGTCATCCTCGCCCTCATAATAGTGCAAATGAACCCGCGCGTCACTCTGTGCCGCCCCATCAAAACCAACGTTATTTTCACGACTCTTTGATGCAAATAGATGCAGAATTAAACAAGCACTTACTGTCAACAAAGAGAAATATACATGAATACAAATGTGTTCATTTCGGATATTTTCATTAGCTGTTAAGATAAATAAAAAAATAAAAATGAGTGTCTAATACAATTACAAACATAGACTCTTGAATCAAATGCACCAAAATAATATTGCAAGAATAATGAAAATTGTGCAATATAATGAAAGAATTAGAAAATTAACACACCATTCAAAGATCTTCAACGTAATTTTTTACAAATATCAACGTAATTTTTCTAAAAGAATCAACATATTTTTCAAAGAAAAAATCAAAATCATTTTCAAAGAAAGAGTAAACGAATTTTTCAAAAATAGTTGAAATCCTATCTACAATATATATGGGTTTAGATAGAAAATATTGGTTCCAAAACTCTGTCAAATTTTCTGACTCGCAGCAAAGCAATCAAATGTACAAAATTCTACTCGAAGAAACTTACAAAATATTTTTAAAATGTTCAAATTTCAATTGAATCGGAAGATTTAAGAAGGGAATGAAGACCAAAGAATAGCCAAATGACATTTTGTACTCGACATCTTCGCTAAGCGTCGTTCTACACGCGAGTGTGATGAAAGTTAGAGAAAGCAGTCAGTCCCTAAAGGAATTTAAAGAACCCTTAACGACAAGCAAGGTGTAAGAAGAAAATGAATTCCTACCACTTATACAGTTCTTTATAATTTCAAACGAATTTACTTTTGGACATATTCCCTTCTTAAACAGGCCTATTCAAGATGTTTCTCGTACTCTTACGAGTAGACATACTTGGTCAAATATAAGAAAACGAATGTCGTCACTTTTCAATATCGTTATTTTGACAACTCCAACATTTCGTATATGTGCTGCAATGGTTTCTGAATACAAATAATTTGCATTATTACACAATCTGCCGTCGTCTTATACTTTTTTCCGCCAAATTCTTGACTGGGAAGCTATGGTTTACAGTAGGAAAATTTCCGCGCCCGTTACTTTCGTTGGGAATTGTGTAGATAGGTTTCCTAGTGTTTTCCCGGCCATTATTGCGCTCGTAAGGAAAATGATTCAAAATTTGAGAAAAGAGGTTTCACCCAGTTTCGGCGCGCGTGTTACGGAGGATTAAAACTCGAGATCATTCTGGATTTTTGTATGTTTCTGAAGATCGATCATGGTCCGAAAATGTTCAATTTGGTCAGTTTAGCATGGACATCCTAGATTATTTCCGTATGTTTTCCTCGGTTGATGGTGAATTCATCTTATAATATCTACATTTGAACGCAAATATTTGATAACGGAAATGGGTGGCCATGGTTACTATTCGATTGCATTTTTCCAATTTTTAATCGAATCTCGAGATTTATCTCTATGCAGAAATACCTCTGGCGCAACGAAGTATTGGATGTATAACGAGTGCAAGAGTCTAATAGGATCAGCTGAGCAAATGCGACATTCATTATATTCTACACTTACAATTCTTGTTTAGTTGGTGACATCCGCAGCTCCAAATAATTATACTCTTGAAATGAAAAATGAATTTGAAACTAAACATCCCTTAAACTGAAATTTTGTGAATATATTTATATTTAAAAAATGAAATTTTATATTGTAGATGTCCAGTTAATGCTGATTAACTATTCTCTTGACTATGTACTTGGAATATTGTAATGTTAACTCTTGCTTCTTAATGAATTTATGTTGAATCTTTTGCAAGAAAGATATTCTCGCTTCTTCAAAGTATTCTTGTGAGGTACCATTAATATTGCCCTCGCAAAGAATTTGAACACCGAAATTTACACAACTTGGAGATACACTGCACCGGCGAAATCGATTACATTTTGCACTCCTCTATAAGGAGGGGACGACCGCAATTTCTAATAACTATAATCCTAAAATTTTATTTGGATTTGAAAGTGAATATCCGTTAAATTAAAATGTATTGAACAAATTAAATGGAAAACATGAATTCTTCTTTAAAAAAAGATGTCCATTCAATGAAGATGAAATATTCTCATGACTATATACTTGGAATATTGTAATATTAAATTTTGCGTCCTAATGGATTTTTGTTGAATCGTTTGCAAGAATGTTATTATCGCTTTTATGGAGACTTCTTGTGATTTAACTTTAGTAATAACCCCTCGCGAGGAATTTTCATTAACACAAAATTTACACAACCTGGAGATGCAGTGCGCAGGTGTTAGGATGAAAGTACGTATATACACCCAGACACTTTAGAATATGCATGGATGATGATAAGTTAAGTGAAGAAATGAGACTAGTTTTCATTTTGTCGCATATCGAACGAATGATAACTGACAAGAATATAAATATTGATATACTTTATGAAATTGTCAAATTCAATGAAATTCCTTACAAAAGTAAAAACTGAGATGACATCTAAACACCAAGAATTAAGTTACTCATCCCAGTTGTTACTTTTGTAAATAATATATTTTTATTTCAAGCCTAAGACTACAGTGAAATCCAGTATTTTTCAAACACAATTTTGTTTTACATAACACAGAATCAAACATGAAATTAAACTATCCATACGTTAGTGAGTGTTCAATTTAAACAAAAACGTAATTTCTCATAAATAGCTGAGAATTGAAAATTGATTGTTGGAATATCGGTTCTAGCTTATATTATATTAACAGAGCAGAGGTGCAAGTATTATGAATGAAATAGAAGAAAATATTGAAAAAGTGTCTTGGACAATTCGAAAAAAAGGGAATATATTTGACAATCCCACTTTACAATATGGCTTAGGAAATTGCGATAGTCATTTTTGTGTTAATTGTCACGCCCAGTATTTTAATTTGTGGTAACCATTTTTACACATATATATATTTGCACGACTAGTATTTGTTTTACTTAGTAATTAACCAAGAAGTATTTAATGTCAGCATGAACTGGAGTCGGAACGTAGACATTGAACCTTGAAATAACTAGAACCAATGCTATTTGCTGCAGTATCCACAAGGGCACATGGCATCAAGGAAGTAACGGCAAAAATCTATTACGTAACCAGAACACGTGAATTTGACTGCATCAATTCGACTACTTTGGATGTTGCGAACAGCCGGTCTAATTTGGCAACTAGAACATTTTGAAGGTACGTAAGATTACTGTGTGTTATAGTGAACTGAACTTGTGTAACAAACTTAAATTCATACTTGCCAATTTGTTGATGTTGCATTACGAATAAGACGTGATAAAGATGGAGGCTTTGAATGCGTCATGTGCATGAAACAAGATCACGAGTGAGAAAATAGATACGTACATGTGCGTGTACCAAGTAATAGTGCAAGACATCGCCGCAACAGTAACACAAATGTGCAACCGATACGCGTGTGACCCAAGAACGTAATTTTTATAGATAATCATTCAACCTCAAAGACGTCATAACGAAAGTCCTTTTACAACTAATAATAATAAAACGAGACAAATCTTAACCGACTGAGTATTTGGAATTAATGAGCATCTAATTCTCTTTTAAAATAATTATAATTTTAGGTATTTATAAATTAGTAGAATTTGTCCGTTAAATGTTGAACTGGTACAAACTTTTAAAAATGAAGTAAATTTTATCTGTATTATTGCCGAAAAAGGCGTACCTTTTATTTGCATTGTTATTTTTTATTGAAAATTATTCTGATCAAAGATGAATACTAAAATGAGAATTGTCGGTCGTACGTAAACTGGAATTTTGTTGTGAAGCTTAGTTAAAGAAATAGAAGGAAATATTGAAAGAATGTTGCCGCAAATTTAAATTTGTTAAATAAACGTCTATAGTGAATGTACTACCTTTTTATTGGTGTGAGTTGCGATTGGTGACGTAATTGAGGTAACGCTTGTTGTATAACTTGCTGAATTTTTGGAAAGGGTAAAGAAGGGTGCGGAATTTACACACACATTATTCAAACTGTTGTTATTGTGGGAATTATTTCCGTAGATGTATTCGGTTAACCCCATAACAAGTAAAAATTGTAATTGCGGTTCCTCGATTTATATTATCCACGCTCAATATACCTCTGCGAGTATTGGTCACCTTATTCATGCTTCCCATTTTTACCGACATCGAGAAACGGCGTTACACATTCAACAGCAACAATGTACAACCAAGAATGAAATCTTGTTCACGAGGAGACTGCTTGTGTACATTTTCATTCATTTCCATTGTTATATTTGTTTATATGTTTCTAGTAGTTGTGTTTTTCACAACAATATTCATTGTTATTCACGTATATAAGCAAAGTTCAAGAAAACTCGTCGCAATCCTTGCTCAAAACCTTGTCCGCAGCAGGAGAAGGTTTTGGGCAAGGAATGCCCTGATTTTACAACATTGTGATCTACATAATCATCGATATCGCTGTGTACATCGACTCATTCGCTACTTCCTTGGACGAGCAGAGAAATTTAAATCGTATCTAAAGTTTTGCACCTGTGAAATGTAGACATGGTGCTGTTTTTATCATTCTCCCAGAGGTAATTTAACCTTCCGTCATCCTCGCCCTCATAATAGTGCAAATGAACCCGCGCGTCACTCAGTGCCACCCCATCAAAACCAACGTTATTTACACTACTCATTGATGCAAGTAGATGTAGAATTAAACAAGCACTTACTGTCAATAAAGCGAAATATACATGAATACAAATGTGTTCATTTCGGATATTTTTATTAGCTATTCAGAGAAATAAATAAATAAAAATGAGTGTCTAATACAATTACAAACATAGACTCTTGAATGAAATGCACCAAAATAATATTGCAAGAATAATGAAAATTGTGCAATATAATGAAAGAATTAGAAAATTAACTCTCCATTCAAAGATTTTCAACGTAATTTTTAACAAATATCAACGTAATTCTTCTAAAAGAATCAACATATTTTTCAAAGAAAAAAGTAAACATATTTTTCAAAGAAAAAGTCAACGAATTTTTCAAAAATAGTTGAAATCCTTTCTACAATATATATGGGTTTAGATAGAAAATATTGGTTCCAAAACTCTGTCAAATTCTCTGACTCGCAGAAAAGCAATCAAATGTACAAAATTCTACTCGAAGAAACTAACAAAATATTTTTAAAATGTTCAAATTTCAATTGAATCGGAAGATTTAATAAGGGAATGAAGACCAAAGAATAGCCAAATGACCTTTTGTACTCGACATCTTCGCAAAGCGTCGTTCTACACGCGAGTGTGAAGAAAGTTATAGAAAGCAGTCAGTCCCTAAAGGAATTTAAAGAACCCTTAACTACAAGCAAGGTGTAAGAAGAAAATGAATTCCTACCACTTATACAGTTCTTTATAATTTCAAACAAATTTACTGTTGGACATATTCCCATCTTAAACCTGCGTATTCAAGTTGTTTCTCGTACTCTTACGAGTAGACATACTTGGTCAAATATAAGAAACCGAATGTCGTCACTTCTCAATATCGTTATTTTGACAACTCCGACATTTCGTATGGGTGCTGCAATGGTTTCTGAATACAAATAATTTGCATTACGAACAATCTGCCGTAATCTTATAATTTTTTCCCGCCAAATTCTTGACTGGGATGCTATGGTTTACACTAGGAAAATTTCCGCGCCCGTTACTTTCGTTGGGAATTGTGTAGATAGGTTTCCTAGTGTTTTCCCGGCCATTATTGCGCTCGTAAGGAAAATGATTCAAAACTTGAGAAAAGAGGTTTCACCCAGTTTCGACGCGCGTGTTACGGAGGATTAAAACTCGAGATCAATCTGGTTTTTGTATCTTTCTGAAGATCGATCATGGTCCGAAAATGTTCAAGTTGGTCAGTTTAGCATGGACATCCTAGATTATTTCCGTATGTTTTCCTCGGTTGATGGTGAATTCATCTTATAATATCTACATTTGCACGCAAATATTTGATAACGGAAATGGGTGGCCATGGTTACTATTCGATTGCATTTTTCCAAATTTTAATCGAATCTCGAGATTTATCTCTATGCAGAAATACCTCTGGCGCAACGAAGTATTGGATGTATAACGAGTGCAAGTGTCTAATAGGATCAGCTGAGCAAATGCGACATTCATTATATTCTACACTTACAATTCTTGTTTAGATGGTGACTTAAGCATCTAAAAATAATTATACTTTTGAATTGAAAAATGAATTTGAAAGTAAACATCCCTTAAACTGAAATTTTGTGAATAATTTATATTTAAAAAATGAAATTTTATATTGTAGATGTCCAGTTAATGATGATTAACTATTCTCTTGACTATGTACTTGGAATGTTGTAATGTTAACTCTTGCTTCTTAATGAATTTATGTTGAATCTTTTGCAAGAAAGATATTCTCGCTTTTTCTAAGGCTTCATGTGAGGTACCATTAATATTGCCCTCGCAAAGAATTTGAACACCGAAATTTACACAACTTGGAGATACACTGCACCGGCGAAATCGATTACATTTTGCACTCCTCTATAAGGAGGGGACGACCGCAATTTCTAATAACTATAATCCTAAAATTTTATTTTGATTTGAAAGTGAATATCCGTAAAATTAAAATGTATTGAACAAATTTAAATGGAAAACATGAATTCTTTTTTTTAAAAAAAGATGTCCATTCAATGAAGATGAAATATTCTCATTACTATATACTTGGAATATTGAAATATTAAATTTTGCGTCCTAATGGATTTTTGTTGAATCGTTTGCAAGAATGTTATTATCGCTTTTATGGAGACTTCTTGTGATTTAACTTTAGTAATAACCCCTCGCGAGGAATTTTCATTAACACAAAATTTACACAACCTGGAGATGCAGTGCGCAAGTGTTAGGATGAAACTACGTATATACACCCAGACCCTTTAGAATATGCATGGATGATGATAAGTTAAGTGAAGAAATGAGACTAGTTTTCATTTTGTCGCATATCGAACGAATGATAACTGACAAGAATATAAATATTGATATACTTTATGAAATTGTCAAATTCAATGAAATTCCTTACAAAAGTAAAAACTGAGATGACATCTAAACACCAAGAATTAAGTTACTCATCCCAGTTGTTACTTTTGTAAATAATATATTTTTATTTCAAGCCTAAGACTACAGTGAAATCCAGTATTTTTCAAACACAATTTTGTTTTACATAACACAGAATCAAACATGAAATTAAACTATCCATACGTTAGTGAGTGTTCAATTTAAACAAAAACGTAATTTCTCATAAATAGCTGAGAATTGAAAATTGATTGTTGGAATATCGGTTCTAGCTTATATTATATTAACAGAGCAGAGGTGCAAGTATTATGAATGAAATAGAAGAAAATATTGAAAAGGTGTCTTGGACAATTCGAAAAAAAGGGAAAATATTTGAAAATCCCACTTTACAATATGGCTTAGGAAATTGGGAATACATTGCTTAAGATAGGGTATGAGCTCTGAAACGATTGAACAAGCAATGTCAATCTGAGAACCTTCTTAAAGGTAGATGACTGATTTTTTTCTTTTTTTAGCTGTTTCTCCAACAGTTTATATAGGATGCAAATGTGTTGGTGATAGTTGAGAATGTTCAGTGTGTCCAGTATTGTCTACAATTATTTTCGGGTTACCATTCAACAGCAACAATGTACAACCAAGAATGAAATCTTGTTCACGAGGAGACTGCTTATGTACATTTTCATTCATTTCCATTGTTATATTTGTTTATATGTTTCTAGTAGTTGTGTTTTCACAACACTATTCATTGTCATTCACGTATATAAGCAAAGTTCAAGAAAACTCGTCGCAACCCTTGCTCAAAACCTTGTCCGCAGCAGGAGAAGGTTTTGGGCAAGGAATGCCCTGATTTTATAACATTGTCATCTACATAATCATCGATATCGCCGTGTACATCGACTCATTCGCTACTTCCTTGGACGAGCAGAGAAATTTAAATCGTATCTAAAGTTTTGCACCTGTGAAATGTAGACTTGGTGCTGTTTTTATCATTCTTCCAGAGGTAATTTAACCTTCCGTCATCCTCGCCCTCATAATAGTGCAAATGAACCCGCGCGTCACTCAGTGCCGCCCCATCAAAACCAACGTTATTTACACTACTCATTGATGCAAGTAGATGTAGAATTAAACAAGCACTTACTGTCAATAAAGCGAAATATACATGAATACAAATGTGTTCATTTCGGATATTTTTATTAGCTATTCAGAGAAATAAATAAATAAAAATGAGTGTCTAATACAATTACAAACATACTCTTGAATCAAATGCACCAAAATAATATTGCAAGAATAATGAAAATTGTGGAATATAACGAAAGAATTAGAAAATTAACTCTCCATTCAAACATTTTCGACGTAATTTTTAACAAATATCAACGTAATTCTTCTAAAAGAATCAACATATTTTTCAAAGAAAAAATCAACATATTTTTCAAAGAAAAAGTCAACGAATTTTTCAAAAATAGTTGAAATCCTATCTACAATATATATGGGTTTAGATAGAAAATATTGGTTCCAAAACTCTGTCAAATTCTCTGACTCGCAGAAAAGCAATCAAATGTACAATATTCTACTCGAAGAAACTTACAAAATATTTTTAAAATGTTCAAATTTCAATTGAATCGGAAGATTTAAGAAGGGAATGAAGACCAAAGAATAGCCAAATGACCTTTTGTACTCGACATCTTCGCAAAGCGTCGTTCTACACGCGAGTGTGAAGAAAGTTATAGAAAGCAGTCAGTCCCTAAAGGAATTTAAAGAACCCTTAACTACAAGCAAGGTGTAAGAAGAAAATGAATTCCTACCACTTATACAGTTCTTTATAATTTCAAACAAATTTACTGTTGGACATATTCCCATCTTAAACCTGCGTATTCAAGTTGTTTCTCGTACTCTTACGAGTAGACATACTTGGTCAAATATAAGAAACCGAATGTCGTCACTTTTCAATATCGTTATTTTGACAACTCCGACATTTTGTATGGGTGCTGCAATGGTTTCGGAATACAAATAATTTGCATCACGACCAATCTCTCGTAATCTTATATTTTTTTTCTGCCAAATTCTTGACTGGGATGCTATGGTTTACACTAGGAAAATTTCCGCGCCCGTTACTTTCGTTGGGAATTGTGTAGATAGGTTTCCTAGTGTTTTCGCGGCCATTATTGCGCTCGTAAGGAAAATGATTCAAAACTTGAGAAAAGAGGTTTCACCCAGTTTCGACGCGCGTGTTACTGAGGATTAAAACTCGAGATCAATCTGGTTTTTGTATCTTTCTGAAGATCGATCATGGTCCGAAAATGTTCAAGTTGGTCAGTTTAGCATGGACATCCTAGATTATTTCCGTATGTTTTCCTCGGTTGATGGTGAATTCATCTTATAATATCTACATTTGCACGCAAATATTTGATAACGGAAATGGGTGGCCATGGTTACTATTCGATTGCATTTTTCCAAATTTTAATCGAATCTCGAGATTTATCTCTATGCAGAAATACCTCTGGCGCAACGAAGTATTGGATGTATAACGAGTGCAAGTGTCTAATAGGATCAGCTGAGCAAATGCGACATTCATTATATTCTACACTTACAATTCTTGTTTAGATGGTGACTTAAGCATCTAAAAATAATTATACTTTTGAATTGAAAAATGAATTTGAAAGTAAACATCCCTTAAACTGAAATTTTGTGAATAATTTATATTTAAAAAATGAAATTTTATATTGTAGATGTCCAGTTAATGCTGATTAACTATTCTCTTGACTATGTACTTGGAATGTTGTAATGTTAACTCTTGCTTCTTAATGAATTTATGTTGAATCTTTTGCAAGAAAGATATTCTCGCTTTTTCTAAGGCTTCATGTGAGGTACCATTAATATTGCCCTCGCAAAGAATTTGAACACCGAAATTTACACAACTTGGAGATACACTGCACCGGCGAAATCGATTACATTTTGCACTCCTCTATAAGGAGGGGACGACCGCAATTTCTAATAACTATAATCCTAAAATTTTATTTTGATTTGAAAGTGAATATCCGTAAAATTAAAATGTATTGAACAAATTTAAATGGAAAACATGAATCCTTTTTTTTTAAAAAAGATGTCCATTCAATGAAGATGAAATATTCTCATTACTATATACTTGGAATATTGTAATATTAAATTTTGCGTCCTAATGGATTTTTGTTGAATCGTTTGCAAGAATGTTATTATCGCTTTTATGGAGACTTCTTGTGATTTAACTTTAGTAATAACCCCTCGCGAGGAATTTTCATTAACACAAAATTTACACAACCTGGAGATGCAGTGCGCAAGTGTTAGGATGAAACTACGTATATACACCCAGACCCTTTAGAATATGCATGGATGATGATAAGTTAAGTGAAGAAATGAGACTAGTTTTCATTTTGTCGCATATCGAACGAATGATAACTGACAAGAATATAAATATTGATATACTTTATGAAATTGTCAAATTCAATGAAATTCCTTACAAAAGTAAAAACTGAGATGACATCTAAACACCAAGAATTAAGTTACTCATCCCAGTTGTTACTTTTGTAAATAATATATTTTTATTTCAAGCCTAAGACTACAGTGAAATCCAGTATTTTTCAAACACAATTTTGTTTTACATAACACAGAATCAAACATGAAATTAAACTATCCATACGTTAGTGAGTGTTCAATTTAAACAAAAACGTAATTTCTCATAAATAGCTGAGAATTGAAAATTGATTGTTGGAATATCGGTTCTAGCTTATATTATATTAACAGAGCAGAGGTGCAAGTATTATGAATGAAATAGAAGAAAATATTGAAAAGGTGTCTTGGACAATTCGAAAAAAAGGGAAAATATTTGAAAATCCCACTTTACAATATGGCTTAGGAAATTGGGAATACATTGCTTAAGATAGGGTATGAGCTCTGAAACGATTGAACAAGCAATGTCAATCTGAGAACCTTCTTAAAGGTAGATGACTGATTTTTTTCTTTTTTTAGCTGTTTCTCCAACAGTTTATATAGGATGCAAATGTGTTGGTGATAGTTGAGAATGTTCAGTGTGTCCAGTATTGTCTACAATTATTTTCGGGTTACCATTCAACAGCAACAATGTACAACCAAGAATGAAATCTTGTTCACGAGGAGACTGCTTGTGTACATTTTCATTCATTTCCATTGTTATATTTGTTTATATGTTTCTAGTAGTTGTGTTTTTCACAACACTATTCATTGTTATTCACGTATATAAGCAAAGTTCAAGAAAACTCGTCGCAACCCTTGCTCAAAACCTTGTCCGCAGCAGGAGAAGGTTTTGGACAAGGAATGCCCTGATTTTATAACATTGTCATCTACATAGTCATCGATATCGCCGTGTACATCGACTCATTCGCTACTTCCTTGGACGAGCAGAGAAATTTAAATCGTATCTAAAGTTTTGCACCTGTGAAATGTAGACTTGGTGCTGTTTTTATCATTCTTCCAGAGGTAATTTAACCTTCCGTCATCCTCGCCCTCATAATAGTGCAAATGAACCCGCGCGTCACTCAGTGCCGCCCCATCAAAACCAACGTTATTTACACTACTCATTGATGCAAGTAGATGTAGAATTAAACAAGCACTTACTGTCAATAAAGCGAAATATACATGAATACAAATGTGTTCATTTCGGATATTTTTATTAGCTATTCAGAGAAATAAATAAATAAAAATGAGTGTCTAATACAATTACAAACATACTCTTGAATCAAATGCACCAAAATAATATTGCAAGAATAATGAAAATTGTGGAATATAACGAAAGAATTAGAAAATTAACTCTCCATTCAAACATTTTCGACGTAATTTTTAACAAATATCAACGTAATTCTTCTAAAAGAATCAACATATTTTTCAAAGAAAAAATCAACATATTTTTCAAAGAAAAAGTCAACGAATTTTTCAAAAATAGTTGAAATCCTATCTACAATATATATGGGTTTAGATAGAAAATATTGGTTCCAAAACTCTGTCAAATTCTCTGACTCGCAGAAAAGCAATCAAATGTACAATATTCTACTCAAGAAACTTACAAAATATTTTTAAAATGTTCAAATTTCAATTGAATCGGAAGATTTAAGAAGGGAATGAAGACCAAAGAATAGCCAAATGACCTTTTGTACTCGACATCTTCGCAAAGCGTCGTTCTACACGCGAGTGTGAAGAAAGTTATAGAAAGCAGTCAGTCCCTAAAGGAATTTAAAGAACCCTTAACTACAAGCAAGGTGTAAGAAGAAAATGAATTCCTACCACTTATACAGTTCTTTATAATTTCAAACAAATTTACTTTTGGACATATTCCCATCTTAAACCTGCCTATTCAAGTTGTTTCTCGTACTCTTACGAGTAGACATACTTGGTCAAATATAAGAAACCGAATGTCGTCACTTTTCAATATCGTTATTTTGACAACTCCGACATTTTGTATGGGTGCTGCAATGGTTTCGGAATACAAATAATTTGCATCACGACCAATCTCTCGTAATCTTATATTTTTTTTCTGCCAAATTCTTGACTGGGATGCTATGGTTTACACTAGGAAAATTTCCGCGCCCGTTACTTTCGTTGGGAATTGTGTAGATAGGTTTCCTAGTGTTTTCCCGGCCATTATTGCGCTCGTAAGGAAAATGATTCAAAACTTGAGAAAAGAGGTTTCACCCAGTTTCGACGCGCGTGTTACGGAGGATTAAAACTCGAGATTATTCTGGATTTTTGTATATTTCTGAAGATCGATCATGGTCCGAAAATGTTCAATTTGGTCAGTTTAGCATGGACATCCTAGATTATTTCCGTATGTTTTCCTCGGTTGATGGTGAATTCATCTTATAATATCTACACTTGCACGCAAATATTTGATAACGGAAATGGGTGGCCATGGTTAATATTCGATTGCATTTTTCCAATTTTTAATCGAATCTCGAGATTTATCTCTATGCAGAAATACCTCTGGCGCAACGAAGTATTGGATGTATAACGAGTGCAAGAGTCTAATAGGATCAGCTGAGCAAATGCGACATTCATTATATTCAACACTTACAATTCTTGTTTAGATGGTGACATCCGCAGCTCCAAATAATTATACTCTTGAAATGAAAAATGAATTTGAAAGTAAACATCCCTTAAACTGAAATTTTGTGAATATATTTATTTTTAAAAAATGAAATTTTATATTGTAGATGTCCTGTTAATGCTGATTAACTATTCTCTTGACTATGTACTTGGAATGTTGTAATGTTAACGCTTGCTTCTTAATGAATTTATGTTGAATCTTTTGCAAGAAAGATATTCTCGCTTTTTCAAAGTCTTCATGTGAGGTACCATTAATATTGCCCTCGCAAAGAATTTGAACACCGAAATTTACACAACTTGGAGATACACTGCACCGGCGAAATCGATTACATTTTGCACTCCTCTATAAGGAGGGGACGACCGCAATTTCTAATAACTATAATCCTAAAATTTTATTTTGATTTGAAAGTGAATATCCGTAAAATTAAAATGTAGTGAACAAATTTAAATGGAAAACATGAATTCTTCTTTAAAAAAAAGATGTCCAGTCAATGAAGATGACATATTCTCATGACTATATACTTGGAATATTGTAATATTAAATTTTGCGTCCTAATGGATTTTTGTTGAATCGTTTGCAAGAATGTTATTATCGCTTTTATGGAGACTTCTTGTGATTTAACTTTAGTAATAACCCCTCGCGAGGAATTTTCATACACAAAAAATTTACACAACCTGAAGATGCAGTGCGCAGGTGTTAGGATGAAACTACGTATATACACCCAGACCCTTTAGAATATGCATGGATGATGATAAGTTAAGTGAAGAAATGAGACTAGTATACATTTTGTCGCATATCGAACGAATGATAACTGACAAGAATATAAATATTGATATACTTTATGAAATTGTCAAATTCAATGAAATTCCTTACAAAAGTAAAAACTGAGATGACATCTAAACACCAAGAATTAAGTTACTCATCCCAGTTGTTACTTTTGTAAATAATATATTTTTATTTCAAGCCTAAGACTACAGTGAAATCCAGTATTTTTCAAACACAATTTTGTTTTACATAACACAGAATCAAACATGAAATTAAACTATCCATACGTTAGTGAGTGTTCAATTTAAACAAAAACGTAATTTCTCATAAATAGCTGAGAATTGAAAATTGATTTTTGGAATATCGGTTCTACCTTATATTATATTAACAGAGCAGAGGTGCAAGTATTATGAATGAAATAGAAGAAAATATTGAAAAGGTGTCTAGGACAATTCGAAAAAAAGGGAAAATATTTGAAAATCCCACTTTACAATATGGCTTAGGAAATTGGGAATACATTACTTAAGATAGGGTATGAGCTCTGAAACGATTGAACAAGCAATGTCAATCTGAGAACCTTCTTAAAGGTAGATGACTGATTTTTTTCTTTTCTTAGCTGTTTCTCCAACAGTTTATATAGGATGCAAATGTGTTGGTGATAGTTGAGGATGTTCAGTGTGTCCAGTATTGTCTACAATTCTTTTCGGGTTACCATTGAACAGCAACAATGTACAACCAAGAATGAAATCTTGTTCACGAGGAGACTGCTTGTGAACATTTTCATTCATTTCCATTGTTATATTTGTTTATATGTTTCTAGTAGTTGTGTTTTTCACAACAATATTCATTGTTATTCACGTATATAAGCAAAGTTCAAGAAAACTCGTCGCAACCCTTGCTCAAAACCTTGTCCGCAGCAGGAGAAGGTTTTGGGCAAGGAATGCCCTGATTTTATAACATTGTGATCTACATAATCATCGATATCGCCGTGTACATCGACTCATTCGCTACTTCCTTGGACGAGCAGAGAAATTTAAATCGTATCTAAAGTTTTGCACCTGTGAAATGTAGACTTGGTGCTGTTTTTATCATTCTTCCAGAGGTAATTTATCCTTCCGTCATCCTCGCCCTCATAATAGTGCAAATGAACCCGCGCGTCACTCAGTGCTTCCCCATCAAAACCAACGTTATTTACACTACTCATTGATGCAAGTAGATGTAGAATTAAACAAGCACTTACTGTCAATAAAGCGAAATATACATGAATACAAATGTGTTCATTTCGGATATTTTTATTAGCTATTCAGAGAAATAAATAAATAAAAATGAGTGTCTAATACAATTACAAATATACTCTTGAATCAAATGCACCAAAATAATATTGCAAGAATAATGAAAATTGTGGAATAAAACGAAAGAATTAGAAAATTAACTCTCCATTCAAACATTTTCAACGTAATTTTTAACAAATATCAACGTAATTCTTCTAAAAGAATCAACATATTTTTCAAAGGAAAAATCAACATATTTTTCAAAGAAAAAATCAACATATTTTTCAAAGAAAAAGTAAACGAATTTTTCAAAAATAGTTGAAATCCTATCTAAAATATATATGGGTTTAGATAGAAAATATTGGTTCCAAAACTCTGTCAAATTCTCTGACTCGCAGAAAAGCAATCAAATGTACAATATTCTACTCGAAGAAACTTACAAAATATTTTTAAAATGTTCAAATTTCAATTGAATCGGAAGATTTAAGAAGGGAATGAAGACCAAAAATAGCCAAATGACCTTTTGTACTCGACATCTTCGCAAAGCGTCGTTCTACACGCGAGTGTGAAGAAAGTTATAGAAAGCAGTCAGTCCCTAAAGGAATTTAAAGAACCCTTAACTACAAGCAAGGTGTAAGAAGAAAATGAATTCCTACCACTTATACAGTTCTTTATAATTTCAAACAAATTTACTTTTGGACATATTCCCATCTCAAACCTGCGTATTCAAGTTGTTTCTCGTACTCTTACGAGTAGAGATACTTGGTCAAATATAAGAAACCCAATGTCGTCACTTTTCAATATCGTTATTTTGACAACTCCGACATTTCGTATGGGTGCTGCTAATGGTTTCTGAAAACAAATAATTTGAATTACGAACAATCTGCCATAATCTTATAATTTTTTTCCGCCAAATTCATGACTGGGATTCTAAGGTTTACACTAGGAAAATTGCCGCGCCCGTTACTTTCGTTGGGAATTCTGTAGATAGGTTTCCTAATGTTTTCCCGGCCATTATTGCGCTCGTAAGGAAAATGATTCAAAACTTGAGAAAAGAGGTTTCACCCAGTTTCGACGCGCGTGTTACTGAGGATTAAAACTCGAGATCATTCTGGATTTTTGTATGTTTCTGAAGATCGATCATGGTCCGAAAATGTTCAATTTGGTCAGTTTAGCATGGACATCCTAGATTATTTCCGTATGTTTTCCTCGGTTGATGGTGAATTCATCTTATAATATCTACATTTGCACGCAAATATTTGATAACGGAAATGGGTGGCCATGGTTACTATTCGATTTTCATTTTTCCAATTTTTAATCGAATCTCGAGATTTATCTCTATGCAGAAATACCTCTGGCGCAACGAAGTATTGGATGTATAACGAGTGCAAGAGTCTAATAGGATCAGCTGAGCAAATGCGACATTCATTATATTCTACACTAACAATTCTTGTTTAGATGGTGACATCCGCAGCTCCAAATAATTATACTCTTGAAATGAAAAATGAATTTGAAAGTAAACATCCCTTAAACTGAAATTTTGTGAATATATTTATATTTAAAAAATGAAATTTTATATTGTAGATGTCCAGTTAATGCTGATTAACTATTGTCTTGACTATGTACTTGGAATATTGTAATGTTAACTCTTGCTTCTTAATGAATTTATGTTGAACCGTTTGCAAGAATGTTATTATCGCTTTTATCCAGACTTCTTGTGATTTAACTTTAGTAATAACCCCTCGCGAGGAATTTTCATACACACTAAATTTACACAACCTGGAGATGCAGTGCGCAGGTGTTTTGATGAAACTACGTATATACACCCAGACCCTTTAGAATATGCATGGATGTTGATAAGTTAAGTGAAGAAATGAGACTAGTAGTGTCACAAATATGCCTTTGACGCCAACACTGATTTTTCGACCCCTCAGAAAATCGCACCGAAACCTCAAAAACTCACTTTCTCTCCACGTTCCGCGTCTCATTTATTGCGCTGACGATGTTTCACGGCGCAGAAAAGCCGTGATGAGTAAATTCACTTTCTCATCCTTGAAGGATGAATGCGCCTTATCGTAATTTTCCAAGTCCCGAGGACCAATGTTTTTATATATATCGTGACCTTTGTAAACACCTCTCGCGAAAAACGATGTGCCACACACACACACATATGCGCGTGCGTGCCTCTCATTATTTTTCCGTATTGTGACGCAAGCAAACAAACAAATAATAATAATTGTTTTTTTTTAGGATTCCTGGCCCCTATAACCTCGCCAGGGTGCGTGGTGGTGGCGAAATCGTCACAAGTTTTGGATTTGTACTGCGAATGTTGTCAAAAATTCAATCAACGTGGTTCATTCTCAATGCTAGAATCTTACATAGATTATTCTCTAAAACGAAAATCGATAATCATGTGCAAAGCCCCCAAGGCATTCAGGCAATTTCTAATGTTCGCGTGGATAGCGACGCTCGGTAGAACTTTTCCCGTCCCTGTGGAAAAAATTGTGTTTCGTCGCTCAATGTAATATTTTCATCACGGACCAAACTTATTTTTCGAACCAACCCAGAAGCATTTGCGCAAATTCGAAATTACCGAATGTCATTCGATAGTGGTTTGGAAAAAATTAAAATCAATTTTCGATTCGTTGAGAGCATCAACTCAAACGTTAGCTGAGCTTACACAGCGAGAAATAATTGTTTCGTCCGAGGTGAAATTATTGTTTTCACGCAACGTGCAAAGTATATTGCAAGCGTTTCCAAAACTGACATCATACAATAATGCAATTTTAAAAACAAACGACAGGTGTTGAACGTTCATCGTGGCTTCGAAACCTCACCCATTTTTTTTGTTCCGTGCCCGCATATTGGAGTGATTCGCAATTTTTCGCTCACAAGTTTTATCTTTCTTGAAAACGTGTGCTCGATTGGGAAATAACGTCATGTTGTTTTCGAAAGAATTGCAAGCACAAGAAGTAATCGCTATGTTACCCGCTTCGACGAAAAAAAGAAAAAACTGCCGTCGCCGCCGCAACAACAAACAACCGCAACCCCCCTCCCCGAACCAATTCAGCTTGCATCCTCTATTCTGCCCGAAGAGATTCTATTTTTTTCAGTTTTCCCACGGTCCTGAACGAAGAATCCACCACATCCCCCTATAACAATCGAATCAGAAGCGGATGAGGCGGAAGCGAGCACAGCAACAGCATCCGCTTTGGAAATCTTTATCTATCCGCAATTATGCTCGACCGACAACAAAAGCTGTATTGTTGCACTTGGAATTTTTCAACCTTTTCGCGTATTATTTTTATGGAATCACAAGCACGAAACAAAGCGTCCACCGTTTTCGTTTCAGGCATGGTTGAGTTTTTTGTGTGCTGGTTCTCACAGAGCTGGTGGGGATCGCCCGTTTCACACACCACACCCTCTGACGGGGCGTGTGGAATAGAGAGACCGAGGAAATGATCGACAACACATGCATGGGTGGAACTGTCAACGCCCGTTCATTTGCTATTTGTCCCCCACAGGATATTGTGCGCATCGAAAAGTCTTTTGTTTAAAAAAAGTATAGCATTGTTCGTTTGTACCACATGCATGAGTGAATCGGTCAACGGGGTTTATTGCTAGGACATTGACTATAGCGCTCATTGTGTTTTCACCAAAAGGAGAGGAGAGGGGGTCGCGTGGGTTGTGGGGGTTCCTATATAACGTAGCAGTTTCTTCTTTTGTACATCATTATCATAGTGAACGTCAATCGTGGCAGTTCAGTATTCTTTAATTTTGTTTGTCTGGCAGTATACAGGGTGTATATGAACATGTGTCAGAAACTTTAGGGATTTATTCGTGACATCAACACATAACAAAAAGTTCATATGAACATGGGTCCGAAAATCCTTCGTTAGGGAGGTATGATAAGAAATAATATTCATGGCACAAAAATGAGACATTGACCAAACACATTTACGTGTATGAAAGGATTTAATATTCATGGCACAAACACATTGACATTTACAAAATTTGCTCGAAGTGACCACCTCCTGCTTCCATGCATCCCCTGAGCCTGCGTTCCATACTTTGCCGTACGATGTGGAAAACTCCTGGTGTGTTCCGTATTTGGTCAAATCCATGTTGGATACGCTCCCTCAGAACATCGACCTTGGGGACAGGAGTTGAATACACCATAGATTTTAAATGTCCCCAAAGGAAAAAAAAAATTCCGTTTAAATCTGGCGATCGGGAAGGCCAGCAGACCATGCAATGGATCCTTCGCGACCAATCCATCTGTTCGGAAACTGGTTATCGAGATACTGGCTAACGATCTGTGTAAAATGCGGTGGAGCACTATCGTGCATAAACCACATTCGTTGGATGACGTCTAGAGTTACATCATCAAGTAAATGTAGCAACTCATGTCTGTTAAACTGTAGATACGTTTGTCCAGTCAGACGTGGCGGAAAGAAGTAGGGGCCAATGAGATGATCATGAATGATTCCACCCCACACGTTGAGGCTGAACCTCTGTTGATGTTTGTCTTGTCGCACTGCATGAGAGTTTTCATAAGCCCGGATGTGATTGTTATGATAAGTGAAGATCCCATCAAGTGAAAAGCCAGCCTCATCAGTGAATAATTTACATGCTAAGAACTGCAGAAACACAACACACTGCCCTAACATGCGATGACCGAAATTTATTCGTGGCTGAAAGTATGCCTCATTTAATCCTTGCACGCGTTGAAGGTGATACGGGTACAGAAGATTTTCATGCAGAATGTTCCATATCATCATGTGATTAACGCCTTCCCTTCTCGAAATTCTCCTTGTACAGGTTGATGAAGTTTCATCCACAGTCCGAAGGACCCATTCTTCAAGCTCAGGCGTTCGTACATCGCGTGGTCTCCCACCATCTGCAACTCTCTTCTGAAATGTGCCGTTGGTGTAATAGTATAAACGTTCTTGCACAAGGTAACTGCCTCCCAGGGTAACGTTCAGCATAACGTTGACGTGCTTCGACCGAATTCCCATCTGCTAGGTCGTACATGTAGTTCATATCCGTAATTTCAGACACTGAATACATCGTTGTGATGTGATGTGATGGATGTAAAACAGAACAAACGGCAATCAGACCAAAAAAAAAAAAAAAAAAAAAAATGCCATGCCCAACCGTACACAAGAATGTGAGTACAAATGCACATTTGAGGTACATTACACAACCAGGAGTCACTACAGGGAACTCCTTACATACCTCACTAACGAAGGATTTGCGGACCCATGTTCATGTGAACTTTTTGTTATGTTTTGATGTCACGAATAAATCCCTAAAATTTCTGACACATGTTTATATACACCCTGTATACATACATACATATATCATCGTGAAAGTTGTTTTTTTAGTGAGCTACAAGTTTTATTTTGAAGTCTCTCAATCTCTCTCTTGAAAGGTAAGTTTTTTTTATTTTTTTCATGATATATTTATATTTTGTTTTGCGTCTGACACACACACACATATTCAGAGGAGTCATAAAAATTGACACACACACACACTTACATGTCGCATATTTTTTTCCTCCTACAACAGGGCACACACACACACACACATACTGTTCGCGTCTAATATATATATATATATATATATATATATATATATATGTGGAAGGGAAAAAAATATCTAGCATTTTTCAACTTTTTTTTCTCCTTCTGTTTCAGTGCGCTTTCCCCTACCACCACCACCACCACAATCCCCCCAAAAATTTCTCTGTATATATAAATAACAGAGGAAAAATATGGAATCGCAACCAGGTCCCTCCGGTCTTTGCGTGAAAGTGGCATGTCGTAACTGTGGAAAATTAATTTCTAAACCTAATATTGCTAGGCATTTGAAAAAATGTCGTCTACCGGAACATGATGTCGTAGTCCCCCCGGCAAAGAA